>NC_138768.1:439014169-439398006 GCF_965119305.1 Pelophylax lessonae | reverse complement strand
TCACACCCCCCCCCACTGACAGACCACCGTCCCACTACCACACACCCACTCACCTCACCTCACCCCCCCCACTGACAGACCACCATCCCACTACCACACACCCATTCACCCCACTACACCCCCCCCCCCACTGACAGACCACCATCCCACTACCACACACTCACCTCACACCCCACTACACACCCCCCCCACTGACAGACCACCGTCCCACTACCACACACCCACTCACCTCACCCCCCCCACTGACAGACCACCATCCCACTACCACACACCCACTCACCTCACACCCCACTACACCCCCCCCACCCCCCTGACAGACTGCCATCCCACTACCACACACCCACTCACCTCACACCACCCCACTGACAGACCGCCATCCCACTACACCCCCCCCCACTCACACCCCCCCCACTCACACCCCACTACACCCCCCCACTGACAGACCACCATCCCACTACCACACACCCCACTACACCCCCCCACTGACAGACCACCATCCCACTACCACACCCTCCCCCCACTGACAGACCGCCATCCCACTACCACACCCCCCCCACTGACAGACCACCATCCCACTACCACACACCCCCCCCCACTGACAGACCACCATCCCACTACCACACCCCCCCCACTGACAGACCACCATCCCACTACCACACCGCCCCCCCCCACTGACAGACCACCATCCCACTACCACACACACACACCCCCCACTGACAGACCACCATCCCACTACCACACACACCCCCCCCCCCCCACTGACAGACCGCCATCCCACTACCACACACCCGCTCACCTTCACTCTCCTCTCCACCCGCTGTAGCCGTGAAGACGTGTATCCCCTTCAGCTCCATCCGCTCAGTCATCTAATGGTTTACATATGCTGCTGTATCGGCTCGGCGCTCGGCTTGTTTTGCCGAAATCTGGCGCATGCGCACTCCCGCAAGGAAGGCCGATTCTCACTGAGATCTTCATGCTACACCGGTGACGCCTCCGCCTCCGCCTAATCGCGTCATTTCCGGCCTTCAAATAATGCGATATTTCGTCCCTAGGCGATTCGCAAGGATTCATGGGATGCATTACAGTGCTATCCCAGGAACCCTTGCAATCGCCGAATGACGTCATCGCCGAAGCGTCCGCCATTACTGCGGCAGACAACAATATAAAATAAAAGGTATTTACATTGCAAAAAAAAAAAAATTACTACGATTGGGAAATGTATTAGTAATGTCTGAACTATCTAAAGAAAGTTAAAAAATGGGTGGAACTCCGCTTTAAATATATGAGTGTCACAGCAAAGGGTCTGAATACTTAGGACCATGTGATATTTCAGTTTTTCTTTTTTAATAAATCTGCAACAATGTCAACAATTCTGTGTTTTTCTGTCAGTATGGGGTGCTATGTGTACATTCATGAGGAAGAAGAATGAACTTAAATGATTTTAGCAAATGGCTGCAATATAACAAAGAGTGAAAAATTTAAGGGGGTCTGAATACTTTCCGTACCCACTGTATGTGGCGTTCTGTACACTCAATGCATAATGAAGAGTTGACAGTCATTGCATTGGTGAAAATGACACTACTAGAACCTGTTCTAACAACCTTGCCATATCTCCCCCTCTAAAGCAACAATATCTTTAGCCCATCCTTTCTTGCCAGGAAGCAGTAGATTACCAAGGAAACTATCTAGCAATGATCTATACAGGGAAGAAATAAGGCCATTTTTGTCTGCGTAAATATGATGGACCAGATCAGAGGTAGCCTTAACTAAACAGACAGCATAGTCAGTTTACACCTGGCCATTCATGGAGCACAGCGGGGTATGCCCGTGTCCACTCTGCATAGACTTAGCTGGCACGGTTGTGACATCTGTCCCACTCTGCTCTGATCAGTAGGAGATCTGCTCTTAGATCCCTTGCTGATAGGAGTAGGATCTGCTCTGTGTGGAAAAGGCCCTAAATTAGATCAATAATGGAAACCATCTAAGGGTTAAAGTCCTCAATCAAATCAAGAATTGGCATGCACAATCAGGATACACCAGGGATCTCCAAACTTCGGCCCTCCAGCTGTTGCGGAAAACTACGCGTCCCATGAGGCATTGCAAAACTCTGACATTCACAGACATGACTAGGCATGATGGGAATTGTAGTTCCTGAACAACTGAAGGACCATAGTTTGGAGACCCCCTGGGATAGACCATAAATAGTCAGGCACTCCCCACAAATTATGAATAAATAACTTCAAAAACAAGTGCATAAAAAATAAATCCAAAACACTTAAATTAAAACACCACCACACATGGTAAAAGTGCAAACTCACCAAATATGAATGACCTCTTAACATAAGAAGGTCAATCCTTGCTTTATAAATTCCAGCAATGTGGTGGTATTTGCCCCAGGATAGGAAGAACAATGAAATCTCAAGTATAATACTTCTGCATGTTGTTGGGCCTCCTTTGTCCAATTCATGGACTTTTAGTTTGAATTTAAGTGATTTGTATTTATTTTTTATGCATTTGCTTTTGAAGTTATTTATTCATAATTTTTAGGCATAGTGACTGACTTTTTTTATGGTTTATATAGTTTATAAGTGTTAATTGTTCATTTAAAGGGGCAGCCAAATCACATGTCACATTTCAGATTCACTTTTGATTACTCACATTTTAAAGTGAAACCCCTTTATGGATCACTGCCTTGCCGTAGCGAAGAGGCTTGCGTAAGTCAGTAAAGCTACGAGCTATGCTGTGTATGCTCAGCCAAGACTAACAGGTCATAGCGGAGAATTCTGACAAAACGTGATACACTGGAGAAGAAATTGGCAACCCACTCCAGTATCTTTGCCATAAAACCTCATGAACAGAGACAAAAGTCTAAAATGTGCAATGTTCAATGTGCTACTGGGGAAGAACAGAGGGCAATTTCAAGTAGCACAAGAACTGATGAAATGGCTGGGCGAGAGCCGCAACGACTCTCAACTGTGGATAGTAGGAGCGAAAGTAAAGTCTGATGCTGTAAAGAAGAATACTGCATAGGAACCTGGAATGTAAGATCAATGCATCAGGGTAAGCTGGATGTGGTCAAACATGAGATGGCTAGATGGAACTTCGATATCTTGGGAATTAGTGAACTAAAATTGACTGGAATGGGCAAATTAAATTCAGATGACTACTTTATTGACTACTGTGGACAAGAATCTCTCAGAATAAATGATGAAGCCCTCAGTCAACAAAAGAGTGAGGAAGTCAGTACTGGGGTACAATCCCAAAAACGATAGGATGATCTCAGTCCGTATCCAAGGGAAATCACTCAACATCACAATAATCCAAGTTTATGCACCAACCTCGAATGCTGAAGAAGCGGACGTTGACCGCTTTTATAAGGATCTACAACAACTTTTAGAACTAATTCCAAAAAAGATATCCTGGACATCACCGGATGGTCAATACAGAATCCAGATTGATTATATTCTCTGCTGTCAAAGATTTAGAAGCTCTATTCAGTCAGTCAAAACAAGACCTGGAGAGCACTGTGGCTCAGACCATGAGCTTTTTTTTTGGCAAAATTCAGGCTTAAATTGAAGTGGGTATACACCAGTAGACATTTCAGATGTGATCTAAATCTGATCCCTTTTGAATACTCAGTGGAGGTTATATGAATGTCCCATATAACCAAGATGATGCAGTCACTGACCTTGAACCAAAAATCCTGAAGAGTAAGTCAAGTGCACTTAATATGCCAACAAATTTGGAAAACTCAAAAATGGCATGAGGACTGGATGAAGTCTGTTTTCATTCTGAAACCAAAGAAGGGCAGTGCCAAAGAATGTTCAAACTACTGTAAAATCGCACTCATCTCACGCTAGCAAGGTTATGCGGAAAATTCTACAGCTAGGCTTCAGCAGCATGTGACCCGAGAGCTACCACAAATACAAGCTGTATTTTGAAGAGGCAGAGGAACTAGATATCAAATTGCAAACATTGGCTGGATCATGGAGAAAGCAAGAGAGTTCCAGAAGAACGTCTACTTCGGCTTTACTTCTGTTTACTTCTGCTTTATCTTCTGAAAAACCTGTATACAAGTCAAGAAGCTACAGTTAGAACAGGACATAGAACCAGAGTTGTATAAAGTACTCGAAACCCATACTTGAGTAAAGTACAAGTGCTCGATCAAAAAGGGACTTGAGTAGAAGTGGAAGTGCTTGATCAAAAAGTGACTTGAGTAGAAGTACTAAAGTATTCAACATTTTTTGTACTTAAGTATTGCAAGTAGTTTTTTAAAAAAAAAAATCTACTCAAGTACTGAAAGTAAAAGTATCAATAGTTTTGAAAAAAAAATTGCTACTCAAGTACTGAAAGTAAAAGTACAAGTACTGTGTTATGTCGTTATTAAAGAAAGAAGTCAAAAGTTTGAGCATCATATTGTTTTTTATTATTTCAAATGCAGCTTTTATTTATACATACAGTAGCATTTATTTTCATATGCGCTGATAATACACATGTTTTGAGCTTCATGAAACCTGCCATCTACTGTTCTGGCAGTGGTAATTTTTATAATAGTAACGAGTAACTATGCAGCACAAAAAAAAAATATCGGAGTAGAAGTATTGAAATCATCAAAAAAATGTAGTGAAGTAAAAGTGGAAGTAGGAGAAAAAAATTATACTCTAGGAAAGTACAGATACCGCCTTTCAGTACTTAAGTACAGTAGTGAAGTAGTTCTACTTAGTTACTATACATCTCTGCATAGAACAACTGACTGGTTCAAAATTGAGAAAGGAGTGCCGCAAGGATGTATATTGTCACTCTACTTATTTAACCTATATGCAGAGTACATTATGTGAAATGCCACGATTGACGAATCACAAGCCGAAATTAAGATCGCGGGGCGAAATATCATCAACCTGAGATATGCGGACAATACCACACTAATGGTAAGGAAGAACTAAAGAGTCTCTTGAAAGTGAAAGAGGAGAGTGCAAAAGCTGGCCTAAAATTGAACATTAAGAAAACTAAGATCATGGCAACTGGTCTCATCACTCCTTGGCAAATAGAAGGAGAAGAAATTAAAACATTGACCGATTTTTTTTTTTTTTTTTTTTCAATAAAAAGCTTTATTGCAAGAATTGTCAATTACAAACATTAGCTTTGCAAAGGAAATGACATTGATACATTTCAAATTGGAATGCTTGGCAAAAAAGTAACAAGAACATGTACATGGAATAGGTCAAAAAGTGCAAAAATGACGAAACAAATGAGGTAACACTCGCTGCATAGACCAAACCATGAAATTGAAATAACATAACTACTAGAATTAACTGCCACTTAACATGGCCACGGCAAGAGAGCCGTAAAAAAGGGGGAGAAAGGAGAAAAGTGACTGAAAAGAGGGAAAATACGAGGGAAAGGTGGGTATCGGGATAAGGACAGGTTGAGTGTGCAAAAACATGTAAATTATGGGAGGGAGGCATAGTAAGCAATCACATAATTATGTGACAAACAGTAACCTTGGACCAAAGATGACTAAATTCAGATTTAGTTGACATAAAATCTTTTGAAAGTATCAGAAAGAGTAAATTCTAGCCAGGGACGCCAGGTTTTGTGAAAGGCAGAATCGCATTCTTTTTTAATAGCAATTATCTCTTCCATCTCAAAGAAAGTTTTAACTCTATCAAGCCACTCCTTCACAGAAGGCCCAGACTGGGCATTCCAATGCAGAGGAATGACTGCCTTTGCAGCATTCAGCAAGTGCCTAGTGAGAGATCGTTTGTAAATCCTATAGGATACATTATGCACATGTAAGAGACAGCAGGCGGCATCTAACGGTAGATTAGTGTTGGTAATAAATTTAATCAGATGTATGATCTCAATCCAGAATTTTTGGATGATGGGACAATCCCACCACAAATGCAGGAAAGTACCTCTCTCCTTTAAGCATCTCCAACATCTGTCCGAGAGTTGCTCAGACCACATCTTAAGTTGCACAGGGGTAATGTACCAGCGTGTCAGGATTTTAAAGGAAGTCTCTTGCACCCTTGTGCTCAAGGAGCACTTATGTGTAAAGACACAAGCTTTTTCCCATTGTTTGACAGAAATAATACGATTTAAATCTTTTTCCCACAGTAGTTTGTTTTTGTCAGGGAGATCGCTACCAGACTGGGACAGCCATTGATATGCTTGTGAAGTGGTTTTGGTGCGAGGTGTCTGTCCGAGGCAGATCCCCTCAAGAGCTGTTAGAGGAATGCTCAATTGCAGTTTAGATTTCGCGTTTCGGAAAAAATTATGAAGCTGCAAGTAATTCCAAAAGGAAAGACAGAAACCTTTAGGTTGCAGAGAGTTAAACTCCTCGAGAGAGAGTAGCCTACTGCCAGACACACAATCACCAACTCGTAGCTGTGCTCCGTGATGATTCCCAGCCCTGTCCCCTAGCCTAAAGTCCAAACCCGGGATGAAATCTGGGTTATGTGAAATAGGTGTCATTGTCCCGAATTTGGTAATCAAATGATGTTTAGTAGCAACACGGTTAACCATGTCTAAGGTAGTGGATATTAATGGATGGTGTTTAATTTCTAAGGGGTAATTCTCCGGACTAGTCCAAAGTAAGTTTTGTGTTTGAAATTCGGTGCAGTCTCTTTCTAGTGCAACCCAATCTTTTTGTGAAAGATGACAATGCCAATCAACCACTCTCGTGATGTGAGTGGCCAGATGATATTTAGCAAAATTTGGTAAGCCAATACCTCCGTCCTGCTTAGCACGATGTAGGATCTGAAGGCTAATTCTCGGTCTCTTATACGCCCAAAGAAATTGTCGCTGGATAGAATTAAGTTTACGGAAAAAACTTGTAGGGATCTTAATCGGCAAAGCATGGAAAAGATAAAGTAGGCGGGGAAGAACTACCATCTTCAAGATGGCCGCCCTTCCAAACCAGGAAAAGTTCTTGGAGTTCCAACTCTTGAGATCTCTACCTATATCCGCCAACAATGGGGTGAAGTTGGCGTCAAAAATCATATCTGTTTTGGGTGTAAGTTGAATTCCTAAGTATTTAAGAGATTTAGGTACCCATCTATAGGGGCAATTGGCGCGGGTTAAAGCTTTCGTACTCTCAGAAAGTGAAATATCCAAGGCTTCAGACTTCGAGTGATTCACCTTGAAGTTTGATAAGAATCTAAATTTTTGGAAATGTAAATTAAGATTAGGGATAGAGACATGTGGTTGGGTGATATAGAACAGCAGGTCATCGGCGTACGCCGAGACCTTATATTCTTTACCTTTGACCCAAAACCCATGAACGGCCGTGTCCATTTTAATATGTCTAATTAACGGTTCTAGTGCTAGAATGAATAATATAGGTGACAAGGGGCAGCCCTGCCTCATCCCATTTTTCAAGTGTAGGGGCGTAGAAAAAACATTGTTAACCTTCACCCTAGCTGTCGGGTTAGCATAAAGCGATCCAATCCATCCCATCATGTTGTCTCCCAACCCGAGGTGTCGACAGGTAGCAAGTAGATAATCCCAAGCCACTCTGTCGAAAGCTTTCTCAGCATCGGTGGACAACATCAAACCCTGTATTCCATTAGTCCTTACAGCATGTAATAAATTAAGAGATTTGATAATGTTATCACGAGCCTCTCGTCCTGGCATAAAGCCAACCTGTTCCGGGCCTATGATGTATTGTAACAAAGGCTTAAGTCTATTAGCCAGGATTTTCGCCAGGAGTTTAACGTCTAAATTGAGCAACGAAATCGGTCTGTAGCTTGGACATAGAGTCGGATCCTTGTCTTTTTTGGGAATGACAGTTATATGGGCGGACAGGAATTCAGAAGAGGGACGCGTCAAATTGGAAAGGTCGTTCAATGCTTTGGTTAGGGGGCCAGTCAGCAGGGGATGTAATAATTGTAAAATAATATGTAAATAAAATGACCGATTTTATCTTCCTAGACTCCAAGATCACGGCAGATGGTGACTGTAGTTAAGAAATTAAGAGACGCTTGCTTCTTGGAAGGAAAGCAACTGCAAACCTAGACAACACTATAAAAAGCAGAGACTTCACCCAAAGACAAAGTGCCATACAGTCAAAGCTTTGGTATTCCCAGTAGTAACCTATGGCTGTGAAGTTGAACCATAAGAAAAGCTGAACGCCGAAGAATTAATGCGTTTGAATTATGGTGTTGGAGAAGACTCTTGAAAGTCCCTTGGATGGCAAGAAGATCAAACCAGTCAATCCTGAAGGAAATCAACCCTGAACATTCACTGGAAGGACAGATCCTGGAGCTGAAACACTTTGGCCACCTTATGCGAAGAGAGGACTCATTGGAAAAGACTGATGCTGGGAAACATGGAAAGAAAAAGGAGAAGAGGATGACAGAAAACAAGATGTATAGATAGCATCATCGAAACAATGAACATGAAGTTAAGCAAGCTAAGAGAGGCAGTGGAGGACAGAAAAGCCTGGTGCGCTATTGTTCATGAGGTCATGAAGAGTTGGACGCGACTAAACAAAGTAAATAGGGGTAGGAGCCTCAGTTCCTTTCTCCAACCTTGCTATGCATAATCAGGAATCATATCTATACACTTCCTTTTTGGCTGTACAGAGATTGCGACACAGCCCTTCTGAACAAGATGATAGAACAGTGACTTCTAAGTGTGCTACTTTCTGTTAACAGGACTTTTGAGCTAATCAGAGTGTCAAGAGTCAAGTCTCAGTACAGTCCAGGACTTTTTGAGCTAAAGTCAAGTTCAAGCACAGGTTCAGCAAGTCAGTGTATTACAAGCGCCAGCAAGCGTTGGTCGGCATTCAGCTGGCGTCAAGACAGTGCTGACAGGCATTTTTCTGCAAAGTGTCCCAGTTGTACCTAGTTGAGCCAGAGGAGTACCCCACTCATTCCCTTCTCTTATCCCCATTATCAAATAAACAAAACAAACCAAAGATGCCGGAATGGTTATTGTTTCCAATCTCACACTTGGGCATTCAGCTTAAATGGGCTGAAGGTGTCAACGGTAACAATGGCAGACCCACATCAGGCCCAATGCCTGGAAAACCTGCTACAGTAATTTTGTACCATCTTGATATGTTTGGACTAAAAATTCCAGTAGCAATGTGCAGTTCTCAAAGGATTAGCTTAAAAAATGGAGCTTGCACTGAGCCAGTCCACACTGCAGAATGTTATAGGGCTTCCAGGCCACTTGTATTCCTCAATAAAGAAGGTTTATAGAAGATCACAACATTAAATGTTTGTCAGCCTCCTGCCTATTTGTGGCACTGCTCCACATGCTTCAATATCAAGAACTGACTGCTTTATTCTCAGCCTGTGTGCTGAACTGATTCTCTGAATATCCAGACTGGACCTTTAGTCTGCTCAGTCACAGACTAAGTGCCAGTTCACACATATGCGATGCGGGAACCCTGCGAATCCGCTGCGGGTTCCCGCATCACACTCAACTCCCGGGAAGTTCACACTGCCATATGCGAATTGCTGGGGGGTTTTTAATACAAAGTTAACGACACCCCCAGATCAGTTTGAACTTTGCATATTGCAGTGCGAACTGTTAATTCGGACATGAATCGGATCGCATAGGTGTGAACACCCATGCGATCTGATTCTGGTGCGGACCAAATAAAGGGTCCTGTGCAACTTTGGTCTGAATGCGATGGATGCAAATTCAGCCATACAATCTGTATGGCTGAATTTGCAATGCACAGACATCGCATGAGATTTGCAGAGCAGTGCACTAAACTGGCACTAAAGCTGTACATACACTAGTAGAATTTCATCTTTTTGCTTTAAGAACGCTCGCTCAATTTTGTGATCATCAGTTGGGTCAAATTGGTGTTTATTTTCAATCGCAGTGACCAGAAAACGTGTTTTTTGTTTTGGAAATTATATTCATTCAAAAATCCAATGTTAAAAGGAAACAAAATCTTCCTTGCTATTGAACGGCATTTGTCAAGTCATCAAATGTAATGAGAATTTTTGTATGAATGTCAGCTAATTTTTGGCCAGCTTCCTCCACTCATACTTTACCAAAACAGTGTAAATCCGCGATAGCTAAGAACAAAACAATTTTTTAGAATATTTGAAAGACGGCTGCTGGCACAGGTCAACAGATACCAACCTAATCAATTATTACAAAAAGTGCAGCTCTTATAAAAAAAAAAATTATGAGACATGAATACAAAACAGAACGTGAAAAAAAGTCCTTAACAAGTCCATAAATAAAATAATTGTACAGAAGAATGAACAAGAAAAAAATATAACTAAAAAAGTCCAAATGTGTGACAAAGAAGATGATGCTTCCCAAAACGGCTCCAAGAGAGAAGACATGCAGACCCAATGACTCCCAACATGTCCAGTGAAGTAAAGGTAAGGAGTGGTTGCTTACCAGAAATCGTAGCCTTTCAAATGAATAAAAAGCCAAACATGCAGTAGAGAATAAACCCAAAGCAAATCCACACTTGCTGTAGTAGCTCCTGGCAACCTCAGATCCTCGACTCCACTCACCTTGCTGCAGTGGTTCTGCTAGATCTGTGATTTCATTCACATGTACGGCTGGCTTCTCTGTGCACCACACACGAGTCGAAAATTCGGCCGGGAATTTTCGTCCGACGACCGATCTGCCGATTTTCGGCTTGTTAGTACGATGCTTCCGACAACCGACTCCGACTTTTCGTCTGAAAAAATTCTGGTGTGCAGGCTATAAAATTTTTGTCCTCCGTCAAAACACATCTGATTTTCGTGCAGTCAGTACAGATTTCGACAGGGAAAAATCTTATGAACAAGACTGGGCATGCTCAGAGAAGAAAGAACACAAAGAAAGCAAACCAACACATGACATCACTTCTGAAGTAGAATTCTGTCGGGCGAGAAAATTCGTGTGCAGTCTAGAGCACATTCCAACCAACAGACACCACTCTGGACAAAAGACGAACGATCGGTCGGCGGAAATTCGTTGCATGTGTACGAGGCTTAACTCATACCTACTGGTTGCCTCTTTCTCTTAAGTCTCCAGGTCTCACTCTCAGACATCTCTCTAATTCAGGTGCATATAGACAAGTCCATCCAGCTCCTAACCCCCAACAGTGCTCATGGAGAGTGCATGGCTATCAGTGAAACTGTTTAATAACTAAAAAATTTAAAAAGTCAGCACCCACATATTGAGCATCCGTTGTTATTGAGGGCTCAAGAAAATGAATGACAAAAAAGTGTAAGAAAACATGTTCCTCCACAAAGCAAGCAAAGAACTATCATATATGAACCTTCCAATTGAGCAAGCTCTCCTTGAATCCATGCTTTTTGTAAACCAGATTGCCACTCATTATTAGCCATGAATTGTGGATAAAATAATACATCCCATATAAAGAAAAAAAAAAAAAAAAAAAAACATTCAATCCTGGTGGCATAACAGGCACTCTGTACCCCAGGTCTATTTTCTCAAACCTTGAGAAAAGGAGGAGCTCTGTGGGGCTGAAACGGTCTAGAAACATGTTTTTAGGCACTTCTTTATTATTCATTTAACAACCAAGGCTCATCATGGGGTGCTGACTTTTTCTATTTTATGGTTCAGGTGGCAATCCATATAGAACAACCTGACCTGGAAACAATCTTGTAGCACTGGTCTCACACACTGGTCCTGGCTGAGAGCAAACTAATCTTATTTATGGGAAATATCTACCTGTCTTTAATCAGCCTTCTCTCTTGGGATGCCTGTGTTGCTCATAGGTGTGAAAGGAGATCTGCTGGAGGAGTAGCCCTTAACCCTGAATAACAAATTATGGCAATTGGTTAGCTCAAAGTATGGAGGGGTTAAAATTACCTGTCCTTTAAAATAAGTAACCACAAGCCTGCTAGTAGTACAGGGCAGCAGACACAAGAATCTCAGATCTTGGTCTCAGTTAGGCCTGCAAAAGGCCTAATACGCAACTTGGGAAATCTGAACCCAAAGCAGCAATTGCACATTTACTCAGGAATCTGCCAAGTGGGACAATAACAGTAATTGTATGCAGTGGGACCCAGCTATTCATGGAATGCATAAATGGATGGCAAGCCTTTTGAGGAATGAAGGTGGAAGACGTGAGCATAGCGTTTTTGGTAAAATGTGCCGAAGCCTATTAGTGGCCTAAAGAGTAGACTTTAATGGCGCTGTCTTGCTTTTCCATAGTTGTGTCATTTATAGGGCCACAGCTACCTGTCAGCCCCTTGAATGTATAGGAATGTAGCAGGAAAACAGACTGATGGAAAGTAGAAGGAAGGAAGTACACAAAGTACCAGAAGATGGCACTTTGAAGATGCAAATGTCAAAAGCACAGAGGTAAGTGTAATTTACTTCATTATACAGTATATCTGCAAATCTTGAATCTTAAATAAGTTCCTTAAATAGAAAGTACCAAAACTGCTGATTAGATGCAACAACAGCACAACATAAAAGCAATTCCTACATTGCTTCATAGTGTTTTAAATTCCTACTATCTAACTTCATATGACAAAATTGCTGTAAATACATGATAAAATAATTTCTAATCTTCTATTTTGATGTAATTTATATATTAATTAAAGGTAAAAATTAAGCTAAACCATGCAGTAGTGTAAGGGATGAAAAACTTTAACCACTTCTGGACCGGAAGGTTTTACTCTTTTAATAACCAGGCCATTTCTGCGATACGGGGAGTATTGGAGTGGTTAGGGTACTGGGGGTGGTGGGTTGTAGACCTAATTCAGCCCACCTACTGGAGTTAGTGCCCACTAAATAAAAGGGGAACCCTAACTTACTCCAGGCTAAAAGGTGAAAATACAACTTAGTTCCAGGACCCATAGGCTGTTGGGGTGTCTAGCCCAGAGTGTGGGTTCCAATAGGAATCTCCCCCACCAGGTTTGCGCTGTTGTTGCCAGCTAACAGTGGGGGTCATGCCATGGCAGTACACCATTAATAACAAGACAGATATAACTTTATAAACAGCACAGTTCACATGAGAAGAGACAAAGCCCCACCCAGGACATCAGGTGGGAAGATCTGAGAATTGCCAACAAAAGAAGGGGCTTTCTCAGGCATCGGCAGTTAGAGTCAATTACTAGTAATGATTGGTGTAAGAAAAATGGTGTTTGTACTGTAACTGGCTGTAAAGCAACATGTGTCCTATGAATAAGGGGATATGGTGGGCCCCAGGTTGGCAGCCTGGATGGGGACTGACCTGTTCCACCCCACACTGTACTAGGAATGGGTGATCTCCCCAAAAGAAAGTGTCCACTTAATGGGGGGAAACATGCTCCTGCATGTAATGAAAACCATTATTAGAACAGTACAAAACACTATGTGGGGGATTTACTAAAACTGGAGCACTCAGAATCTCACCTGTTCATGGTAGCCAGTTAGCTTCAAACCTCAGCTTGCTCAATTAGGGTTTAACAATAAAACCTGCAAGGGGATTGGTTTCTATGCATAGCTGCACCAGATTTTGCATGCTCCAGTTTTAATAACCCCCCCCCCCCCCAATTTAAAAGTCATTAAATAGATACAGCTACTTAATGAAAGGAAGGCAAACCTGTTAAGTCCATCTGGTTTTAAGTTAGAAGAGGAACACTTGTGTACGTGATCATCGTCCCTCTTTCCTTAGAGTTCCATTCCCGGTAAGGGGGGTTTAGGAATAGCTTTTCAGGACATCAACCATCACCTGTCTCTGGCAGTATAGTGTAGGGAAGGCCAGTGAAAGTCTCCTCTATACACTCTGTTGTCAGATCTACTTCATGAAGGGAGGGATTTATAACATAAGGTGTTGCACATGGAGAGGAATAGGGCTCCATCAATTTCAAATTGCCCCCTTGTCCAGGATGTTCTCATTTCCTCTTTAACCATACAAAAATGCACCCGCCAGAGAACCTCTCTGAGAATGGCTAAACTGGCCTGTGCTGTGGTCCTGAGTATATGTCATAACCTCAGGTGTGCCCTTTCGGTGGTTCTCGCTATTGTCTATGCATAACTGCATGGAAATTAAACATTGTTGGTTGCGGGCATGTGAATTTTACAAAGTGGTTACCTGTTCTTGTAAGTCAGCTGTATTTGTTTCAGTGGTGGAGATTTCATTTTCTACTTGGGTCACCTGTTGCTTCACGTCTTACAATTCCTTGTTGCAAGTTCCTCTATTCCCATGGGTAGGACCTGTAGGTCCTGCTTCGTGGTAAGAACAAGAAGAATTTCTCAGAAGTGCCTGTCCTATTTGCATGTTGAAGTTGGTGAGGCTCAGGAGAACTCTGAGCTAGGTGAGGAATCTCCATGCAGGAGGAAAGGAGTTGGGATCCGTAAAGTCAACAGGCTTGAATTTTGAGCTGATGCCTGTTTCTGTGAGGAGTGCAACTTGCCTTGCTTTTTAGCAGGCGTAGGTCCCTGAGTAGTAATGCTTGTTGGCACCATATTGGCTGTTGGTTGTTCAGTCTGCTGTGTGCTTTGATGGGGAAAGGGCTTCTGTAGCAAGTGTCATTACTCATAACATGTACTTTTTAGAAAGTTTTAGGTCGCCAATTGTGTGAAATTTGCAGTAGTCTGAATTGCAATAGTCTTGGTAAAGATAAATGCGGTGCGAGCCTTTCAAGAAATAGAATTAATCAATTTCACCTTGCCACCTTCTGTTAGATCGTTTCTCCTACTGGTTGTGAGGGGAAGAACCAGAGACTGTTATCCAATTCAGTTCGCTGAGTCTGGCTCTATCACTCATGTTTATTTATCACTAAGTTAAGGGTTAATAATCATGTGACATTTTCGGAAGTGTGCATAGAGTATTTGGTAGAGTGTTAGAAAGAATATTAGTGGGCTAAAGAGTGGGCTTAAATGTTGCTATCTTGCTTTTCCCCCACAGCGGTGTCATTCATAGGGCCAGAATTACTTTACAACCCTTTGGATATGTAGTGATGCAGCAAGTAAGCAGACCAGTGTAATTTAAAAGGCACACAAAGTACCAGAAGATGGCAGCTTGAAGATGTAAATAACTTGATCAAAAGTATAAAAAGGTAAGTGTAATTTACTTTATTCTAAACTGCAGTACTGTACTGTGCAAAAGTTTTAGGCAGGTGTGAAGAAATGCTTTAAAGTAGGAATGCTTTTAAAAAGATATATATTTTAATTGTTTATTTTTATCAATTTGCAAAATGCAAAGTGAGCAAACAAAAGAAAAATCTAAATCAAAACAATATTTGGTGTGCCCATCCTATGGCTTCAAACCAGTATTCGTTCTTATGCCTCGTACACACGCAACGATTGTTGGCCGTGAATTTTCAGCCAACGTCCGATCGGCCGATTTTCGGCTTGTTAGTATGATGCTTCCGACAACCGACTGCGACTTTTCGGCCGAACAAAATCTGGTGTGCATGCTATAAAATTTTTGTTGGCCGTCAACAGAACGGCCGATTTTCCATCAGTCAGTACAGATTTCGGCAGACAAAAATCAGATGAGCAAGACTGGGCATGCTTCAGAGAAGAAAAAACACACGGAAAGTAAACCAGCACATGACATCACTTCTGAAGTTGGTTGTTGTTGGCCGAGAAAATTTGTGTGCAGTCTAGGCACATTCCAACCAACACAACAACACTGGACAAAAGACGGCCGATCATTCAGCCGATAATCGTTGCGTGTGTACGAGGCATTACACTTGCACAAAGTCAGGGATTTTGTAGGATTAGAATCAGGTGTATGATTAACCAATTATACCAAGCTGGTGCTAATGGATCATCAATTTCATATGTGGATTGAAACACAGTCATTAACTGCAACAGAAAAGGTTGTGTAGGAGACTTAAAACTAGGTGAGGAAGAGCCAAACTCTGCTACTAAGGTGAGGTTGTGGAAGACAGTTACATGTCACAGGTAATACACCACGGCAAGACTGAGCACAGCAACAAGACATAAGGTAGTTATATTGCATTAGCAAGGTCTCTCCCAGGCAACGTTTTTAAAGCAGACGGGGGTTTCACAGTTGTACTGTTGAAGCTCTTTTGAAAAAGCACAAATAAGCCGGCAACATTGATGACTGTAAATGCAGCGGTCAACCAAGGAAACAATGCAGCAGATGAAAGACACATCATGCTTACTTCCCTTCAACATAGGAAAATGTCCAGCAGTGTCATTAACACAGAGCTGGTGGAAACCAGTGAGATCCAGATACACTCCTCTACTGCCCAGAGAATTTTGACCAGAAGTAAAAAATGATAAATACTTATTATTACTTTCCCTCTGTTCTCAGCTGCATAGAAGCTGGGAGAGGAGAAGCAGCAGCACACTCAGCTTCCCATTAAAAGGTTATGCAGGGGGTGTGTGTCTGGACAAGTCTAATCATTGGAGAAGCGCACGCTGAGTTCCCAGCATAGCTAGAGAACTGACCCACAGTGTTTTCTCTTGTTTAATGTGGTCAGTTTTTAATAGGAAAGCAGAGGGACTGGCAGGAATACATGGGATTTCACACAAAGGAAGCAATACAAAAATAATAGGATACTTTTTCATGCAACTACATAGTACAACAGGCAAATATCAGGAATATGAAATGTTGGGTTTACAAACTCTTTATTTAACTGTCCCTTTTTAGTACATGAACACAGGCTGTTTGTCCCAGTGGTACAAATCTGCTCCCATTGCTATGGGGGACAGATCCCTGCAGAAGGAATGCTGGCAACGTCTCCCTCTCTGGAAGAGGCTATTGCACCTGCCACATGTACATTATTGCAAGTCTCAGCAATCTCCCTACATGTGGAAGGCTCTAGGACACAGGTGCCCGGCAGAAACAGGGACTTCCAGAGAGGGAGTGAGCTCTGGCAGAGGGTCTTTTCTTCTTCTTTTTCTTTCTGCCCCTCAGCAATTTCTCATATAGGCTCCTGTCCCTTCTTACCCACCTCAGATGGTTGCTTGGCTGAACAGATTACATCTTCAGCTGACAGCCTTTCCTTATTCCCATGTGGCTGGAACTAACTCGGGCAGAGCCTCCTTCCTGAATTTATGAGCACAGAGAGGGGGCAGGGCCCAACAGAAAGCCCGCCAAGAAAGATCTGGGAAACAAGCTAACGCTTTCCCTCCCGGTTTGGGCAGCATTCACCACTACCTGTCTATACATGTGAGTGGAACAAAATGTATTCTGCAAGTCTCCTGTTCTCTTTGTGTTGCTTGCTTTGTGTGAAATCCCTGGTATTCATGCCAGTCTCTCTGCTTTCCTATGAAAAACTGACCACATTAAGCAGGAGGGCACACCATGATCAGTACTCTATCTATGCTGGGAACTCAGCCTGCTCTCCTCCAATGATGGACATACTTGTCCTGACCCTCCCCCAACGCACAAACATTCAATGGGAAGGTCAGTGTGCTGCTGCTTCTCCTCACCAAGCTTTTATAAAACTAAGAACGGGAATGGGATCACTTTTAAAAAAAAGGTATTTATACAGTTTTTTATTTATTTTTTTTTATTTTCTTGCAAATATAACTTTATTAGAACACAGAGGCGGGTACAGCAGGGCGAGATGAAAAAATTCCAGAAATACAAACAGAGGAAACCCAACAATCGTACAAAGTATGCATCGTTGTGCCTGCACACTCCAAGAGGCCTATGCGTGAAAATCACAATGAAAGTACATGCAACCCAGCAATGACAGTTCAGTGCTGGCAGTATAGTATTTATATCAATTCAAAAAATGTTTTGCCTTTCATTTCTGTTTAACTGAATGGGTTGATTTACAAGGTGATTGTTTACAATCACTTTAACTTTAAATGCAATTTATATCTTTTTAACGGAAAAATGAAACTAAGCTGAGCAATATTTTAAATTATTGTAGGACTTTAAACAGCTTTCAATGAACATTATAAAGGTTTTCACACAACTTTCTCCAATGATTCTCACATTTTTTCCAGATGAATACAATTAGAAAAATTGTCAAACTGTGGTAGTCATGTGTGAAAACTTTTATTTACAGTAATCCATCAGCTAAAGCATGCCCCTAGAATTTGTATCTGTTATTGTTGACCTTTTCTTCTAAATGTGCCTGTTGCCTTGCTCCCCTGCTTAACCAGTGGCTTGAGTACATTTTGAGACACTGACTTGAAAAATGTATACAAGGAGTCCGAACTGCTCTCTTGCTTTATACTGTGTATTCTTGTTCCTGGTTAGTGATTCATATAATTTAGACCAGTAAAAGGAAGCTTATATTCTGAGGAGGTAGGCAGTGGATGCCCCGTATGTCTCTTAGGAGAAGTTTCCTTTAATACTGTACAGGGACTTGGACTGAACCCCCTGTAGAGTTTTAAATATAGTACTTTGTGAAAATAAGGGCAGAAGGGTGAGCTATGCCTGTACTTCCTCAGCATAGTCAACAGCAAAATACAAGAAGTCTATAGTGTTTAAAAGAAAGGACAAATAAAGAATAGTTTTGAAGCTAGAGTAACTGAAAGCAACAGGACAGCATGGCAGATCAATAAAATACCTTGCTGTTTGCCTTCACCTATGGCTTTTGCCCCACCTGTCATGGTTATAGATTTTAAGGAAAGGAAAGACTACTTATAAATATTGAGAAAAATGTTAAAAATCCTAAACAACATTTAGTAGTTGAAAGCTAAGAATGTCCAGTTTCCATTAGAACATTTTTTAATGTCTTATGATACCATAGACTGTGATTTTGATATGTCTGACAGGGCATGTACTACCGGGGCAACCAGTGAGCAGTAAGTAGTGGTGTAGCGGTCAGTGAGACGCATTATAAGGGCAGGACAGCCAGTGAGCAGTATGTAGTGGTGGAGCAGTCAGTGAGACGTATATAATGGCAGGACAGCCAATGAGCAGTATGTAGTGGTGGAGCAGTCAGTGAGACGTATATAATGGCAGGACAGCCAATGAGCAGTATGTAGTGGTGGAGCAGTCAGTGAGACGTATATAATGGCAGCACAGCCAGTGATCAGTATGTAGTGGTGGAGCAGTCAGTGAGATGTTTACAAGGGCAGGACAGCCAGTGAGCAGTATGTCGTGGTGGAGCAGTCAGTGAGAAGTATACAAGGGCAGGACAGCCAGTGAGCAGTATGTAGTGAAGGAGCAGTCGGAAAGCAGTATGTAGTGGCTGGGCAGTAAGTGAGCACTATGTAGTAGTGGAGCAGTCAGTGAGAAGTATGTAAGGGCAGGACAGCCAGTGAGCAGTATGTGGTGGTGGAGCAGTGAATGGGCAGTAAGTGAGCAGTATGTAGTGGTGGAGCAGTCAGTGAGACGTATATAAGGGCAGGACAGCCAGTGAGCAGTATGTAGTATAAACTGGGATTCTGATATGTCTGACAGGGCATTTAATACCAGGGCAGTAGGTGAGCAGTATGTAGTGGTAGAGCAGTCAGTGAGACATATTATAAGGGCAGGAAAGCTGGTGAGCAATATGTAGATGTGGAGCAGTCAGTGAGACGTATATAAGGGCAGGACAGCCAGTGAGCAGTATGTAGTGGTGGAGCAGTCAGTGAGACGTATACAAGGGCAAGACAGCCAGTGAGCAGTATGTAGTAGTGGAGCAGTCAGTGAGAAGTATGTAAGGGCAGGACAGCCAGTGAGCAGTATGTGGTGGTGGAGAAGTCAATGGGCAGTAAGTGAGCAGTATGTAGTGGTGGAGCAGTCAGTGAGAAGTATATAAGGGCAGGACAGCCAGTGAGCAGTATGTAGTGGTGAAGCAGTCAGTAGAGTTGAGCGAACACCTGGATGTCCGCGTTCGGCGGGTCCGGCTGAACTTGAAAAAAAAGTCCGGGTTCGTGACCCGGACTTAACCCGAACTTGACCCCGATCCTGAACCCCATTGAAGTCAATGGTGACCAGAACTTTTGAGCACTAAAATGGCTCTAAAACAAACATGGAAAGGGCTAGAGGGCTGCAAATGGCAAAAAAACGTCTTAAGAGCATGGCAAGTGCTCTGCAAACAAATGTGGATAGGGAAATAACTTAAAATAACATAAAATACAAAATAATAATGATGAATGATGTAGAAGGAGGACGAGGCCCATATGGAGTAGGAGGTTGAGGTGGCGGTGTAGGTGGAAGCGGCGGCGGTGGAGGAGGAGGACGGAGGTAGCCAACACTGGTTTTGGTTTTTAATTTAATTTTTTTTTAAATTAGGGTACACCCTAAAAGAGTAAGAAAGATCAAATACAACAATGGCTGGGTAAGGCCGGTATACATGTCTATTCTGCAGAAGGTACAGACAAGTCCTGTGGGATCCATGCCTGGTTCATTTTAACCGCTTGCCGACCACCGCAAGTACATATACTGCTGCGGTCAGCCCCGTGCAAGAAAAGTGACGTATGGGTACGTTACTCGCCTGTGAGCCAATAGGGGGCGAGCGCGCCGCCGGAGGCGCGCTCCCGCCCCCGCTCACTCACTGTGATCCCCGCGTGTGTAACCGGCGGACCCGATGTCTGCCGGTCACTCGCGATCGTCCGTTACAGAGGGAGAAAGGCAGGCGGCTAATGTAAACAAAGCCGCCTGTCATTCTCCCTTGTGTAAGTGCAGAGATCATACAGTCCTGCTATGCAGGATTGTATATCTCTGTAGTTACACAAACAGCCACATCCCATAACAGTTAGAAGCACGCCCCTAGGGACACACTTAACACCTCCTTCTCCAATAAAGTTAACCCCTTCCCTGCCAGTGTAATTTTTACAGTAACAGTGCATATGTATAGCACTGATTACTGTAGTAATGTCACTGGTACCCCCAAAAGTGTCAAAAATGTCAGTCAAGGGTCCAATCTGTCCGCCGCAATGTCGCAGTCCTGCAAAAAAAACGCAGATCGCCGCCATTACTAGTTAAAAAAAAAAACAATAAAAATGACAAAAATCTTTCCCTTAGTTAGTAAATGCAATAACTTTTGCGCAAACCAATCAAAATACGCTTATTGCGATTTTTTTTTTTTTTTTTTTGATTTTTACATTTTTTTGGGGGGAATTTCATATAAAAAATGTGAAAAATATTGTTATTTTTGCAAAATTGTCGCTCTTTTTTGTTTATAGCGCATTGTCAAAAAATCGCACAGGTGATCAAATACCACCAAAAGAAAGCTCTGTTTGTGGGAAAAAAAGGACATCAATTTCATTTGGGTACAGCGTCGCACGACAAATTGTCCGTTAAAGTCACGCAGTGCCGAATGGCAAAATACCCCCTGGTCAGGAAGGGGGTAAAATCTTCCAGGGCTTAAGTGACTTTAACGGACAATTGCGCGGTCACGCGACGCTGTACCTAAACGAATTTGGCGTCCTTTTTTTCCCATAAACAGAGCTTTGTTTTGGTGGTATTTGATCACCTGTGCGAATTTTTGATCACGCGCTATAAACAAAAAAAGAGCGTACAATTTGCAAAAATAGCAATATTTTTCACTTTTTTTTATATGAAATTCCCCCCAAAAAAAATGTAAAAATCACAATTTTTTAACATTTTCAGCCAATTTGTTTTATGCTACCTATGTTTGGTAAAAAAAATTGCAAAAAGCGTATTTTGATTGGTTTGCGTAAAAGTTATCTCGTTTACTAACAAAGGGAAAGATTTTTGTCATTTTTGTTGTTTTTTTTTTAACGCGTAATGGTGGCGATCTGCGATTTTTTTGCGGTATTGCGGCGGACAGATCGGACCCTTGACTGACATTTTTGACACTTTTGCGGTTACCAGTGACATTACTGCAGTAATCAGTGCTATACATATGCACTGTTACTGTAAAAGTACACTGGTAGTGAAGGGGTTAACTTTATTTGAGAGGGAGGGGCTGTGTGTGTCCCTAGGGGCGTGCTTTCTACTGTGATTGGCTGTGGCTTGAGCTGTAAGGACGCTGATCAACGGATCTACATAGTAGATCCGTGTGATCAGTGTTTTTACACCGAGGAGAATGACAGGTGGCTTGTTTACACAAGCCGCCTGACTTTCTCCCTCTCCCCCGCCGATCGCAGAGTGGCCGGCGGACATCGGGTCCGCCGGTCACACGTGCGGGGGGGTCCGTGACCACGCGGTAGCAGGAGCGCGCCTCCGGGGGCGCGCGCTCGCTGCCTAGACCCTCACAAGCAAGCGACGTAGCCCTACGTCACTTTGCCTGTGAGGGGCTGACCGCCGACGTAGATAGTCATGCGGCGGTCGGCAAGTGGTTAATGAACGTGAGCTTGTCCACATTGGCTCTGGACAGGCGGCTGCGCTTGTCTGTGATAACGCCCCAAGCTGTGCTAAATACCCGTTCAGATAATACACTGGCTGCAGGGCAGGCCAGCACCTCCAAGGCGTAAGTGGCAAGCTCAGGCCATGTGCCCAACTTGGAGACCCAGAAGTTGAAGGGGGCAGACACGTCATTCAGTCCCCTTTGGGGGCAGACACGTCATTCAGTCCCCTTTGATCCAGTACATGCTTGTTCCTGCAGTAACCAGGCTCAAAGCAATGTGGAATCTCTTCTGTGGCCCTGCTGCGACAAATGTGCACTAATACGGCTACAATGACCTCAAGCACTACTGTCTGTTTGAAAGACTGAACTTTCTACTACAATTTTGCTTCTGAGGTGCCTATCAAGGCTGAACTGTGGCAACACTTTGAACAGATGAAAAACTGGAGGTTCCTGAGATTGTCTGCTGTGTGTATAACGCTGGGGGAGCGCATAGAGCAAGACTACATCCTGAGCAACTGAATATTTCGGTCTGGTAAGGGGCTCAGAGTGTCATTGAGTGTCACTGTTGACGTTCGGGTGTACTCAGGATTCTTCTTATTTTGCTGAATATACTTTCCATCTGGTAAGAGGCTATACAATCGGTGGTGGTTCTCCTTCCTCCCTTAACACTGGGATTGTCATTTGTGTTTTTCCTATATATTTTTCTGGTAAGCAGTTTCACAACTGGTAACGGATATTCACACCTTCTATGTGGTGGAATTGTCTAAGGTTATCATTTAACACTTATTGTTATGTTATTACGCTATGGAGATATTTCTCTTTTTTTCATGATTTATGACACCATAAATTGAGTGTCCAACACAGAATCTTCACAATCAAGTCAGCCTGGCATGTGAATCCTGCAATTTTTAATTGCTTGTCTGGTAAGCATATTACCTAAGAGACTTCGGATTGCTTGTGTGCTGATCGAGTTTTACACCATCATTTTTTTCAACTATTCACGTTCACAATTTGGGAATTTATATGTTTTATGGACATTTATTTGTTCTAGATCACTTAGCGCGACTTATTTTATACATATTGATTTGAGGGTGTGGTCACACTTGAAGTTGCTGCTTCACTTATTTATATTTTTCACCTTTAGTGCAGTTATTATTCCTTTTCACTACGTCATTCAGTACATCTAGGCGTGTGCACACATACTGCTCGACCATGTTAGTGCTGGGTCGTGGTGCTGCTGGTGGAGCTTCTGTTGCAAGGAGAGGAGGTGGTCGATCTTTGCCAGCTACACGCACAAGTGAAACACCTTTCTCAGCTGCGAGTAGGCGACAGAACCTGCAGCAGTATTTGGCAGGGCCTAATGCGCCTCTACAAATGTTGAGGCCAGAACATAGGCGTGCGCAGCCTATTGCATTAGGGTGTGCACCCCAAAGCTCAAACACACATGCGTGTATATATATATATATATATATATATATATATATATATATATATATATATACACATACACATACACACACTATATATATATATATATATATATATATATATATACACACACACATAAACACTTGTCAAAAGTATTGGGACACTAAAAGGTTTTTGCACTTAAGTTAAATTGTATGGCAAATATCTGTAGAGGGGTTCCACCATCACTGCTAAGTTTTGAAAAAGATGTATGCCTTATTTTCCTTTTGATGTGTATTACAGGTGAAATTACATGTGAGGCACTGATATGGACTGATAGGCAGCACTAATAGGCACTTGTTCTCAGCACTGACTGGCACTGATGAGGCTGCACTGATGGGCACTGATTGGCACCACTGAGAGGTGGCACTTATTGGCAGCACTGATGGGTACTGATAGGTGGCACTGATAGGCAGCACTGATTGGCAGCACTGCTGGGCACTAATAGGCATCACTGATGGCTACTGATAGGCGGCATTGGTGGGCACTGATTGGTGGCACTGATAGGAAGCACTGATAGGCACTGTTAGATGTGTCTGATGGGCACTGATGAGGTGGCACTGGTGGGCACTGATAGGTGGCACTGATGAGGCGGCACTGCTGGGCACTGATAGGCACTATTAGGTGACACTGATGGGCACTGATGAGGTGGCACTGGTGGGCACTGATAGGTGGCACTGGTGGGCACTGATAGGTGGCACTACTGGGCACTGATAGGTGGCACTACTGGGCACCACTTATGGACACTAACAGGGGAGAGGGGGAGTTTCACATTCAGCAGACAGTGAGACTTGCAAGAGTCGCTCAGTGTGTGTGCAGTGGCGTACCTAGAGCATTTGGCACCCGGGGCGGATCCTATATCTGGCACCCCCCCCAACTTTAAAATGTAAAAACACCCACAAAAATTTGTAATGTTTTCAGGAATATTTATTGCACAAAATTCACAGCCCCCCCCATCACAGTGCCCCTTGCAGTCTGCCCCCTGTCTCTCTAATCACAGTTCCCCCTTTTGCACTCTCTGCCTCCCCTGCACAGTCCTACCTTCAGCATAAATAGATAGCTAATATTATTAGCAATGTGTTTAAGTTTGAGTAAGAGATTGGAGACTTGCAAAAGGAGATATTCAGAGACTGCAGACAGGATACAGGAGATGGTCAGAGACTGCAGACGTGATACAGGAGATGGTCAGAGACTGCAGACGTGATACAGGAGATGGTCAGAGACTGCAGACATGATAAAGGAGATGGTCAGAGACTGCAGACATGATACAGGAGATGGTCAGAGACTGCAGACAGGATACAGTAGATGGTCAGAGACTGCAGACATGATAAAGGAGATGGTCAGAGACTGCAGA
The DNA here is from genome assembly GCF_965119305.1 of Pelophylax lessonae. Lineage (NCBI taxonomy): Eukaryota > Metazoa > Chordata > Amphibia > Anura > Ranidae > Pelophylax > Pelophylax lessonae. Next base: position 439,373,076 of record NC_138768.1, on the reverse strand, counting down.
CATGATAAAGGAGATGGTCAGAGACTGCAGACGTGATAAAGGAGATGGTCAGAGACTGCAGACAGGATACAGTAGATGGTCAGAGACTGCAGACATGATAAAGGAGATGGTCAGAGACTGCAGACATGATACAGGAGATGGTCAGAGACTGCAGACGTGATACAGGAGATGGTCAGAGACTGCAGACATGATACAGGAGATGGTCAGAGACTACAGACATGATAAAGGAGATGGTCAGAGACTGCAGACAGGATACAGTAGATGGTCAGAGACTGCAGACATGATAAAGGAGATGGTCAGAGACTGCAGACGTGATACAGGAGATGGTCAGAGACTGCAGACATGATAAAGGAGATGGTCAGAGACTGCAGACATGATAAAGGAGATGGTCAGAGACTGCAGACATAATAAAGGAGATGGTCAGAGACTGCAGACGTGATACAGGAGATGGTCAGAGACTGCAGACATGATAAAGGAGATGGTCAGAGACTGCAGACGTGATACAGGAGATGGTCAGAGACTGCAGACATGATAAAGGAGATGGTCAGAGACTGCAGACATGATACAGGAGATGGTCAGAGACTGCAGACATGATACAGGAGATGGTCAGAGACTGCAGACATGATACAGGAGATGGTCAGAGACTGCAGACATGATATAGGAGATGGTTAGAGACTGCAGACATGATAAAGGAGATGGTCAGAGACTGCAGACATGATACAGGAGATGGTCAGAGACTGCAGACGTGATACAGTAGATGGTCAGAGACTGAGGACATGATAGAAGATAGAAGAGCACTAGGGGGGCCGGAAAGCACAGACAAAGCAGAGAGCACTGGAGGAGCTGAAGGGCACGGTGGGGGGGGACAGGAGAGAATAAAGAGGGGGTTTGGAAAGCATTGTAGGGGGGGTTGGAAGGCGCAGGGGGTGGAGAGCACTGGGGGGGCGAGCAGAGAAAACCAGGGGGGTGGAGAGCACTGGGGGGGGGGCAGGGAGCACTTAGGGGGCGGGCAAGGAAAACCAGGGGGTGGAGAGCACTGGGGGGGGGGGGACAGGGAGCACTTGGGGGGAGGGAGATGAAAAGCACTGTGGGGGGCTGAAGAGCATGGGGGTCTAGTGCATATAGATGAATTGATCTTTCCCTATTCTTCCTGCAGGAGGGAGAGGAGGAAAATCAGTTATTCAGCAGCTGCAGAAAGAATAGGGAAAGATGAATCCCTCTATATGCAGCTTCCCCATCCCCCTCCTATCCAGCACACACACTTGAGCAATGGGAACGCACTCACCTTCTTCCCGCCGAGGCTCCGCCCCCTTCTTCCCGCCGAGGCTCCGCCCCTCCCCACGAGGCTCCGCCCCTTCTTACCATCCAGGCTCCGCCCCCGCTAGCAGCACGGACTGAAGGAGCTGCCACTGCAGCTGCCTTCACACTGCTATGCGGGATCTCAGAGAACACCGGCTGACACCCCCCAGTGCGTGCCCCCCCCCATTGGTACCCCACTGTGTGTGTGACACTGTCATGTAATGTAGCTGCTTTCAGGGAGAAAGCCCAGCTGTAAAAAAAAGCAGTGATGTCGGGGGTGGGCGGGATCAAGCAGCTGTCAAACACCAGCCAATGATTGGGCTGCTTAAGAAAGGGGCGGAGCCATATAAAGGAAGCGGCCGCCCAGACCCCATCCCATTGGCTGGTGTTTGATAGCTGTTCGGTCCCGCCCACCCCCGACATCACCCCTGAGTTTTGACAGCTCGTCTTTCTCCCTGCAAGCAGTAACATTACCTGACAGTGTCACACACACTGAGCGGCTCTGACAAGCCTCACTATCTGCTGAAGCCAACAGCACAGCCGCCTCTCCACCAAGTATCTCACTACCCTCAGTGCCAGAGATGGAGATCTCGGGAGACAGCCGCCCCAACACTAACAGACACAGGGTGATTAGGGTGTGCCCAGGCACACCCCGTGCGCACGCCTATGGGCCAGAACAAGTACAGGTGATAGTAGATTAGGTTGCTGACAGTGCCTCCAGTTCCTTCACATTGTCTCCCACCCAGTCTTCTGCTGAAAGGTTAGAGTTGGCACCTGCAGCCGATGTCCATCAATCTTTCACCTCACCCCCTTGCAAATCAGCCAAGCAGTCTGAGCCCCAAGTCATGCAGCAGTCTCTTCTTCTTTTTGATGACTCTGTCAGCAGGGTTTCCCAGGGCCATCCACCTAGCCCTGCCCCAGAAGTGGAAGAGATTGAGTGCACCGATGCCCAACCACTTATGTCTCAAGATGAGTACATGGAAGGACCTTTGCAGCACGTCTCGGATGATGACGAAACACAGGTGCCAACTGCTGTGGAATTCCGAATTGTGGAGACCGACAAGTAGGGCAGGGGTGAAGACTGGGTGGAAGATAATGTGGAGGACGATGAGGTCCTCGACCCAGAGAGGTGTAGCCGCTCAGGTGTGTGTCTTAAACCTGGTGCAGGTCGGATCCGTAATCCAGGAACTTATGGAGGTAGAAAAAGTGAGACCGCACTCCGGTTGAATGGTTTGGTTGAAATCAAAAAATCTTTCCTTTATTCCTCAAGTAAAAGCAAAAAGACAGACAGTGTACAAGCAGACGTATAGGTTGACGCGTTTCACGACATTCCCAGTCGCTTACTCATAGCCACACTGTGAGATTGCAAGGGTCAGCCGAGTATTTGTAGGAAAATCAATCAATTAACATCAATCAAGTGGTATGATACACACATGTTGAACCACCTGAATAGATGATTATGCCGAACTGCTTGCAATAGCACAGTGAGGACATTTTAATTACACATAAGATCCCAATATGGAAAAGTGATAAGAAATTTAAACAAGCATTTACAAAAGAGTAAAACCATATGTGCACAACGGGTTCTCACAGAAAACAGGCTGCATAAATATATATATATATGGAAAAAATAATAAAGAAGTAAACATAAAGTTAAGTAAAATATCACCCGTATATATATATATATATATATATATATATATGTATATATATATATATATATAGGTGTATGAAAATAAAAATATATAAATCTCTTATTTGTGTGGTGAAGTAGTGAACTCCAAGGAAAAAATGGAAATGTATAATAAGACAAAAAAGAAGATTATGAAGAAAAAAGGCCTATATAAAAGGGGGGGGGGGGAAGCCAATATACAAAGTATGTGGTAATCACCGATGAGAATAAAGACTACATATATGTAAAAATGTACTTAAAGAGATACACATATATATAATATGCCTAAATCTTGAAATCCAAATCATTGGTGATACACACATACATAGCTCCAATATAGATGAATAGTGATGTTCAACTAGATACCCATAACGGGTGTGGGGAAGTGCTAAAGTGAAAATAAAATTATTCATATATAGATGTTTAAAGTGACACACGATAAAAGTGTACTAAACACCAGAGGTATTAATCCACAAAAGCTGCAGCCTGTGTAGGAGAGATTCCGTGTGCATAAACATGTCCAAATGTGGAAAAAGATCTCAGTTAGGAAAAGATACATGTTAAAAATTAATATCTAGTACTGGAAATAATCCAAGCAAGCTTAATAGACATGTGTAAACGAGCAGATGTACATATATACACGCATGCAAAAAAATAAAAGGGTCAGTTTCTCAGATCCAGAGACTTGTGTCACTGATACGTCTATGGTTCCCACATCGGACACGTCAATTGAATATCCACAGACGTCCCGATCTGACAACACTTCCAACACTTCAACAGTGTCAAAAAATGGGTCTACCAAGAGGGGCAGGAGATATACCAAAAAGACAAAAGATCACAAGGAGAGGAGGAAGGAAGCACCACAGGGCGCACAGAAAGCCAATACCGCCTCAGAACACATCGGAAATGATGATTGAAGATTTAAATATAAATTCGGCTACTACAGTTTCCAATGTTATCAATCTTTCCAAACGGATTTTGACAGCCGATGATATCAGCCTCCTCTCAAAAGGATTAAACTTCTGACCGCATACCCGTTTTGACCCATTTACAACCATTTTGAATGTCAATAAATTTGTTCGAAATCTGACCTTAAAGAGACATTTCTACAATTCTTCGGATACATTGTCGGGCGATCAAGATTACATTGTAAAGATGGTACAGCGCCACTAAATAGAATAACTAACTAAAGAAAAGGAGGTGAACCAAGATCAAGATTACATTACCCACAATGATTCCAATGACACCCCACTCACGTTCCGGGAGTCGTGTGCCGTCACGGAGCTTGAGGATTTAGCTATGGAAAATGAAGGGCCCACACGTGAATATGATGAGGAGGGTTGTAATAGGATATCTTTTTCCACATTTTCCAGTTTTTACCCTATACAATCGAGATCATCAAACATGGACTTGTTCCAGAAATCAGTGGAAAAGGATGTCTTTAAACTGGCAAACAATACACCATCTTTTGTATCCAGATCTTTGGACAATCTTACCTCCAAGGAGAGAGCCTCACTTAAAAGCTTGAAAGAAGATTCCTCATTTACAATTAGGAATGCTGATAAGGGGGGAGTGGTGGTTGTGCTTGACAGTGAGACCTATAGACAGAAAGCACTCAGACAACTGGGTGACCAATACACCTATCGACCATTAAAAAGTGATCCTGTAAACACCTTTAAAATGGAACTTTCACAGTTAGTCGATGAGGGAAAGGCTATAGGTGCTCTATCTCCTAAAGAAGCTGAAAAGCTCATCCCTGATTTCCCTATTACACCTATATTCCACCATCTCCCCAAGGTCCACAAGGGCCTTAATCCCATCTTGGGCCGACCCATTGTCTCCGGCATTGGGTCCCATTGTGAGAGGCTTGGGGAATGGTTGGATGGGCAACTTCAGGGATTGGTTCCACAACTCCCCAGTTATCTTAGGGACAAGAAACACCTTCTCAACATCATGGACACATTTGTATGGTCAGAGGATTTGGCTTGGATCACTTGCAATGTATCTAGCCTGTATTCTTCGATACCTCACGATCTTGCAATACAGGCTATTGAATCTAGTTTGAAACAATACACTAATTTGACTGATGACCTCCGATCTTACATCCTGAAAGTTTTACAATTTCTTTTGACACACAATTATTTTTCTTTTGATGGCAACTTTTACCTCCAAAGATGTGGGGCAGCGATGGGAGCCAAGTTTTCCCCCTCTCTCGCCAACCTATACATGGGTTGGTGGGAGAGACCCCACATCTTTGGAGGTAAAAATCCTTACAGAGACCAGATCGCTCTATTTTTTCGATATATTGACGATCTGATCTTTGTGTGCCATCGGGATGTTAATTTGGATGATTTTTTGCACTATCTTAACTGCAATTTGCTAAATTTAAAATTTACGGGCCAAAAAAGTCCGGATGACATAGAATTTATGTACGTTACACTGGGCCATTCAGGTAATAAAGTTACATCCAATCTGTATAGAAAACCTTTATCCGGCAATAGCCTCTTACATGCCAAATCCAGCCATCCTCTGCATACAATCAAGGGCATACCTGTTGGTCAGTTTTTAAGGTTACGCAGAATCTGTAGCAATTTGTCTGATTTTAAGATAGAAGCATCTGCACTTTATTCTAGGTTCCTCGAAAGAGGTTATCCACATTTGATGCTTGATAGAGCGTATTATATAGCTCTAGACAAGAATCGCACTGACCTTTTATGCTCAGGGGGCCCAAAAGAATATCCTGAGGTAGATGGTAATGTTGTTGGAAGTGCTGCCCAGGATGTGGACAATTGTGCTACAGCTACCGATAAACATGGCTATAAAAATAGAGTGACTCATAAGTATAGGAACAAAAACAGGAACAATAATATGAGTAAAGTAAAAACATTCTCGTCTGTCACTCTGTCTTTGCCTTACAGCCTAGAATTTAATGAGGTCAAAAAGATAATTCAAAGACATTTGCCCATTCTAAAATCTGATGAGATTTGTGCCGACATACTGAGTAAAGGGGTTAATATAGTTGCCAAAAGGGCAGTCACTCTAGGAAATTCCTTGTCACCCAGCTTGTATACCTCTAAAAAATGCAATACATCTAGCACTTGGCTACACTGTAAGGGCAATTTTAGGTGTGGCATGACGGATTGTGTAACCTGTCCTCACATCCTGCAGAGAAACAATTTTATTTCTACTTACAATAACAAAACATATGACATATGCAAATTTTTCAATTGCAATACTCAGTATTTGATTTACCTTATTACCTGTAAAGCATGCTCCGCACAATATGTCGGTAGAACTACGCGCAAACTCAAGGAACGATTCAGGGAACATCTTAGCGACATACGTACACTCAAATCTACAAATGTAGCGCGACATTTTAATAACAATCATGGGGGTGATTTAACATTGGTACAAGTACAAGTTATAGATCACATCACCAAACCCATCAGAGGTGGTGATGTGTTTCGTCTTCTCTGCAGGAAAAAAGTTTTGTGGATTTTTAGGCTCCACACCCGGATGCCACACGGCCTAAATTGGGAATGGGACGTCACCCATTTTTATGAGTGACGTCCCCTTCCCAGGTAGCTGTTTTTTGAGTCGTTCACATGCCTTGTATATATAGGTGGATGTCCTATGGGATTTTCCCGTATTTCTATCTCTTTTTACATCCACATAGCTGAACCATATCGGTCTGTATATGGCACCTTGAATAGCGTTTATCCAGAGAGAGTTGTGTGCAATAGTTTTGCTCTCCCTGGTAAATTCTCGTCTTTAGAGTTTCTTATGGAAATATTTACATTGTCATGCTTTTTATATAAGTTCAATATAACTCTAACTTTGTGGATTTGGATTTGATATACATTCGATGATATACTGTAATAGGTGGGAGGGTTTTTCTCCATCGTATATTTTTTTTGGTTTCGATCTCATTTAATATCCATGTGTCGACCTTTCTTTTGTTTTGGTCGATATATGTATATGGTATGGACACATTCTATTGTGTTACAGATACATCTTATTTAGATATGTGTATTATCTTCATACATGTGCATGTTCATTTTAAATCTACACATGTGTGGCTTTTGTCCTATATGCGCTTAATTGTAATGCTGTCTGTATTATATTCACTATCTACAAATTAACAGTGATTATATTTTTTTGCATGCGTGTATATATATACATCTGCTGGTTTACACATGTCTATTAAGCTTACTTGGATTAATTCCAGTACTAGATATTAATTTTTAACATGTATCTCTTCCTAACTGAGATCTTTTTCCACATTTGGACATGTTTATGCACACAGAATTTCTCCTACACAGGCTGAAGCTTTTGTGGATTAATACCTCTGGTGTTTAGTACACTTTTATCGTGTGTCACTTTAAACATCTATATATGAATAATTTTATTTTCACTTTAGCACTTCTCCACACCCGTTATGGGTATCTAGTTGAACATCACTATTCATCTATATTGGAGCTATGTATGTGTGTATCACCAATGATTTGGATTTCAAGATTTAGGCATATTATATATATGTGTATCTCTTTAAGTACATTTTTACATATATGTAGTCTTTATTCTCATCGGGGATTACCACATACTTTGTATATTGGCTTCCCCCCCCCCTTTTATATAGGCCTTTTTTCTTCATAATCTTCTTTTTTGTCTTATTATACATCTCCATTTTTTCCTTGGAGTTCACTACTTCACCACACAAATAAGAGATTTATATATTTTTATTTTCATACACCTATATATATATATATATATATACGGGTGATATTTTACTTAACTTTATGTTCACTTCTTTATTATTTTTTCCATATATATATATATTTATGCAGCCTGTTTTCTGTGAGAACCCGTTGTGCACATATGGTTTTACTCTTTTGTAAATGCTTGTTTAAATTTCTTATCACTTTTCCATATTGGGATCTTATGTGTAATTAAAATGTCCTCACTGTGCTATTGCAAGCAGTTCGGCATAATCATCTATTCAGGTGGTTCAACATGTGTGTATCATACCACTTGATTGATGTTAATTGATTGATTTTCCTACAAATACTTGGCCGACCCTTGCAATCTCACAGTGTGGTTATGAGTAAGTGACTGGGAATGTCGTGAAACGCGTCAACCTATACGTCTGCTTGTACACTGTCTGTCTTTTTGCTTTTACTTGAGGAATAAAGGAAAAGATTTTTTGATTTCAACCAAACCATTCAACCGGAGTGCGGTCTCACTTTTTCTACCTCCAGAGGTCCTCGACCCCACATGGAATGAACATCATGCAGGTGACCTGAGTAGTTTGGAGGAAGAGGCGGTGGTCGCACAGAGCCACCAGCACAGCAGAAGAGGGAGCAGGGTGCAAAAGCGGAGCGGCCGTGCCATAGACACTACGCCTGCTACTGCCCAACACAGCAAGGGACCGAGCACACCAAAGCCAGCTCAAAGGAGTTCCCTAGCCTTGCAGTTCTTCAGACAATGTGATGATGACAGGACACGAGTGGTTTGCACGCTGTGCAATCAGAGCCTGAAGCGAGGCATAAACCTTTTCAACCTGAGCACAACCTGCATGAACAGGCATCTAAGTGCAAAGCACAAGCTGCAGTGGAGTAGACACCTCAAAAACCAAGAAAGGTCTCTTCTCTTCTGCTGCTGTAGTCTCGGCCTCTTCACCCACCTCTGTAGTGACAATGGCACCTGCCACCCCGCAAACAGAGGATCTGCCAGCAACACAACCACCTGGGTCACCAACAACCATTTCCACAATGTCCCGTGGAAGCGTTCAGCTTTCTATCTCCCAAACACTGGAGCGGAAGAGGAAGTACCCCCCCCTACCCACCCGCGATCCCTGGCCCTGAATGCCAGCATTTCAAAATTCCGATGAGTGGTGCCAGTGAGCCTCAAGCCCAGCCTGGTGGTGTGCGATAATGGGCGAAATCTCGTAGCAGCTCTGGGCCTAGCGGGTTTGACGCACATCCCTTGCCTGGTGCATGTGCTGAATTTGGTGGTACAGAGCTTCCTTAAAAATTACTCCGATATGTCAGAGCTGCTGCAGAAAGTGCGGGCCATCTGTACGCACTTTCAGCATTCTCACCCTGCTGCTGCTCGTCTGTCAGTGCTGCAGCGTAACTACGGCCTTCCCGCTCACCGCCTCATATGTGACGTGCCCACCAGGTGGAACTCCACCTTGCACATGCTGGCCAGACTTCTTGATTGACTTCTTGATTGACTTATTGACTTATTTATTGATAAGCAGAATAGAACAACAGTATCCAATGGGTGTATCTCACTGTAACATATGCAGACTAGCCCGCAATTACATATTTTTCCCCTAAATGGGTTTTTATTGATAAGCGGAATACAACAGTATCCAATGGGTGTATCTCACTGTAACATATGCAGACTAGGCCACAATTTATTTATTTTCCCCTAAATGGGTTTTTATTGATAAGCGGAATAGAACAACAGTATCCAATGGGTGTATCTCACTGTAACATATGCAGACTAGCCCGCAATTACATATTTTTCCCCTAAATGGGTTTTTATTGATAAGCGGAATACAACAGTATCCAATGGGTGTATCTCACTGTAACATATGCAGACTAGGCCGCAATTTATTTATTTTCCCCTAAATGGGTTTTTATTGATAAGCGGAATAGAACAACAGTATTCAATGGGTGTATCTCACTGTAACATATGCAGACTAGCCCGCAATTCTATTTTTTTCCCCTAAATGGGTTTTTATTGATAAGCGGACAGTATCCAATGGGTGTATCTCACTGTAACATATGCAGACTAGGCTGCAATTTAGTTTTTTTCCCCTAAATGGGTTTTTATTGATAAGCAGAATACAACAACAGTATCCAATGGGTGTATCTCACTGTAACATATGCAGACTAGGCTGCAATTTAATTTTTTCCCCTAAATGGGTTTTTATTGATAAGCGGAATACAACAACAGTATCCAATGGGTGTATCTCACTGTAACATATGCAGACTAGGTCGCAATTTATTTTTTCCCCCACAAATGGGTTTTTATTGATAAGCGGAAAAGAACAACAGTATCCAATGGGTGTATCTCAATGTAACATATGCAGACTAGCCCGCAATTCAATTTTTTTCCCCTAAATGGGTTTTTTATTGATAAGCGGAATACAACAACACTATCCAACGGGTGTATTTCACTGTAACATATACAGACTAGGCTGCAATTTAATTTTTTTCCCCTAAATGGGTTTCTATTGCAAAGCGGAATACAACAGCAGTATCCAATGGGTGTATCTCACTGTAACGTATAAATGAAAAATTTTTATTTTTCCCTTTAATTGGTGATTTTTGAAGAGCAGATTTGAACAGCAGTGTCTAAACGCTGTATGACAGTGTCACAGTAAAGAATGAATGAAAAACTGAAAAATAATTGTCCCCTTAATTGGTGCTTGTTGAATAGCAGATTAGAACTGCAGTGTCTAAACGCTGTAAGTCACAGTAAAATATGAAGGAAAAAAGTTTTTATTTTTTTTAAATCCAGATTAAGCAGACACATATGCACTGAGCTTGCATTACATGACTGCTACACGCCGCACGCCTAACAGGTTGGATACTGTTGTTCTATTCCGCTATTGAATAAAAAAAAACATGAAAAACTGAAAAATATTTTTTTCCCCTAAAAACTGAAGAAAAATTATTTTCCCCTTAAATTGGTGCTTTTTGAAGAGCAGATTAGAAAAGCAGTGTCTAAACACTATATGTAAAAGTAAAATATAAAGGAACACAGGTCTCTGTGTTCATGCAGAAAGCCCATCCTCCCCCCCAGTTAAAAAGCACCGACTATAGGATACATTTAACCCTTTGATTGCCCCTGCTGTTAACCCCTTCCCTGCCAGTGTCATTAGTACTGTAACAGTGCATATTTTTAGCACTGATTACTGTAGTAATGTCACTGGTCCCCCCAAAAGTGTTAAAAATGTCAGTTAGGTGTCCGAACTGTCCTCCGCAAAAAATCGCTGATTGACGCCATTACTAGTAAAGAAAAAAATAAATTAAAATGACAAATCTTTCCCCTAGTTTGTAGACATGATAACTTTTGCGCAAACCCAACAATATACACGTATTGGGATTATTTTTTTTTTTTTACCAAAAATATGTGGCAGAATACAAAGTGGCCTAAAATGATGAAAACATTTGATTTATAATTTTTTTTTATATTGGGAATGTTATATAAACAGAAAGTAAAAAATATTGTTTTTTTTTTTTTTCAAAAATGTCGCTTTTTTTTTTTTATAGCGCAAAAAATTAAATTGCAGAGGTGATCAAATACTACCAAAAGAAAGCTCTATTTGTGGGGGGGGGGGGGGAGGACAAATTTAATTTGGGTACAGCGTCGCACGTTCGCCCAATCGTCAGTTAAAATAACGCAGTGCTGTGTCGCAAAAAATGGCCTGGTCATTAAGGGGGTAAATCCTTCTGGTCTAGAAGTGGTTAATTGACTTGATGCTATACATTTAAAAAGTGTTGCTTTCATTTTTTTTTTTAATTTTTTAGCAGTGTATATTGAATAGGTACCGGTAATCTCCATTTTTCCAGATATGTTAAAATGAAAATCAGTTCCAATTTCATAAATTTTAAAGATAATCTGTCTAGAAGCTAAAAACCCCACACTCACAACTTGCATACCAGTCATGAGACCATCACATCAACTGTGATGATCTGTACACACGATAAGAAAATCGGAAGGAAAATTGAATCAGACGAACGATCTGCCGATTTTCGGATCGTTCGTATAGTGCTTTTGACAGCTGATTACAAACTTTTGTACAGCAATAACTGGATGTGCAGGCTATAAAATTTTTATCGTACGTCAACACAACGTCCGATATTCATTTACAGTAAAACCCCGCTCCATCGCGGTTCAGTTTTTGCGGGCCCGGTATATTGCGTTTTTTTTTGTAATGTTATTTTACTATATAAATCATTAAAAATGAAATATTTTTGTGTTTTCCATAGCTCTTGCTATGTCTCTCAGTATCTTTTATGTGTTTAAATGAGTTTCTATTGTTTTAAAAGTGTGTTTAAAGTCCTTAAAATGCTTTTACACGTACAGTGACAGTAAAAAAAACATGCCTACAATGCATTTTAATAGGGTTTTTCTATTCACAGGATTTTCACTTTTCGCGGCTGGGTCCAGAACGTAACCCCCGCAATGGAGGGGGGTTTACTGTAATTAGTACAGTTTTCGTCCAAAAAAAAAAATCGTAAGAGCAAGACAAGGCATGCTTGGAAATGAAGAATACATACAAAACAATTCAACACATGACATCACTTCTGAAGTTAAATTCTGTTGTATGAGATTTTTCATATGAAAGTAACCTCTTCACTTTCCATATGAGACTAGCATGCACAAAAAAATTGTTCGATAATCTGATCGTGTGTAGAAGGCTTAATACTACAGAATAGGTGCTTCCCTGCCCCAGGATTAGCATGCATCTTGTGAGTCAAACCATGGCAACTTGCATCAAAAATTGAATCACCTTGACAGCACAATAATAACTCTTTATTCAAGAAGGCTAATAATTGTCTTCAACAAATATTTAATATTAGATAAAGGCCACAAGAGTAAACAACCCCTTTTATGTTATATCATTTTTGAATGAAATCATACAATACCAGCTAGCACTGTGTGCAAAATAAAATGCTGCCTTTAGCTGCAATCAGATGCTTCTTTAATTCCAGAGGCGTAACTAGAACCTTTAGGGCCCCGGTGCAAGAAACCATGAAGAGCCCCCCTGGACCCCTGGCCGGGGCCCTTCCCTTCAAGCCTGGGGCTCTTCCCACTGATCCTGGGGCCCTTTACTCTCATTGCGGGGCCCTTTATTATGGTCCTGCAGCGGAACCCTTTCATAAGTTCTGCTGTGGGCCCCCTTCCTGCCATCATGGGGTCTCCCCACGGTGGTGGAATGCCAGGACCCAGTCGCAAGTGTGACCTTTGCGATCCTGGAAGTTCACCCACTGGTGTCAGTAGTTTTTATTTTTTGGTATTTTAATTGTATTATTTTTTATCATTTTTTTTTTTTTTTTTTTTTTACAATGTCACTGACTATGACTCTGTCCATTCAGAAAAGGAAGGAGCTGGTAAATTACATATTTACCGACCCCTTCCTGGCTCTCTATTGTGACACATCCCCTGCAGCAGCCGGAAGGAGAGAGGAGGGAGCACAGTGGTGGGGGGGGGGGGGGGGCCCAGGGAGCACACAGGGGCCCAGAGACATCACAACACAAGTGAACTGGATAGGAAGAGTGGCGGGGGCAGCATACAGAGGAACCAATCTTCTCCATTTTCCTCCTGCAGCTACAGGAGGAAAAAGGAGGACGGTGATTTCTCTACATGTTGCCCCCGCCCCCCTCCTATCCAGGTGTACAGGGGAGCCATACGGGCCCCCTGGAGAATGAGGCCCGGTTGCAATTGCAACCCCTGCATCCCCTGTAGTTACGCCCCTGTTTAATTCAATATCTGCCTTAACGTTGAAGTGGAGAAGTTTTAGCATATTATTCCTTAATTCAGAGACACTGGTAGAAGTTATTGATATGAAAATTTGACAAATATGATCTCATATCTTAAAAAGAACGCATATAAACTGTTTTTTTTTTTTTTTTTCATTTTGATCAATGTAGGGAAGGGTTAGAACCCATGTAAGATATATATTGCTGCCTGTGTCCTTCATGGTGAGCTTCCACAGCTGTTTATCCTGTCGATCAGGAAAAAATCCCCAAATTCTTAACGGATTAACTGATAAATGAATTCCCATCACTTTCTAGATATTTCCTCTCACTTTTTGTTGCATCTCTTGGACAGGAGGTGAAAAGGAAATTCTTCAATGGAACCTAGGGAAAAAAAAAAAACCTGACAGGCATTTTAACCCTTCCCTAATCTACCCAAAACAAAAAAATAGAGTTTTGGAAATACTGTACATACACACTACTTTGGTGTCTGTTTATGAAACTGACATGAGCTGTGAGCCTGATGATCATAGCTCATCTGAAATCACTAGCGGTTTACGTAACTGAGATGATTGACGAAGAACATGTGGTCCTCTGATCATATTAGCACACAGAGAAGCTGTCATTCACAGTACAGCCCCTTTCACACACGGTCCATTTATCCTCTGTCCGTTGACAGAGGAAAAAATGGACACCCATGTATTCTTTGGCCAAGGGGATGTTAGCAGAAGATCATCCATTGACAACCTTTAACATCCTAAGAAGCCTTAAGCCCCGTACACACTTACTGATCGTCGGCCGAACGATCGGCCGTCTTTTTCCAGGGCTGTCGTGTCTGTTGAAAACTGCAAAAGACTGCACACGAATTTTGTCGGCCAACAACAGCCGACTGCAGAAGTGATGTCATGTGATGGTTAACTCTAAAGTCTTTTTTCTTTTCTGAGCATGCCCAGTCTTGCTAATCTGCTGTCTGTCGGCCGAAATCTGTACTGACTGGCGAACAATCGGCCGTTCTGGTGTTGGCCAACAAAAATTTTAATGCCTGCACGACAGATTCTGTTCAGCCGAAAATGCGCTGTCAGCTGTCGAAGCATCATACTAACAAGCCTACAATCGGTCGATCGGTCGTCGGCCGAATATTTACGGCCGACAATTGGTACGTGTGTACGGGGCTTTAGTCTTCTTCTGTTTAAAAACAGAAGCGGACTTAAATGGATGTCAACCGACAAACAGTCTGTTGTTGCATTTGTTGTTAGGAGCCAGCACTCGCCGGCGTCCTGACAACAGATGACTCATCAGCTGTCAGCGGGGTTCCCCCACTAACAGCTGAATGTAAAAACACTTGGCAGCAATAAAAAAAAAAAAAAAATTGTGAAAAAAAACCCAGCGTGGGGGTCCCCCAAAAATCTATACTAGACCCTAACCTGAGCATGCAGCCTGGTAAGTCAGGAAAGGGGGCGTGAGCAAGTGAGCGCGCCCCCCCTCGTGAACCATACCAGGCCACATGCTCTCAACATGGGGAGGGGTGCTTTGGGGCAGGAGCCTGTTAATTGGGACAAGGGCCTCTTCCCCACAACCCTAGCTGATGATTGTGGGGGTCGGGGGGCTTATCGAAATCTGGAAACCCCCTTTAAAATACCGTCCCCCCCTCCCTATGAGAATATGGGGTACATTGTACCCCTACTCTTTCACCAATAAAGTGCCAAAAATAAATAAAAACAGAAAAGGTATGACAATTCCTTCTAAAAAAAAAAAAACAATGTACCCAAAGTAAATCCAGTGTCAATCACGAACGCTGCCGGCCTTGTAAAAAAACAAAAAGGAAGGTCCACATCTGACGAAGGCTTCCGCAATAAGCCTGCTCCACCTAAGGGGCAGGGCCATCCAATTTCGTCCCTGGATGACCCTGTCCCAATTGTGACGTCATTAATCGGGGGCATGCTGAATCGAGGACATTACAAGGGGGCGGGGTCATCGTCCGGTGACGACACCCCTTAGTTATTTAAGGACTGTCAGACACCGGAGCAGACAGACGGGGGAGCCTTTGTCGTGAGTGGACACATTTTTTTTCTTTTTTCCGGTCAGCGGTAGCGGCAGTCGTCCTAATTAGTGATGGACGAACATCGGCCGGGGCAGTTCGCGAACGTTAGCCGCAAACTTTCTCAAATGTGCGCGAACCGCCAGTTTGCAGCAGGCCCCATTGACTTTAATAGGAGGCGAACTTTAAAAACCTTTAGGTCATATTTGCAGCCACAAAATACTTACTAGCTGTGCACAAATAGTCCCACCACATGGACAATGTCATAACAGAAGTATTGTTATTGGAAAAGTTGCCCTAAAAATTTTTTTTTTCCCTAAATCAGCCAGAATACATGTCAAATACATATAGGGTCCATTCACACGTCTGTAAAATGGGTCCACATCACTTCCACAATTTGGCGGAACGTTTACAGACCCATTGATTTTCAATTCCAGTCTGAAAAATTAGGCATTCACAGGATAAAGAAGTAATGCCCCGAACACGCGTGTAGATTGTCGGCCGATCATCCGTCTTTTGTCCCAGGGCTGTCGTGTCCGCTGAAAAGTGCAAAAGACTGCACAGGAATTTTGTCCGCCAACAACAGCCGACTGCAGAAGTGATGTCATGTGATGGTTAACTTTCCCTGTGTTTTTTCTTTTCTGAGCATGCCCAGTCTTGCAAATCTGTTGTCTGTCGGCCGAAATCTGTACTGACTGGCAAACAATCGGCCGTTCTGGTGTCGGCATACAAAAATTTTAATGCTTGCACGACAGATTCTGTTCGGCCGAAAGTGCGCTGTCGGCTGTCGGAAGCATCATACTAACAAGCCGAAAATCGGCCGATCGGTCGACAATCTGCACGTGCATACGGGCCTTTAGTGTCTGTCAGTACAGGCCCCAAAAATTAGCCCACATGCGTTTACCTGACAGCTAAGAACGTTGTATTCTGTGGCTGAAGGTACATTAAGCATTGACAGAAAAAATAATTGTCGGCCATGAAAGGCCCGAAAAATTAGGCATTCAATGGACATCAAATGCCTTTTATGCCACTGTATTTACCGAAGACAAGGACCATGAATTGTGGGTGGATGGCGGTCTGGCGGATATTTGTGGCCTGTCATGATGAATTGTAATCGAACATGGTCTACTGGTCACATGTGTTGAATTCCTCAGAGATCCATGCCTCATTCATTTTTATAAATGTGAGGTAGTCAACACTGTCATTAGCTAGGCGAGTGCGCTTATCGGTCACAATCCCCCCCTGCTGCACTGAACGTCCTTTCGGACAGGACACTGGACGGGGGGCAAGCAAACAGTTCCATTGCAAATTGTGCAAGCTCTGGCCAGAGGTCAAGCCTGCCCACCCAGTAGTCCAGGGGTTCATCACTCCTCAGAGCGTCCACATCGGCCGTTAGCCCGATGTAGTCGGACACCTGTCAGTCTAGGCGTTTCCTGATGCTGGATCCGGAGTACAGCTGTCGATGGGTTGGCTAAAAGAATGATTTCATATCTGAAGTGACCAACACATCTTCAAACCGCCCTCTTCTTGCAGGCGCTGTTGGATTGCTACCCGCAACTGTTTCTCTGTGAGTGGAAATTCCTCTGCCAGCGCACATAAAAGCAGAATGCAGCATTTCTCGAAGCAAGGCCTGGAAGTGCTGCATTCTGACCGCCCTCTGTGATGGTGGTAACATTTTCGCCATTTTTTGTTTGTACCGGGGGTCCAAGTACATTGCCACCCAGTACTGGCCCTTGCCCTTTATGCTTTTTATACGAGGGGGTCCCCCTTAAAACTCTGGAGCATTAGGGGCCCCAATTCACACTAAACTGTAAGCGGTGTAGTGGCCTGGCTCCAGCTCATCATCCAGGATAATGTCGTCCTCGTTCTCTACCCCCCATCCACAGACAACACCAGGGATCCCAGAAAGGTTTAAAGCATGCTCTTCTTGCTCCTCCTCATCCGCCCCGTCACCATTCTCCTCTGACTCCTCTTCAGACTCCTGTTGTTGACTTGTCTCAGATGGAGTAGCACCCCCTGCGAATTCATCCAACATTGCGAGTTCCTCATCTTCCTGCTCCTCGATTACATGATCAATGACACGACACAATGCACGCTCCAGAAAGAAGGCGTAAGGTACAATGTCACTGATGGCGCAATGCCCGTGACTGACCAGTTTGGTGATCTCATCAAATGGCCGCAGAAGTCTGCATGCATCGCGCATGAGCAGCCACTGGTGAGGTGAAAAAAACCTAGGCTGCCCAGAACCTGTCCTGCCGCAGATTTCGTACAGGTAGTCGTTAACTGCACGTTTCTGCTGGAGCAGCCTATCAAGCAAATACAAGGTTGAGTTCCATCACGTCGGGCAGGCACAAATAAGACGCCTGACGGGCAGGTTGTGTCGCCACTGAATGTCAGCAAGGCGAGCCATGGCTGTGTAAGATCTTCTGAAATGGCCCGAGATTTTCCTGGCCTGCCGCAAGATGTCCTGGACCCCAGGGTATTTGGCAACGAATCGCTGCACGACCAAGTTCAGGACGTGTGCAATGCATGGCACGTGTGTAATTTTGCCCTGTTTCAGCGCACTCAGCAGATTGGCACCGTTGTCCCACACCACTTTACCAACTGTCAAATTGAGCGGTGACAGCCACTGATCTGCCTGTGAACACAAAGCTGAAAGGAGTGCAGGACCAGTGTGGCTCTTGGCTTCCAGGCACAGCAGATGCAGCACAGCAAGGCAACGTCTCACCTGGCATGTTGAATAGGTTCTGGGGATCTTGGGCAGCGCAGCGGAAGAGACGGTAGCAGCGGAAAAGTAGGAGTCAGCTGAGGAGGAGAGGGAGGATGGAGTAGGAGGAGGAGGAGAAGAGGCAGGCCTGCATGCAATCCGTGGCGGTAAAACCAAATCTACACGGGTGCCACGGGTTACATGCTTGACGGCCGTCAGAAGGTTCACCCAGTGGGCAGTAAAAGTGATATACCTTCCCTGCCCGTGTATGCTAGACCATGTGTCTGTGGTCAAATGTATCTTGGCACCGACACTTGCCGCTGAACATGGCCATACAGCTCTGGAATGCCCTTCTGCAAGAAATATTTCCTGCCTGGGACCTTCCATTGTAGTGTTCCAATGGCAACAAATTTCCGAAAGGCCTCAGAGTCCACCAGCTGATATGGCAGTAGTTGGCAGGCTATCAGTTCCGACAAGCCAGCAGTCAACCGTTGGGCAAGAGGGTTATCTGGCATCATCATTTTTTTACGTTCCAACATTTGGATCACGGAAGCCTGCCTTTTTCCAGAACAACGTGAGGACGGCATGATGGAAGGTGGAGTGGAGGACAATTGTGAGGAGAGAGGAGAAGGAGAAGAGGCTGGACGGTGAGAGCCTGAAGTGTGGCTTTGTGGGTTCTGATGGCGTTGCTCCCACTGGGCTCGGTGATGGGAGTCCAGGTACCTTCTTAAGACGGTCGTCCCTAGGTGAGTGTTGGGCTTACCGCGACTTATGGGTTGACTGCAAAGGCTGCAGATGGAAACACTATTGTCAGCAGCGGACACATTAAAAAAAAGCCCACACTGCGGAGCCATGTGCCGGCGTCCTGGGAGCGCCAGATGTGTGACCGTACATGGTTGATGGCTCGCTCCTGATACATTAGCAGTCTGCTTTGTCCCTCCTGTGCAATGTAACTTCCGCCTGCTTCTCCTCCCTATCTTCTTGTCCGTCTCTCCCTCTGAACTCCCCTCCTCTTCCTCTCTTGTGGCCACCCACGTGACGTCCATAGACACGTCATCATCAACGTCACCTTCCCCACCACTAACATTAGAGATCTCGGAGTAAGGCGTGGCCTGGCGCAGCATGTGAGAGGACGTGTGTGAGAGGAGCTCCGCCGGACCGATATCCTTCACCGCTAATCCTGCAGCCCTTCGGGCACGATAATCCTTCCTTCACCTCCCGCACATCCGCGGCACTGACCTCCGCATGTCTCCGCCGAAGAAAGGCTCTGAAGCTGCGGCAAAACTGGCTGCATTCCGGAGGCTGGAGAAGGAGGCCCCGATCCAAGATGGCGCCGGCCCGTCGCTCGTGGTGGAGGAGCCTGAGAGCCCTGCTACATCCAAGGTTTTGGAAGCGATTGCTACTTGCCAGACCATGCTGACTACTAAAATCGAGGAGGTGAAGGTAGATATATCTTTGATGCGTCAGGATATGCAGAAGCTGAGGGACAGAGTTGGTGAGGCTGAACACAGAATTAGTGAGGTGGAAGACTCCCTCCCCCCATTGCAAAGCTCCTCAGACAGGCTGCAGCAACAAGTACACCTTATCCTCCAAAAACAAGATGACATGGAGAATAGGCTGCGCCGCTGTAACCTGCGGTTCATTGGCCTCCCGGAGGGCTCTGAGGGTGCTGACCCCTCATCATATTTGGAACAATTGCTCACTCAGACTTATGGCAGAGAATCCTTTTCACCCACTTTTGTTGTGGAACGTGCACATCGCCTCTCAGGGCGCCCCCCCCCTCAGGGTGCACCCCCCCGCACGTTCATCGCTAAATTCCTGAACTATCGGGACCGAGATGCCATATTGCGCCTGGCCAGGGTTAAGGGGAACATTCCATTTGGAAATCACAAAATAGCGATTTTCCCCGACTTCTCTGCTGAGGTCCAGAGGCGCCGCAAGAGCTTTTTGGAGGTCAAACGCAGACTGCGTATCAAGAATATCAAATACTCCATGTTGTATCCGGCCCGTCTTAGAGTGGAGGGCGAGGACCGAGCCCACTTCTTTGAGGATCCGGAAGCCGCCATCTCCTGGCTAGAAGGACTGGAAGCTAGAGCCTGACCACCTTGCCCTGGCGACTTCATGATACTTTCTCCCTGATGGCCTATACCTTAAGCTGCTGCAAGGGTGGAGGAGGGGTTTTGTAGATCCTGTGGAACTCAAGACTTTGCATCCCCCTTCCCCCCCCCCCTCCCCCCTCATTTTCCTGCACTATTGCTCCTGTGTTTGACCGGCGGAGCGCCCTAGCTCCACAGATGGAACTGATTTCTCTGTTCTCTTCCTATGGACTTCCACCTGCCCATAGGCCTTGCTACCCAGCGATACACCTGTTGGTTTTCGCCCCCTACACCCGCTAAGGCGTGTGTTTGTGCCCAACTCCCCTGTTGCCCCCTGCGACTTCTGCTGGACCTGGGCCCCCGGGCCCCCTTGTTTATTCTATTTGTATTTTGCTGTATTTTTGCTGCATACCTTGGGGGTCCCTGGCCTCCTGATCTTGCTCTTTCCCAGTCGCATGTGGGCCTGTTCTGGTTGAGGCACTTGTTTGGGAACATGCCCGCACAAGTTGGGGTTGGTGCAGGGCAGGGAGGGGGGATTGGGGTGTTACCATTGTTTATGGTTTATATTTGGTACAATCTCTATACTGTTTCTGTTTTATGCACATTGACCTCAAGTAATAATTATTTGCTCTTTTGCTGCCGTTTATCGCCGCTGGTGTGTGACCGTGGACTTGTTGGTTCCGCGGCCTTACTGCCTGAGATCCTGGGAGCCTCCGCTCCGCGCTCTGTACTACCCCTGCCATGGCCGCATTGAAATTGTTGACGTGGAATGTCAGGGGTATGCGTGATAAGATTAAACGAACGGCTGTCTTTAATGTCCTACGCCGTGTACGGGCTGATATTATAGTTCTGGTGGAGACACATTTGGAGGGCCGTGTACAACAATCCCTCAAACGTCCCTGGGTTGGTTGGGTGCAGCACTCTGCCTATAGCTCACACTCCAGGGGTGTGGCGCTACTGGTGGCCAAATCGGTACATTTCCAGCTCCTAGGATCTCAGGTCGACCCAATGGGTAGATATGTTTTTCTCAAAACGTCAGTCTATGGGGAATTGATGCTACTGATGGCTTTCTATGTGCCCCCCCCTTATTCTGCTGTGATTATTATGGAGGGACTGGCGTTTGTGGCACAGAGCCCAGGGGCCCCGGTGATCTGGATGGGTGACTTTAACAATGTGCTGGACTCGGGTCTGGATAGGTCCGGTGGCGCCTCCCAGGTGCCGCCGGGGTCGTCCCCGACCAGGTTCTCCCGATTGTTGGAGAGCTTTGGTTTGGCCGACTCTTGGCGCAGCAAATACCCCGCGCAGCGAGCGTACTCCTGTTTTTCGGCTGCACACCACTCTATGTCACGCATTGATCTGATATTGCTGTCTCGAACCCTGCTCCCCAGGTTACTGTCGGCAGGCTTCGCCCCACGGACTCTGTCTGATCACTGCCCTTATTGGATACTGTTGTCCTTGCCCTGCAATAGACCTCCCCCGGCCTGGCGCCTGAATCCTGCCTGGCTCCCCTTGGTGTCGGATGGGAACGACATTGAGGGGACCTGGACACAATTCTTTTCTGACAATGAGGGCACTGCCTCCCCGGCTGCGGTGTGGGAGGCGTTTAAACTGTTCGCCAGATCCACTATGATTTCCAAAATCAAGGCTGTTAGAGCGCGGGCTGCCGAGGAGATCTCCAGGGCAACGGCAAATCTAATTGAAGCTGAACAGGCCTTTATGGGGGACCCGACTCCGGCACATGAATCTCAGTATAAATTGACCTCTAAAGTCCTTTCCCAACTTGACTACGAGAGGGCGAAATCTAAGATGTTTTTTCAGAAGCAGAATCTGTTTGCACATGGTGAGCGGGCGGGGAAACTCCTCGCATACTTAGTTCATTGTGAGGATAGGCCCCCGGTAGTTATTACTTTGAAGGATGACCTGGGTAATGAGATCGCTGATCCTGCTGCGGTGACACAGTGTTTCCGCTCATTTTTTAGTACTCTTTACACCTCTAGGGCTCCCGCTGACTGCACTGACATGCATGACTTTTTGGACTCTATTGACTTTCCCACTTTGACACCCGACCAGTTGGCGACCCTCGAGGCACCCATCTCTGTGGAAGAGATTGCAGCAGCCGTGTCCAAGTTCCCTAGGTCTAAGGCCCCCGGCCTGGACGGCCTACCGATTGAATTTTTCTCCCAATATTCGGAACTCCTTTCTCCTAAATTATTGGCTTTGTTTCAATCTCTATTCAAAGATGCAACCCTACCCCCTTCTATGCGGGAGGCGCTAATTGTGCTCATTCCCAAGCCGGGCAAGGATGTACACACCCCAGAGTCTTACCGTCCCATCTCTTTGCTCCCAGTAGACACTAAAATCCTTGCGAAAATTTTATCCCTCCGCCTTAACAAGGTGATCCTTTCACTCATACACTCGGATCAGGCCGGGTTCATGCCTGGGAGGAACACCTCCTTTAACCTTCGCCGGTTATTTATGAATCTCCAGGCACGGCACGACGGAACGGGTGGCAGGGTGGTGGTCTCATTGGACACGGCTAAAGCATTTGACTCGGTAGAGTGGCCGTTTCTGTGGACCTGTCTGGACCGGTACGGCTTTGGACCTAATTTTATTAAGTGGGTCAAACTTCTATATAGCGCCCCGGTAGCTAGGGTCCTGGCAAATGGCTGGCAGTCGACCGCCTTCCCTTTATCCCGTGGCACTCGACAGGGGTGCCCCCTCTCCCCCCTGCTGTATGCCCTGGCCGCGGAACCTCTGGCGATGGCCATTAGAGCACATCCCGGGATTCGAGGCCTACGTAAGGGACCGTTGGAGGAGAAGATCAGCATGTATGCAGATGACACTTTGTTATATTTGGAAGACTCTCGGGAATCCCTACTCACGGCCCTTTCTTTAATTGAACGGTATGGACGATTCTCCGGTTTTCAGATAAACTGGGATAAGTCACAAATTCTCCCGCTTGACGAGAGCCCACAGGCAATCACCCCCGCAAGCCCAGCCCTACAATGTGTATCCCGCATTAAATACTTAGGGATTCAAGTGACAGCTAACTCAGCAGATTATGTCCCGGATAACGTTCAACCCCTGTTCCCTCTGCTTAAGGCTAAAATTCAGGTATGGTCCAAATTACCTCTGGGAGTGATGGGTAGAGTCAATTTAATTAAAATGATTCTCCTTCCCAAAATACTTTATGTTGTATGGCACTCTCCTATTTACCTGCCACTCAAGCTGTTTAAGCAGATGGAATCACTCCTCAAGACCTTTGTTTGGGGTGCTGACCGGCACAAGATCTCCTGGCGCAAACTCAAGAATCCTACAAACCTAGGGGGATTGGCCCTGCCGGATTTTAATCTGTACTATCTGGCAGCTCAGTTGTCCCAGTTCTTTCACATAGATAAAACGGATAGAGAACGTTTTTTGACCCTGCTCTGCCCTGGGTGGGCTCACCCCCTCGGGGACCCCCTCCTAGTTATCCTTAGGGGTGTCAGGGGCTCGCCGGAGCCCTTGTGCCCCAGATCTCTTCTATACCACTATTGTCGGATCTGGGAGGTGGTAGCGTCCAGGCTTCGGTGCCCTCCATTTCACACGTTCACCCCTCTGTGGCATAACAGCGCATTACGCGAGTTCCTTTCCATCCCTGACCTGTCGATATGGAGCGGGAGGGGTATTCTTCTCCTTAGCCATATCTCCACGACCACTGGTCTGCGGTCTTACGAGGCCTTGCAGGATCAGTTTGCGATCCAGGGCCCCATGCACTACAGATACTTACAGCTCTCCCATGCCTATAGATCTCAATTCCCTGATGGCCCTCCTGAGCTAGAATCGGTTACCACCCTTGAGATTGTTAAAAGTACAGCACCCAGTCACCTTATTTCCATGTTCTACTCTGAACTTCACACACCTTCCTCGACCACCTTGGCTTTTGCACTTAAGACCCGCTGGGAGCGTAGTGTGGGGGCCATGGAGGATGAGGAATGGGAGGATGCCCTGGAGACGTGCCGCAGAGTGTCGCCAAAACTGTCGGATCGCCTAACTCAGACCTTTATAATACACCAGGCTTATCTCACCCCACTTAGACTGTCCAAATATCACCCTGACTTGGTCCCTTCTTGTCCTATGTGTGGAGACCCTGACGCCTCCTTCTTTCATCTCTTGTGGAGCTGTCCCCAATTACAGACTCTATGGCAACAAGTAGTCACATTCCTCCATGACAAGATGGGGTCTCCTCTGCAACTCTCCCCTAAGGAGTGTCTCCTGGGGGTTTACCCAGATGGAGAGATGCCCAAATCCACTGTCATATTTCTTCAGGAAACTTTGTTTATAGTACGTAAACTGATAGCCAGGAGGTGGATGAGACCTACTCCTCCTACTCTAGGTTTGTGGATTAAGGAGGTTAATAGTGTCATCCCATTTCATAAACTTTTATATAAACATAGGGGGTGCCCTCAGAAGTTCAACAAGATTTGGGACAAATGGGTGCAGTGCCCTGATACGGCTCGGTAATGCAGTGGGTAACTATTCTATGTTGACCGCCCCTGGTAAATCAATATTTTCTGTTCGAGGGTTGGATCGACGGAGAGCCACTGACTACTGTTTTGTTTTTTACTATGTCTGTTCTGTCTCTCGGTGCTGATCATTTTGTATATTTGTATTTTTGTACCCCAATGTGTTATGAACCTGATTGCAGTTTCAATGCACGGTTTATTTTTGTATTGTACCAAAATTTCAATAAACCTCACTGTTTTGAAAAAAAAAAAAGAGATCTCGGAGTAGGCAGCAACAGCGGAGCACAACCTCCTTGGGCTGATCTGGGTACTGTCGTCAAGACTGCTGAGTGGTGGCTGTTGCTACCTCCTCTTCCTGATCCGATGCCAAGAATGGCTGCGCATTGCAAATGTCTTGTAATGGATCGGAAAATAATTCCAGTGACTCAAGCAGAGGGTATATGGTGGTGGTGGTGGTGGTGCTGTTGGTGTCGGTGTCTTTGGGGGTGCAAACAGCAGAGAGTGAAGAGGGTGCAGATAGAGAGGATGAGGAGGGTGCAGAAGAGGAAGGCTGAGTGAGCCACTCAACCAAGTCTGGTGCATCCTTTGACGTAATCGAACGCACCATCTGAAACTTCACACTTTGGCTCCGGCCTACTGCTCCTGCCCTACGACTAACCACCCCTGCGTAAGGGCCTGCCTCTTCCTCTGCCTGTCATTTTTTAAATTACCCTGTGACAAAAGTCTCTAGAGAAGCGCAGTATATGTAGAACAAGGTATATAACACGCCGCTTCAATCTGTGGTATTGGGGGGTCACTGGTCTATCACACCAGTTGTACAAAAAATTGGCCAGTAAGTTGCACTGTGTGTAACAGAGTTAACGCAGCAAAAGATGCAATATTTTTGCAGGACACAAATACACTTATAAAAGTATACTCAGATAACACCCCACTTCAATCTGTGGTATTGGGGGGCCACTGGTCTATCATACCAGTTGTATAAACAATTGGCCAGTAAGTTTGGCACTGTGTGTAGCAGAGTTAATGCAGCAAAAGAGGCAATATTGTTGCAGGACACAAATACACTTATAAAAGTATAGTCAGATAACACACATGACAAATCTGTCATTTAGGAGGGCCACTGGTCTATCACATCAGTTATAATACTTTTTAAAAAGTTCTTTTGTCACTGTTTGTAGTTGTAGTATTGCTGCAGAAACGCTCACCACACCAGTCACAATGCTGCACAGTGCACAATACAAATCCACTATAAGATGCTTTCTATATTAGAAACAGTGTTGGGGGTAACTAGTTACAAAGTAACTGATTACATTAACTACATTACTTTTTTTGGTAACTAAGTAAAGTAACTAGTTACAATACTAATATTGGTAACTACACTACTTTACTAGGCTATAGGAAGTAACTACTCTACTTTACTAGGCTATAGGAACGCGCTTTCCTGCGTTACCCAAGCCGTGCGATACAATCGTTATTTCGAAGAATAGAGAGGGATGAAATTTATGACTTTTTGTTGCACTTTATGTTTTATTCAGTTTTTTCAGGTTTTGTTCTCATGTTTCCCAAAGCCTGTGTTTATACAATAAACTCTATGCAGAAAGAGTGTCATGTATCTTCTTCTACACGGTCAATTAAGAAAGAGGAAAGTAAAGTAATAAGTAGTGAAGTTACTTTTCAAATGCAGTAACTAGTAAAGTAATCTCATTACAATTTACAGAAGTAACTAGTAACTAGTTAAATTTTTTGAGTAACTACCCCAACACTGATTAGAAAGTATATTATAAGTGTATTACACCCCTATATAGTGCACTGCACACCAAAGAATAGTATACCTATACCAAATACCAGCCCAGAGGCGTAACTAGAACCTTCAGGGCCCCGGTGCAAGAAACCAGGAAGGGCCCCCCGGACCTCTGGCAGACTGGGGGTCTTCCCACTGATCCTGGGGCCCTTTACTCTCATTGCTGGGCCCTTTATTACGGTCCCGCAACAAGTTCTGCAGGGGGCCCCCTTCCTGCCATCTTGGGGCCTCCCCACGGTGGTGGAAGGCCAGGGCCCGGGTGCAATTGTGACCTTTGCGATCCTGGAAGTTCACCCACTGGTGTCAGTTGTTTTTATTTTTTGGTATTTTAATTGTATTATTTTTTTATCATTTTATTTTATTTTTATACAATGTCACTGACTATGACTCTGTCCATTCAGAAAAGGAAGGAGCTGGTAAATTACATATTTACCGACCTCTTCCTGGTTCTCTATTGTGACACATCCCCTGCAGCAGCCGGCAGGAGAGGGGAGGGGAGGGTGCACAGTGGGGGGTGGAGGGGACCAGGAGAGCACACAGGGGCCCAGAGACAGCAGAACACAAGTGAACTGGATAGTAGGAGGGGCAGGGGCAGCATACAGAGAAACCAATCTCCTCCATTTTCCTCCTGCAGCTACAGGAGGAAAAAGGAGGACCGTGATTTCTCTACATGTTGCCCCCGCAGCCCCTTCTATCCAGGTATACAGGGGAGCCACACAGGCCCCTGGAGAATGGGGCCCGGTTGCAATTGCAACCCCTGCAACCCCTGTAGTTACGCCCCTGTACCAGCCCTTAAAAGGACTTTTGTGGACCTTAACAGAGCGATTTGTGTCACTGACAATCTGTCCCTGGTGCACACAGCAAACCTCTCCCTACACAGACAAAAAGCAGAATGTGAAATGGCCGCCAGGTCGGGTCTATTTATAAGGTAGGGGGTATGTCCATGTGCTGAAATGTCTCACTTGGCTGTCCTGTTCCATCTGATGGCTATGTCATTGGTCAAAGTTCACCCCAATGTAAACTAATATGGCCCCCGTGAACAACGCCATATGTTCGTAAAATCGGCAGGCAGCGAACGAGCAAAGTTCCCCCGAAAACCGACCGCCGGGCGAACCGCAAGGCCATCCCTAGTCCTAATTGATGATGGATCTAAACTGGGGGACTTTAGTTTTTTTTTTTTTTAAAGACTTGTCAAAAACTGCCTGTCTTTTTTTTTTGGTGTAGAGTACCCCTACTCATTTACATGGGGTGGAGATCTGGCTTCCAGATTTCAATAAGACCCCCTGCCTGCCAATGGCCAGGGTTGTGAGGAAGAGGCCATGGATTGGGTTGGGGGGGGGGGGCGCTTTTTTTTTTTTTACAATTTTGTTATTGTCGCCAATGTGTTTTTTTTTTTACATTCAGTTGTCAGCAGAGAACCCCACTGACCGCTAATGACTCATCTGTTGTAAAGAATCCTTCTACTTAGCAACCAGCTGTTCTATAAATAGAATTTGGATCGGTTGTTGCTGTTCTATAAATAGAATTTGGATCGGTTGATCAATTTTCGACCAGTAAGAATTCTAATCCTTTCAAAAATTAGAAATTTGTTAGACAATGTAAAAAATGGATGTACACAATGTGGATGTAAAAGCTTAAAGAGGTTGTAAACCCATATCATTTTTTTTTTTGGAACCTGTAAGAGAAACACATAATGAGCTAGTATGCATCGCATACTAGCTCATTATGAAATACTTACCTTAGAACGAGCCCCCGCAGTGCCGCCCGCTTACCTGTATGACGGGCGACATGTCCAGTCGCCCGTCTTCCGGGATCGCGGCATCCGGCCATCTGATTGGCCGGAGCCGCGGTGACGTCACGCACGCGCGTGGGAGCCGACAGTCACGGCACGGGGCTCTGAAGAAACGGAACGAGCGGCCATCCCTTCAGAGCGCATGCGCCAGTGACGTCACTGGCTGCATGTAAGGTAAATATCTCCTAAACGGTACATATTTACAGTACCTATAGGTAAGCCTTATCATAGGCTTACCTATAGGTACAAGTGTCACAGGAGGGTTTACTTCCTCTTTAAGTCCGCATCCCTTTTTCATCCAATTTCTAAAAAAGAAAAGTACCAGAACAGTTGAAGAAAACAGAACGCCCAAGTGAAAAGGCCATTTCGGAAAACAGAAATGGCCAGTTTATAAAGGTTCCCAGCTTCCCCAGGCCAGAGCTGGGGAATCAGGGAGAGAAGAGAGGATCAGAGAAATGAGGAGGAAGGAAATTCTACCTCCTTTAGAGCTACCACGACAACATTGAAAAATCAGTCTTCCCAATCACACACACCCAAAACCGGTAGAACAGGTTAGAAACCTAGTGTATACTGTGTGTTTGTGTGCAAATATACACTTCTGTGCAAGAGTTTTAGGCAGATATGAAAAAATGCTGTAAATTAACCACTTGACCTCCAAAAGGTTTCACCCCCTTCCTGACCAGAGCATTTTTTGCAATTTGGCACTGCACTACTTTAACTGGTAATTGCGCGGTCATGCAACGCTGTACCCAAACAAAATGTCTTTTTATCCCACAAATAAAACTTTCTTTTGGTGGTATTTGATTACCACTGGGATTTTTTTTTTTTTTTGCGATAAACAAAAAAAAAAAAAGATTAAAAATTTTGAAAAAAAAATATTTTCTACTTTTCGTAATAAAAAATATACAATAAACTCAATTTTTCTCATACATTTAGGCCAAAATGTATTCAGCTATAGGTCTTTATTAATCTCAATAAGCGTAAAATTAAAGTGTCTACAAACTATGGTATATATAATGGAATTTACGCAGCTTTTACTTTCTGACTGCCTATCTCATTTCTTGAGGTGCTAAAAAGGCAGGGCAGTACAATACCCCCTAAATTTCCCCTTTTTGGAAAGTAGACACCCCAAGGAAAATGCTAAAAGGCATGTTGAGCCCACTGAATATTGAATTTTTTTGTTACAAGTGTTTGTATAAAAAAAAATAATTCAAAGTAGTCAATCAAATGATATATTGCTCACACATAAATTACACCCCAAAATACATTCTGCTGCTTCTCCTGAGTACAGGGATACCAAATGTGAGAGACTTTTTGGGAGCCTAGCCATGTACAGGTGCTGAAAACCAATCACTGTCTTCAGAATCTCAAATGGCGTAAATTGCTTATTTCACTTCCTCACTACCTATCACAGTTTTGGAGGCCCTATAATGCAAAGATAGCACACCCCCCCCCCCCCCCAAATGACCCCTTTTTGGAAAGTAGACACCCCAAGCTATTTGCTGAGAGGCATGTTGAGTATATAGCAGATCTTACTTTTTGTCACAAGGTTTTGAAAATTGAAAAAAAATAAAAAGAAAAAACACATTTTTCTTTTCTTAATTTTTCAAAAAATTGTGGCAACAAATGAGATCTGCAAATACCCATGTCTACTTTTCGAAAATGGGTAATTTGGGGTGGTTGTTTTATATTGACATTACATGGCGTCCGAAACTGTAATAGATAGTGAGGAAGTGAAATGAGCAATTTTTGCCCTTAGAAGGGTTTTGTGCTGTCTTGGCATTTCATGGCCTCCGAAACTGTGATAGGTAGTGAGGAGCGAAATCAACATTTTATGCCCTTAAAAAGACTGATGGCAGTTATTGGTTTCGGGGTCCGCTACGTGGCTAAACTGCCAAAAAGTCTCACACATGTGGTATCCCCCTACTCAGGAAAAGTAGCAGAATGTGTTTTGGGGTGTCAGTTCACATATACCCATGGCATGTGTGAGCAATATATAATTTAAGTAACAACTTTGTGTAAAAAAAAAAACGTTTGTCATTTTCCAGAAACTTGTGGCAAAACCTAAAATAGTCCATGGACTCAACATGCCTCTCAGCAAATAGCTTTGGGTGTCTACTTTCCAAAAAGGGGTAATTTGGGAGGTGTTTGAACTGTCCTGGCATTTTATGCCCAGCATTAGAAGCTTAAAGCGGAGTTCCACCCAAAAGTGGAACTTCCGCTTTAGGGAGTCCTGACCCCCCGACATGCCACATTTGGCATGTCATTTTTTGGGGGGGGGAGCGGGTACCTAGTTTTGACAGGTACCCGCTCCCACTTCCGCTCGGAGCGCCGCGGCGCCCTGAGCGGAAGTTCTCCTCTACCCCTCCCTCCCTGCAATCTTCTGGGACACGTCAGAGGTCCCAGAAGATTGCCGGCCAATCACGGCGCGCAGCGCGACTTGCGCATGCGCAGTGGGCACCCGGCTGTGAAGCCGCAAACTGTAACAGCCGGGTGCCCACAGCAGTGATGCCGGCGCCGTGGGAGAGGATCGAGGCTTCCGGCGGCCGCATCGCTGGACCGTTGGACAGGTGAGTAAATGGCTGGAACTCCGCTTTAAGCCACACATCACCCACTCTTCTAACCACTTGAAGACCAAGCCTTGTCTGACACTTTTTGTTTACATGAAAAAAAATATTTTTTATAATGGAAAATTACTTTAAACCCCCAAACATTTTATATTTTAAAGCAGAGGCCCTACAGAATAAAATTATGGGTGTTGCAATTGTTTTTGTCACACAGTATTTGTGCATCGATTTTCCAAATGCAATTTTTTTGGAAAAAAAAATCACTTTCAATGTTGAATGCAAAAAAAACGCAAAATATTGCCCAGTTGTTTGGTAAAATATAAAAGATGATCTTATGTTGAGTACATAAACACAACATGCTTTAAAATTGTGCACACCCATGCAGCAGCAACAAACTACATATATTTTTATAGGTCTACTACTAGAATTACTGCCCTCAATCTGACGTTCGCTGTAAAACCTCACATGAATGGTGCAATTGCGGTTTACATACAACATGAGACTGATGCTTGCCTTAGCCTTTGCACGTGAGCATGGGGGACAGGGGTGCTTTAATTTTTTTTTAATTATTTATTTTGCTTTATTTTATTTTTATCACTTTTATTTTTATCACAGGGAATGTAAATATCCCATATGATGGCAATAAATAGATAGCAAAAACGTAAGGGTCTATTAGACTCTAGATCTCTCCTCTGCCCTTAAAGTGATGGTAAAGGGTTTTTTTTTTAAACAAGCATGTTATACTTGCCTACTCCCGGCACAGAGTGCCTCGGCGGCACTCCTGGCTCTTCCTCTTCATTTGGTGACCCCAGGGAGAGCTTGGGGGCACCAGTGCAGGCACGCTCACGAGTCCCGTTGCTGCGTCCTTTGACACAGACTGCAGGACTCAGCCCCGCCCCTGGCTCCCGTCACTGGATTTGATTGATAACAGCGGGAGCCAATGATGACCCGAGACAGGGGCAGGAGCCGCTGGGCTCGTGCTGGTCCCTGAAACGATCAGGTTCAGGTAATAAAAAGGGGGGTCTGGGGGGCAGCTAAAGCACAAAAGATTTTTCACCTTAATGCATAGAATGCGCTAAGGTGAAAATTCATGAGAATTTACAACTCTGACCAAACCAAGATTCCCAATTTAAAAATGGCATGATTGGGGGGGGGGGGGGGCGTGACGACCACCGAGCAAGATGGCCGCTTGACCCGGGAGCTCCAGCCAGTGCCCAGCTTTATACGGATCTACGGCCCTTCACAGCCATCCACTGACCTCTAAATCGCTGGAATCGTGCGGGGGAATTGCCGAGGCACGCCGCTGCGAGGACCAGAAGGAACAAGGGAGTCCCGCCAGTCCGAAAACTCTCTGAGTTCTTCGGGCCGCTGCCGCCTGGTCTCCGCCAACATAGCGGCGGAGACGTTCATCCATCCGGCCAGCCGCGCCCTCTACTGCCTGAGTCGCGGGTGAATGACGTCGCGTCAGCGCGAACACAGGAGCCGACACAGGTGCGGCTGGCGCGGTCCGCGGACTGCTCTCCCTCCACCCCATCAGCACAGAGCCCGGCGAAATCTCGCCCCAGGAGGGACTCATTTCAACACCTCTGGCGACTGCATCCATGGAGGTGAGCGATACCGATAATGCACCATGTACACCTTGGGCCTACTCCCCGCCACCGGACCCCTTCGCAAAGTTAGCCACTACTGGGCAACCAGTGTCTGACACAACCCTCAAAGAAATGTTGTCAATGCTGCATACATCCATGCAGGCAAATATCCAGGCGTCCATCTCCTATTGCCAGAGGGAACTGCATGGACTGGGGGACAGGGTCCACAATATAGAAAACAGGATGGAGGAATTCACAGTTTCCTATAACACTTTGGTGGATGCTCACACATCTCATCAGGAGGACATGCACCGCATGCAGGCAAAAACTGCTGACCTAGAGGACAGATCGAGGCGTAATAACCTCAAAATACGTGGCATCCCTGAGACAGTCCAACCTAACCAGCTCCCCACCTATGTTCGTGATCTGTTCCACAAAGTAGTGCCTGAACTCTCTAATGAGGACCTTACCATAGACCGCATCCACAGGATCCCCAAGCCCTCCTTCCTGCCACAAGAAATCCCTCAGGATGTCCTTTTGAGGGTACACTTTTTTCAGGCAAAAGAAAAAATCTTAGAAACATTTAGAAGGAGAGACCGCCTCCCAGATACAGTGGCGTCCCTTCAAATACTACCTGATTATTCTCAATACACCCTCCAGTTGAGAAGAAATCTGAATTCCATAACTAAGGCCCTAAGGAACAACAAAATTATTTTCAAATGGAAATACCCCGCTAAACTGTGCGTTACCCACATGGGGACGATGTCCCAAATCACTTCCATGGAGCAGGGCGTCCGACTACTCAAGCAGTGGCACATCCTCCCGGACACATCTGACCAACTCCCCAAACCCCCTGACCAGCCAGTACCACGTCTCCAACCAGAATGGCACACGGTGTCCAGACCCTCCAGATCCAGGTCCTCTCACCGTTCCAAATGAGCTGACATTTCTACCTGAAGCTGGGCACTCTGGCCCTCCCGCTCTTTGTAGCACCTACTAAAGTGCTAGAAACCCCACCGTTCATGCAGCTAAGCTGCTCTTATGGTCCGTCAGGGCCATGCCTTTTTTTACCGTTGTTTTTTTTTTTGTTGTTGTTTTGTACGACTCTTTTTCAGAACAGAACTCTGCTACGAATGTAGTAACACCCCTGGAACGTTGTTCCCCTCCTCTACAATATGTTCCGGACTTCCGTGTCATACTCTCCAACTCCGACCGTCGAATCTCCTATGCAAGAAGCACGATTGGAATCCACTACTCGTCTCTTTGTTGCACTTCTGTCCCACCACCAGGTACCTATGTACACCTTCTCATAACATGCACGATCCATGGACTGCCCTTATTCTTACGCCACAGCGCTACTGTGCACACCCTGAACTTCCACACGAACTGCCATGTCTTTGCAGGTATTGTCATTGAACGCTAAGGGGCTCAACCACCCCGTAAAACGCTTCTCAATGTGGAAGGAAGCCAAATCGCATAAAGCTGACATCCTGGCTATCCAGGAGACCCATTTTAAGCAAGGTTCCGCACCTCGCTGTACACACCAGGACTACCCTCACGTCTTCATGGCTAATTCCCCCGAAAAGAAACGAGGTGTCCTACTGGCGGTTAGCAACTCTGTGACTTTCACCTACTCTCGGGTGGTGGAAGATACAGACGGGAGATATATTATTTTGAATTGTTGTATTGATGATTGTCTGTATACCTTTGTGAACGTATATGCCCCTAACCGACATCAGCTTAAATTCCTGAAAAAATTATTCGCTAAAATTCGTTAACTCACAGTAGGCAAGTTGATTATATGCGGAGATTTTAACCTTGTAGCAGATCCAGCCATGGACACATCTTCCGGGGGCAAGGCCTCCTCCACTTCCATGGCGAATCTCCTACATGCGGAAAATCTACATGACATCTGGAGATACCAACATGCGGAGGAGAGGGACTACACCTTCTTCTCGGCTTGTCATCTAACTTACTCCAGAATTGACATGTTTGTAATTGACTCAGCGACTCTGCCTTTGGTGCTCAACACCTCCATTTCTCCCATCACGTGGTCTGACCACTCCGCCATCCACATGTCCATTTCCACCTCAGCTTCTCCGTCCTCTTCCTACATATGGAGATGCAACAACGCAATTCTATCCGACCCCGACTCCCTCAAACACCTCCAAACCCGACTCAGAGAATTCTTCCAACACAATGCCACCCCTGACGTGAACCCTTTCACGCTTTGGAATGCCCATAAGGCCTATATAAGAGGTATTCTCATTCAGCTAGCCTCCAAACTCAAAAAGAAATTCCAAAAATCCCTTCGGGACACTCTAGAGGAAATCAGAGTCCTAGAAGAGACCAACAAACAAAATCCCTCCCAGACACTGTCCTCCAAACTTTCCGTCTTATGGATGGAGCTTCGCAGGCTCCTGCTGGTTAATCATGATAGAATGTTGGCAAGGCTTCGCCTCCAATACTATTCGGCTCACAACAAGGCAGGAAAGTTCCTAGCCTCCAGGCTTAAAGCCAGGAGGATTAAATCAAAGATAGCGTTTGTAACTCACCCCCACACAGGCAAAAAACACACCCATCCTCAACAGATCGCGGATGCTTTCGCCGATTATTACGGATCCTTGTACAATCTGCGAGACGACACAACAACGCACAACCCAACGCCATCCGATATTCACACCTTCCTGAGCCGCATGAACTTACCCACTCTTACAAGTGAAGAACTCAAGGCCCTCAATGCCCCTTTTACTCCACTTGACAATCAAGTGCTTACCCTTAAACAAATCTCCAGGTCCAGACGGCCTCACCAATGAGTACCTCCGCTCACTCCATGACATTCTGTCACCCCATATGCTGTCGACATTTTCCTCTGCCATATCCCTGGGCACCTTCCTACAAGAGATGCTCCAGGCTAACATCATAATCCTACCTAAACCTGGCAAACCCCCAACCGCCCCAGCAAACTTTAGACCTATCTCCCTGTTAAATAATGATGTCAAGCTGTACGCTAAAATCATTGCCAACCGCATAGCACGGATTCTGCCTACATTGCTGGGGAGGGACCAGATGGGCTTCGTCCGAGGGAGACAAGCCCCTGACGCGACCAGGAGGGTGATCAATTTGATGCACCATGCCGAAATTTCCAAAACGCCTTCTTTGCTTCTTTCCATAGACGCAGAGAAGGCGTTTGATCGCATTCACTGGGGCTACATGGAGGAGGTTCTGGGTAAGTTTGGGTTCTCAGGACCGATCCTATCCGCCATATTGGCTCTTTATTCCTCCCCATCGGCCAAAGTGCTCTCAGCCGGCATGCTCTCAAAATCTTTTGATATCACAAATGGTACGCGTCAGGGTTGCCTGTTATCGCCACTCATCTTTAACCTGCTAATTGAGCCGCTGGCGGAACTGCTACGCACTTCCCCCATGGTTTCAGGCTTCAAATTTGGTTCCTCTGCACATGTTATCACCCTATTAGCGGACGACGTCATCCTGAGTTTGACGAATCCCATAGTGTCCCTCCCAGCAGCCCACCAAATTCTACAGGACTTTAGCAATGTGTCCTTTTACAAGGTAAATTTCGGAAAATCTGTAATCTTGGGCATGAACATACCTGAACACGCTCGGAAGCATCTCCAGACACAATTCCCTTATACATGGACATCTCAATTGCTTAAATATCTAGGGATCCAGTTGGCATTTCCAACGTCCAATCTACTCCCTTCAAATATGAAACCCCTACTCTCCACTATAGCAGCAGACACGAATAACATCAAATCATCCGAATTATCTTGGGCAGGACGGATCGCAGCATTTAAGATGATCTGCCTTCCAAAGATCTTATATACCTTCCGTACCCTCCCGATACATATTACAAAGGCCTACCTCGCATCCCTGTCTAAAATCCTACGCACGTTCACATGGCAGAAGAAGAGAGCCAGATGCTCACATTCACATATAGTACGTCACAAAAGGGTGGGTGGTCTAGGATTCCCGGACATAACAGACTACTACCACGCGACGAGGTTGACCCCCCTCCAATATTGGTTCTCCACAACACATCGCCTCCCCTGGATACCAATAGAAGCGGCGTTGACACACACATCAGACCTCAGTCTGCTGTTAATTGCTGATACCTGGAAACCTCTAGATCTGAGGACATTGCCTATCACCTCCCAAGCGTCGCTGCGTTCTTGGTGTCTCCTTGTCAATCAGAAGTCCACACTCTCAACAGTCATGACAATCCCTATACCCATGAAGGTACTTAATATTCCACTCCCGTATACGGCAACGACCATGTTCACGGCCGCTGGCATCCGGGAAGTATCCCAATTATACCAACACAACTCACTTAAATCCTTCCACACTCTTCAACTAGAATTCCAACTCCCTCGTAAAGCCATGTTCTCATATAACGCCATTGCCAGTTTTTTACGCAAATATCCCCTGCCCCACTTACAGCTCCCAAATCCCCTATGGAAATATCTTACGAATACAGAATCTCCAATGAAGGGTATTTCCCTTTTTTACAACTTCCTGGGGCACAAAACCTCTTTCCAGAAAACCCCAAACATGGTCAAATGGGAGGGAGAATTTCAGACACCCTACTCGGAAAACCACTGGAAAATAGCAATTCAAACCTCCTACACTGCATCTCGCTGCGTAAATCACTGGGAACAAACGCAAAAACTCCTAACTAGATGGTACCTTACGCCGTATCGCCTATCTAAAATCTTCCAATCTCAAAGCCCACTTTGCTGGCGAAATTGTGACCAGGTGGGCACGATCTCCCATGTCTTTTGGTCGTGCAAAAGCATAACCAGCTTCTGGAGGAGGGTGTTTGAGATTCTTTCTGAGACCACGGGTATACTCACCAAACCCACCATGGCCATGGCCCTGCTGAACCTGGGGCTACACAACATACCCCCTAATATGAGAACGGTTTGTTTTCATGTGCTAGTTGCTGCCAGGACACTTATTGCAAAACAATGGAAGCAGACCATAATTCCATCCCACCTAGAAGTGATCAGAATGGTTAACTTTCAGTTCTCCATGGAGAAGGCCCATGCCTACTCGACCCATAGTGGAACAAAATTCCACTCTGCTTGGCGCAGCTGGACCAATAGCAAATATTATACCCCGATCCCATGACCGGAATAGAACTCTTCTGATGTGTTAGCTATAACATGTGGAATGACACTGAACAGTTGTATACTTGTTTACGTTTACTTTTGAAATGTTTAATTTTCACGATGTTTGAGTTCTGAAGACTCTATCCTTGTATGTTTGTTCTGTAACGTTGAATCAACGAAAACTTCTGCAATTTGTTGTATTGTTTTAAAATAATAAAAATTTATTGCAAGTAAAAATGGCATGATTGGAACCATTCCGGTCTCAGATCAGCTCTATGGTCAGCTGGCGGAACCCCGGCTGCATTCTTGGGTTCCCTGTTGCTGTCAGAATAAACAGATCAGTGCTGCAGCTGAATAGCGTACCTCCAAAGCAAACAATAAAACACAGTAACAATAAAACTTTACAGTATAGTACAGTAAAAACAGAATAATAACTCAATAAAACTGCAACTAAGTTTGAATTTAATTTTTTTTAATTTATTTTACACTTTTTTTAACTATAAAAACATTTAAACTTTAAGCGTTCCAAGCTAGGGTCTCTTTCTAGACCCTGTGTAAATGTGTGTCCTAGACTGTGGCGTGCTGTACCCTATACTAATACTCCACTAGTGTGTGGTACTGCCAGAAACAGTTCTGGATACAGAGACCAGGTTGGCCAGGACAGGAGGGACACCTATATCCGCGTTTACTACAGACACAACATCGTTTTTGGGGTGCTCTTTGAGTAGAGGTACCAGGGAGGACATCTGGAAAATGCCTCTCATGCAGCTGGCTCAAAGCATCTGGATTGGGAAAAAAGCCAAGGGGAGTTAAATCTGCTGTTTCTACCTGAATTCCGAGTTGGACAGTGAATGGGGGAAGTATGGGTGCAGCAGAATCTGTGGGCTACCAAATGAGGATTTGCATGTGCATCAGGAAGGGCACTATGGGCTCTGTGGGCCTGTGTTTGAATTCTTTGTGGCTGTGGGACACTACTTGTGCTAGCCACTGCACCAGCTTGAACTGCACTTAAGGGACTCGATACGTCACCAAGTGTTACTGCAGTTTGTCTATGACCAGGATGTACTAGGCTGCTTGTGCTCGCCAGTTAACCAAGAGGTAGAGTGGCACTAGTACTGGCACTCTGCTGAATACAAGAATCATACGATTGCAGCACCTCTGCAACTGGGGAACGGGGTGGGGTACGCCTGACCTTAGCAGGGACCTCTACTCCATCATCCGAGCGATCTGTCAGGATGCCGCGGCTCTGTACAGGTTTGAATACTGAGCCTGATTCTGACAGTGAGAACTCCCTATCGCTCCCATCTGCCATGCTCAGTATCCTGTAGGCCTCTTCACTAGTGTACCTTTCATTTCACATTTTGGCCAGTAAATTTATAGGTACTTAGTGTGACTGACAGGTTAAAAAAAAAAAAAAAGCAACTGGTTGTCAAGGACTGTTTGAACCACCGCAAATAAACTTTACCTGCTAGCGCTAGCAGCAATCAGGCCTGCCTCGGTGCTGTTTTGTGTATT
Organism: Pelophylax lessonae; assembly: GCF_965119305.1. Taxonomy (NCBI): domain Eukaryota; kingdom Metazoa; phylum Chordata; class Amphibia; order Anura; family Ranidae; genus Pelophylax; species Pelophylax lessonae. Next base: position 439,333,864 of record NC_138768.1, on the reverse strand, counting down.
TTGTATCAGAAGTGACAGTGATTTACTGACACTGCACTTGCTGGCGTGTAAGGGGGAGGGGCTAAACGCAAGTGCTGGCAGGTATCAGGGGATCCTGCTAACTCTGCATTTTTGGGAACACTATACTATTGGGGACGCTAGTATAGTACTGATCTGATCAAAGATATTGATCTGTTCAGACTTTACTAGTAATGGAGGTGTATAGTGTGTGTGTGTTAGTGTTACTGGCAATCAAAGGCTTAAAATGTATTAGTGAATATGTGGCGGGCAATCTAACCCTGTCAGGGATTGACGCTAACACTATCTGGCGTCACCTGTGACACTAATAGTGATTAGAATAAAGATCTGTACACTGTACTAATGAAACTGTAAAAGGGCAGTGAAAGGGCTAATTGGGGTGATAAGGGGGGGTTAAAACTTTATTAGGGAATATATGGCAGCTACCCTGGCCCTATCTGGGACAGACGCTATCGCGATCTTGCGTTACCAGTGAAACTAATACAATGATCAGTAAAATATCTGTACACTGTACCTGACACCGACAGGGAGTGAAAGGGTTAACTGGGGGGGGGGGGGCAATCAATGGGTTAAAAAACCTAACAATGTGATATGGTGTCAATCTAGTGCTTGTACTCACAGTAGATGCTCTCTTCTCTCACGCTGCATCCGAAAAGGACTCCAGGAGAGAAGATGACATTTCCTGTGCCTGTGTTACATTACACTGGCACAGGAGTTCCTCCTCAAACTTACTCACCCATGTCTTTATGGAACTTGCTTTGTGCACTGGTCCATATCATTTGGTGGAGGGGAGAATATGGAGTAGGGTGGTCTTTCAGGGTTTGGGATTGGTCCCTTAGTTCCAATGAAGGGGACACTTATGGCATAAGCATAAAAAGACATTTTAGACAATTTCAGGCTCCAAACTTTGTGGGAATAGTTTGGGGATGGCCTCTTCCTATTCCAAAATGACTGCGCACCAGTGCACAAAGCAAGGTCCATAAAGACATGGGACATGGATGAGCAAATTTGGGGTGGAGGAACTTGACTGGCCCGCACAGAGCCCTGACCTCAACCCAATAGAATACCTTTGGGATGAATTAGAGCAGAGACTGCCAGCAAGGCCTTCTAATCCACATCAGTGCCTGACCTCACAAATGCGCTTCTGGAAAAATGGTCAAACATTCCCATAGAGCATAGACACACTCCTAAACCTTGTGGACAGCCTTCCCAGAAGAGTTGAAGCTGTTATATCTGCAAAGGGTGAGGCAACTCAATATTGAACCCTATGGACTAAGACTGGGATGCTATTAAAGTTCATATGTGTGTAAGGGCTGGCGTTACACATACTTTTGGTAATACAGTATCTCAAAAGAGTGAGTACACCCCTCTCATTTTTGTAAATATTTTATTATATCTTTTCTTGTGACAACACTGAAGAAGTGAGTGTACAGCTTGTATAAAAGTGTAAATTTGCTGCCCCCTCAAAATAACACAGATTAATGTCTAAACCGCTGGCAACAAAAGTGAGTAGACCCCTAAGTGAAAATGTCCAAATTGGGTGCAAATTGTCAATATTTTGTGTGGAAACCATTATTTTCCAGCACTGCCTTAACCCTCTTGGGCATTGCGTTCACCAGAGCTTCACAGGATGCCACTGGAGTCCTTTTCCACTCCATGAGGACATCATGGAGCTGGTGGATTTTTGAGACCTTGCACTCCTCCACCTTCCTTTGAAGATGCCCCACAGATGTTTAGGTCTGGAGACATGCTCGGCCAGTCCATTACTTTTACCCTCCGCTTCTTTAGCAAGGCAGTGGTCGTCTAAGAGGTGTGTTTTGGGTCGTTATGTTGGAATACAGCCCTGCGGCCTGGTCTCCGAAGGAAGGGGATCATGCTCTGCTTCAGTATGTCACAGTACATGTTGGCATTCATGGTTCCCTCAATGAACTGTTGCTCCCCAGTGCCGGCAGCATTCATGCAGCCCCAGACCATGACAGTCCCACCACCATGCTGGACTGTAGGCAAGACACACTTGTCTTTGTACTCCTTGTTGCCACCACACACGCTTGACACCATATGAACTAAATACATTTATCTTGCTTTCATCAGACCGCAGGACATGGTTCCAGTAATCCATGTCCTTAGTCTGCTTGTCTTCAGCAAACTGTTTGCGGGCTTTCTTTTGCATCATCTTTAGAAGAGACTTCCTTCTGCAGACCAATTTGATGCAGTGTGCGGCGTATGGTCTGAGCACTGACCATCTATTTCCAAAAGCAACCTCTGGATATGACGCTGAGCATGTGCAATCAACTTCTTTGGTCGACCATGGCGAGGCCTGTTCTGAGTGGAACCTGTCCTGTTAAACCGCTGTATGGTCTTGGCCACCGTGCTGCAGCTCAATTTCAGGGTCCTGGCAACCTTATAGCCTAGGCCATCTTTATGTAGAGCAATAATTCTTTTTTTCAGATCCTCAGAGTTCTTTGCCATGAGGTGCCATGTTGAACTTCCAGTGACCAGTATTAGAGAGTGAGAGGGATAACACCAAATTTAACACACCTGCTCCCCATTCACACCTGGGACCTTGTAACACTAATGAGTCACATGATACTGGGGAGGGAAAATGGCTAATTGGGCCCAATTTGGACATTTTCACCCATGGGTGTACTCCCTTTTGTTGCCAGCGGTTTAGACATTAATTGCGTGTGTAGAGTTACTTTGAGGGGACAGCAAATTTACAGGGTTATACAAGGTGTACGCTCACTACTTTACATTGTAGCAAAGTGTAATTTCTTCAGTGTGGTCACATGAAAAGATATAATAAAGTATTTACAAAAATGCGAGGGGTGTACTCACTTTTATGAGATACTGTATAGTGTATATAATGTACAGTCAGGTCCATAAATATTGCGACATCTACACAATTCTAATCTTTTTGGATCTATACACCACCACAATGGATTTGAAATGAAACGAACAAGATGTTCTTTCACTGCAGACTTTCCGCTTTAATTTGAGGGTATTTTACATCTAAAATCAGGTGAACGGTGTAGGAATTACAACAGTTTGTATATGTGCCTCCTACTTTTTAAGGGACCAAAAGTAATGGGACAGATTAACAATCATAAATCAAACTTTCACTTTTTAATACTTGGTTGCAAATCCTTTTCAGTCAATTACAGCCTGAAGTCTGGAACGCACAGACATCACCAGACGCTGGGTTTCATCCCTGGTGATGATCTGCCAGGCCTCTACTGCAACTGTCTTCAGTTCCTGATTGTTCTTGGGGCATTTTCCCTTCAGTTTTGTCTTTAGCAAGTGAAATGCATGTTCAATCGGATTCAGGTCAGGCGATTGACTTGGCCATTGCATAACATTCCACTTCTTTCCCTTAAACTCTTTGGTTGCTTTCGCAGTATGCTTCGGGTCATTGTCCATCTACACTGTGAAGCGCCGTCCAATGAGTTCTGAAGCATTTGGCTGAATATGAGCAGATGATATTGCCCGAAACACTTCAGAATTCATCCTGGTGCTTTTGTCAGCAGTCACATCATCAATAAATACAAGAGAACCAGTTCCATTGGCAGTCATACGTGCCCACGCCATGACACTACCATGCTTCGCTGATGAGGTGGTATGCTTTGGATTATGAGCAGTTCCTTTCCTTCTCCATACTCTTCTCTTCCCATCACTCTGGTACAAGTTGATCTTGGTCTCATCTGTCCATAGGATGTTGTTCCAGAACTGTGAAGGCTTTTTTAGATGTTGTTTAGCAAACTCTAATCTGGCCTTACGGTTTTTGAGGCTCACCAATGGTTTACATCTTGTGGTGAACCCTCTGTATTCACTCTGGTGAAGTCTTCTCTTGATTGTTGACTGACACACATACACCTACCTCCTGGAGAGTGTTCTTGATCTGGCCAACTGTTGTGAAGAGTGTTTTCTTCACCAGGGAAAGAATTCTTCGGTCATCCACCACAGTTCTTTCCTGTGGTCTTCCGGGTCTTTTGGTGTTGCTGAGCTCACCGGTGCGTTTTCTTTTTAAGGATGTTCCAAACAGTTGATTTGGCCACACCTAATGTTTTTGTTTTGTTTTTTCAGCCTAAAGATGGCTTGCTTCACTGATAGTGACCGCTCTTTTGGTCTCATATTGAGAGTTGACAGCAACAGATTAAAGATTCCAAATGCAAATAACACACTTGAAATGAACTCTGGACCTTTATCTGCTCCTTGTAAATGGGATGAGGGAATAACACACACCTGGCAACAGCTGAGCAGCCAATTGTCTTATTACTTTTGGCCCCTTAAAAAGCACATATACAAACTGTTGTAATTCCTACACCTTTCACCTGATTCAAATTAAAGCTGAAAGTCTGCAGTTAAAGCACATCGTGTTTGTTTCATTTCAAATCCATTACAGAGCCAAAAAGATTAGAATTGTTTCAATGTCCCAATATTTATGGACCTGACTGTGTATTGCCTATTGGGGACACTAGCTCCTCAATAGGAAAAATAGGGTTTTAAACGCTCCTTTATTCTTTGCAAAATGAAAATAAAAAAGTTTTGTCTTTAGTTCTACTTTAACCACTTCCCGGCCGCACTATAGCCAAAAGAGGAGTCCTTTGGAGCTGATCATAGATCTGGAAAAAGGACCTATCACAGCGGCCCTTTAATACATGATCAGCTGTGTCCAATGAAAGCTGATCATGATGTAAACAAAAGTCGGCTATCAGCCGAGGGAAGAGAACCCATAACCAGCTTGTGTTAAAGGAAGATCTACACTGATAATCAAGGCACGGACTATCAGTGCATCCCCAACAAGGCCACCTCATCAGCACACATCAGTGAAGGAGCAGAGTTACCCGTTTGCTAAATATTTATACAAAACTATATAATTTATTTTTTTGGTCTTTTTTTGTTTATCAAAAAATAAAAAACCCAGTGGTGATTAAATACCACCAAAAGAAAGCTCTATTTGTTTGAAAAAAATTATGATAATGTCATATGTGAACAGTTTTGCATGACCGGGCAAATGTCATTTAAATTGTGTCCGTGCTAAAAATTGCGCTGGGCAGGAAGGGGGTAAAAGTGCTCCGTAGTGGTTAAGGGAAATATGAAGGGTGCAATTGCTGACCTTCTCCAGAAAATCAATGCTCAAAAAGGTCACTTGTTTCAATACTTCTGAAATCTCTGCTCTAGAACAAGCATGCAGACAGTTAGGGCCAAACTCCAGATCCCCATACTTGTTGCAGGCCAACTGCTCAGATACTATCAGAGTTATTGAAACCCTAGAACAGCCAGGTAACTAGCATTTTCAGGTCAGCAATATCAACCCCTATTTTGCTTTGCACTGAATGTAAATATAGTAAACCAGCACCATTAAAATATATTTCAAGCACCTAAAGATGTTTTTAAATTTACTTATCTATACCATATATGACCTGTGCAATTTCTACATTTCCACTATAGGCAGATTTATTTGGGAATAACTATGCTATTTCCTAAGATACAGAATTTTTCTCTGCTTACTTACTTAGACAAGAAGACGGCAGAACCTACAGTATCTCACAAAAGGGAGTACACTCCTCACATTTTTGTAAATATTTTATTATATCTTTTCATGTGACAACACTGAAGAAATGACACTTTGCTACAATGTAAAGTAGTGAGTGTACAGCTTGTATAACAGTGTAAATTTTCTGTCCCCTCAAAATAACTCAACACAGCCATTAATGTCTAAACCACTAGCAACAAATGTAAGTACACCCCTAAGTCAAAATGTCCAAATTGGGCCCAATTAGCCATTTTCCCTCACCGGTGTCATGTGACTTGTTAGTGTTACAAGGTCCCAGGTGTGAATGGGGAGCAGGTGTGTTCAATTTGGTGTTATCGCTCTCACTCTCTCATACTGGGCACTGAAAGTTCAACATGGAACCTCATGGCAAAGAAAAAAAAAAAAAAAAAAACCTCAGAACAGGCCTCGCCATGGTCGACCAAAGAAGTTGAGTGCACGTGCTTAGCGTCATATCCAGAGGTTGTCTTTGGGAAATTGATGTGTAAGTGCTGCTAGCATTGCTGCAGAGGTTGAAGGGGTGAGGGGTCAGCCTGTCAGTGCTCAGACCATACGCTTCACACTGCATCAAACTGGTCTACATGGCTGTAATCCAAGAAGGAAGCCTCTTCTAAAGACGATGCAGAAGAAAGCCACAAACAGTTTGCTGAAGACAAGCAGACTAAGGACATGGATTATTGGAGCCATGTCCTGTGATCTGATTAAACCAAGATAAACCTATTTGGTTCAGATGGTGTCAAGTGTGTGTGATGGCAACCAGGTGAGGAGTACAAAGACAAGTGTGTCTTGCCTACAGTCAAGCATGGGGGTGGGAGTGTCATGGTCTGGGGCTGCATGAGGGCTGCCAGCACTGGGGAGCTACAGTTCATTGAGGGATCCATAAATGACATGTACTGTGACATACTGAAGCAAAGCATGATCCCCTCCCATCAGAGACTGGGCCGCAGGGCAGTATTCCAACATGATAACGACCCCAAATACACCAACAAGGCAACCACTGCCTTGCTAAAGAAACCGAGGGTAAAGGTGATGGACTGGCCAAGCATGCCTCCAGACCTAACCCTATTGAGCACCCTCAAACGAAGGTGGAGGAGCGCAAGGTCTCCAACAGCCACCAGCTCAGTAATGTAGTCATGGAGGAAAGTAAGAGGTCTCCAGTGGCAACCTGTGAAGCTCTGGTGAAATACATGCTCAAGAGGGTTAAAGGCACTGAAATTAATGGTGGCCACACAAAATATTGACACTTTGGGCCCAATTTGGACATTTTCACTTAGGGGTGTACTCACTTTTGTTGCCAGCAGTTTAGTTCAGTTATTTGGAGGGGACAGCAAATGTACACTGTTATACAAGCTGTACACTCACTACTTTACATTGAAGCAAAGTGTCATTTCTTCAGTGTTGTCGCATGAAAAGATGTAATAAAATACTTACAAAAATGTGAGGGGCGTACTCACTTTTGTGAGATACTGTAGATCCAGAAGAATATGGTAGTGAAGGTGTGGAGGAACACCTTCAGACACCAACTTAATATAAAGAATTTATTTAAATATTCACAAATGAATACAAAACACAGACATCTCATCCTATCCTAAACTTGGGGTCTCCTCCCATCTCCAGAGACTGGATGTTCAGTTAAAAAACTTTACCACTTGCAGCATAAAGCTGTAGTTGGAAGTATGCTAATGAACATCGAGGAACAAGCCTTTTTCTCAGAGCTAACCTGAGGTTAGAACTTTAGTTGCATCAGGTTGTGGGATATATTATATTAACAGGATGTAATTAAATAGTGTCTGCCAGAGGTGCAACTAGAACCTTCAATGGCCCAGGTGCAAGAAACCATGAACTGTGGCAGCGGTGATGGAGGGGGGGGGGGGGGGGGTGGGAACAGTGGCAGAGGTGGTGATGGAGAGGGGGGGGGGGGTGGGATCAGCATCAGTGGTGGCAGGGCCGGTGCTAGACTATTTTACGCCCTAAGCAAGAGCAGCTACTCGCGCCCCCCCCCCCCCAAAAAGATAAAACAAGAAGGGAAGGGTTTAAAAACTCCTCTGTCATATTCAGTGACCCTGATCTGATGGCTCCTCCATGTAATTCTTTCATATCCAGTGACCCCCATGTTCCTCCATGTCACACTCAGGGACCCTGATGTCCCCCTATGTCAGGGACCCTAATGTTTTTCCATGTCACATTCTGGGACCCCAATATTCCTCCATGTCGTACTGTCATACCCACTGACCCCGATGTTCCTCCATGTCACACCCAGGGACCCCTGTGTTCCTCCATGTCGTGCTGTCATACCCAGTGACCCCAATGTTCCTCTATGTTACGCCAGGGGCCCCTGATGCTCCTCCATGTCATACCCGGAGACCCTGATGTTTTTCCATGTCACACCTGGGGACCCTGATGTTCCTCCATGTCACACCTGGGGACCCTGATGTTCCTCCATGTCACACCTGGGGACCTCAAACCCCCATGGCATACCAAGGGGTCACAATTCCTCATTGCACACCTGGTGACCCCGAACCCCTGTTACACTCGTGACCCCTATTCCCCATGTCATACCTTTATGACTCTGATTCCCCATGGCACACCTGGTGACCCCAATTCTCTTTCACACAAGGGATCCTCCATGTCACACCCAGGGACCCTGATCCCCTGTTCTGGGGACACTCACTGGGCAGTATGAAGAGAGTGGCCCGCACTCTGCCCTCCTTCACTGGGATCCTGCTAAATTCCTTTTCCCAGGACGCTCTTCTCCTGGACCACAGTGCTCACCACAGCTCCAACTGGCTCCTGGTGGAGGGAGAAGCAGCAGTCAGAGAGCTCTGCACATCCTTCATCACCAACCTCCTCAGACCATTCCGGTACCTCGTCGCTTCTGCTCCAGTAAAGGTGCCACCCTCCAGTGCCGAGCTCCGGCTCAGGTTCAGCTCTCCTCCGCTCCCTGCTTAATACTGACCCAGCGAAATGAACAGCTGCCCACCAGAGAATCATGTCCTGCCCAGGGTTTAGGCCGCTCAGCTCCAGATGAAGAGGATCATTATGCAGGCAGCACTCCCTTCCTGCCTCTTGGGGCCCCCCCAACAATGGTGGAAATCAAGGTCCTAGTAGTTCCGCCATTGCCCCAAACACCTGGCATCTTCCTCTGTCCCTTCTTCCTCCCCCACTGCCGCACCTCCCCTCAGCTCCCAAGGATCATTCATGATGGAGAGAGATTGCTGACTCGTGGCTGCGCCCCTAAGTGGCAATGAGCCCTAGGCGGCTGCCTAGTTTGCCTAGTGGAAGCACCAGCCCTGAGTGGTGGTGGTGGTGGGGATTTGATGAACAGTTCAATGAGGGTGGTGGGGGGATGGGATCAGTGGCAGCTGTGGTGGTGTGGGATCAGTCGACTGATGATGGTTGGGGGGGGATGGGATCAGTGAAAGCAGTGGTGGTAGCGGGGGGGGGGGGGCAGTCCATTGAGGGTGTGGGGGGGGGGATCAGTCAAAGCGGTGGTGGTGGAATCAGCCCACTTGGGGTGGTGTGGGGGGATGGGATCAGTGGCAGTGGTTGGAATAAGGATGACGGCAGCGATGGTGGGGATAGGGATGACATCAGTGGCGGTGGTGGGAATAGGGATGACATCTGTGGCAGTGGGGATAGGGATGACATCAGTGGCGGTGGTGGGGATAGGGACCACATCGGTGGTGGTGGAAATAGGGATGACATCCGTGGTGGTGGGGATAGGGATGACATCCGTGGCGGTGGTGGGATAGGGATTTCATCCATATCCTCACCACTGCTACTGGAAGTCAGTCCTATCCCCCCCCACCACCACCACCACTGCCTGATGGGGGAGGATGAGATCAATGACACTGGCACTCATCTTCTCTTAGTGCGAGTCAATTCCCCCTCCTTGCTCAGTGTGTGTTTCTGCCTCTCTGCTCCCTTCACGTGCCTCCAGTGATGCCTGTCCTGACATGGGAGAGCTCCTCCCCCTTCACTCTACTGGCCGTTTATGCTCCAGTCTTCTCCCCCTTCCGACATCACTGGATTCCGCAGCAATAGGCGGCAGACGAGCACCGCCTCCCCTACACGGGTGACCCTTCCCCAGCAGGCAGCCACCCCCCCACCATAGTGGCGGAACATGCAGCCCCCCCCAGTGACGGAACAGGCAGGCAGGGCCCCCCATAGCGACGGAACTCCAGGGCCTGGTCGCACATGCAACTCTTGCGACTCTGGTAGTTCACCACTGGTGTCTGCTTAGCTCAGAGCAAAGGCACAATTTATCGAATTGCTAACACATGACGGACAATACAAATTTTTTGGGGGCTAAAACCAACATTTCAGAATGATAATTTACACAGACAACACTCAAATTATCATAAAAACCACTCAAATGATAGTAAAAACTGCCAAGGTGGGCCCATAGCAGCTATATTCTCACTTTTACAGTACGTAAAATGTAGGCCCTATGGAAATGTAAAGGTACCGCTTACCAGAGCCACTGGACCCCTTAATTATAGGGGGTCAAACACGCTTAGTGATCCACATCAATTCGAGCTTGTACATCCCACTCTCTCACAGGCATGAGTGCAAAAGCCAAAACGATGGAGCATTCAGGAACCAAGTCATAGATAGGGAAATGACAAGACAGGCTCTCATGGTGCAGTATTACTCATAGAGAATCATTTTATTGAAATAAAATGCACTTACTACAATCCAAGTAGATAAACGCCTTAAAAACTGAGTCGATAGCTGGGAATAGGAGACGCCGCTCCACGTCAGCGTTTTGTCAGTCAATGCTGACGTCATCAGACTTCCGGGTCTGAGGAGCGCAGGCGTGGAGCGGCGTCTAAAATGTAGGCCCTATGGAAACCTGGTGTGCAGTCTAAAGATCCACAGGGCTTCTTCCTCAACCAGTTTCCAATGTTGATTTTCTCCTCTAGGATTCAATGTCATCTTCTCTATATGGTGAAAAGAGAAAGAGGTCATATCTCTTACATGCACATCTCGAAAGTGACAAGACATGTTAGAGAACCTTGAGGTACCCTGATCTCCACAGTAGTGCCCACTGATCCTAGTGCAAAATTATCTCATAGTGCATCCATCATACAGGAGCAAGCTATAACAAATTGCATTCTTGGTTCCACAATAAATAGGAATAGGAAACCACTTGTCTGAAACTGACAAAATCACCTCCTTGGTTTTTGATGATAGCTGCAGTACCTACATGTAACCAAAACGTTTTCCATCCTTTTTAACACTATGATCCACAATTTAGGAGGGTGATAGAATGTAACTCAAGTTTGGAACTTTTCTACTAACAAATCTGCAACCTTCCCTAAAGCACTTCATATTACCTTGGAGCTGCATATAGGATAGGAAGGTTCCTTTGAATATAAGTATGTACACTTCAGGTATCCTGCTAAGGTTTTTATTTTTATTTTGGAGAACATTATATTGAATTGGTTCTGCTTTGGACTTTAATAAAGCTTATTTCTTAACCTGGTTAAGAAAACCTTTGGCATACCCTATCACTGTGATACAATGAACTCAGATTTCTGGAATAGGTCATCTGAGGAGCAATTTCAGAGCAGTCTGAGTTTCCTGAGAATAGACCTAATGTTATAATTTGGATGATAACTAATGTTACTAAGATGGTAAAGATCTAGATCAGGAGTTCCCAAAGTGTGGGTTGGGACCAACTGGTGGGTCGCGAGCTGCATTTGAGCGGGTCGCAATGAGCCAGAAATCACTAAGAGCGGACCCGCCTAAATTGTGCTGCTGCGAGCCCATGCAAATTACAGAGAGCTAGAGCAGTCAAATCGCAATGGATTCAGGACCCCGACCACGCAGTTTACGGAAGCTGGTCTGCATTTCCCGCGAGGAGGATACTTGCATCAGTGAATACGTATGTAGGTTGTTATGTAGATTATGTTCATGGGGTGCAGAGCCAGCTCCTCGGTCCTGCTGGCAGCAGCGGTGGTGGCTAGACTGGTGGCGGGATTCTTTCAGCTATAGAGGGAAGAGACAGCAGCCTCGGTGTCATAGGAGAACCAGGTGGCCCGGCGGTGTCAGGAGTTCATGGCAGCTTCTGTGACCCCAGAGGGTCTGAAGGAGAAGAGCCAGGACACCAAGACCAGCATAGAGTTCCTCATCATGGAGACTCTGGATGAGGTGTGCTGGGCCCTGGAGAGGGCAAACAGGGGCTTTACCTTTACTGTGGACCACTGGGAGAGGAAGGAGGGTGAGTGCCATATAGCCTTATATCTATTTATATATTAAGTGTATTCAATACGAAATTGAAAAGTAGTAAATTTATATTTTTAATTTAACACCCACCTCCCTTTAAAATATGCATCATCATTATTAATATTATTTGCATTTATATATAACCAACAAATTCTGTAGCGCTTTACAATATTTAACAACAAGCAAGTGAGTCCCGAAAAATAATTGTATTCAGAAGTGGGTCTCGGCCCAAAAAAGTTTGTGAAGCCCTGATCTAGATCATTAATTGTCATGTTATCCCAAAAACAAGTAAACAACAAGTTTAAATTATTATTATTGTGGGACAAAAAAGGCTGTAATGTAGCCATCTCTTTAATCAGCAAAATGTAATTTATTAAATTGAAATAAATTCAACCAAAGAACTGTCATCTGCAAAAATGTGGAGCTCTCCCACCAAGCCTTATAAAGATTGGCAAGATATATATATCAGAAACATAGACTTGATAGGAGTGATTCTTAAAAAAAGCCTTCACCTCCACACAATCACCCAGTGAAATGTAAAGGTACCGCTTACCAGAGCCACTGGACCCCTTAATTATAGGGGGTCAAACACGCTTAGTGATCCACATCAATTCGAGCTTGTACATCCCACTCTCTCACAGGCATGAGTGCAAAAGCCAAAACGATGGAGCATTCAGGAACCAAGTCATAGATAGGGAAATGACAAGACAGGCTCTCATGGTGCAGTATTACTCATAGAGAATCATTTTATTGAAATAAAATGCACTTACTACAATCCAAGTAGATAAACGCCTTAAAAACTGAGTCGATAGCTGGGAATAGGAGACGCCGCTCCACGTCAGCGTTTCGTCAGTCAATGCTGACGTCATCAGGGGATGATCCCCTGATGACGTCAGTGTTGACTGACGAAACGTACGTCGGGAACGTGAGACTGTACACTTCCGGGTCTGAGGAGCGCAGGCGTGGAGCGGCGTCTCCTATTCCCAGCTATCGACTCAGTTTTTAAGGCGTTTATCTACTTGGATTGTAGTAAGTGCATTTAATTTCAATAAAATGATTCTCTATGAGTAATACTGCACCATGAGAGCCTGTCTTGTCATTTCCCTATCTATGACTTGGTTCCTGAATGCTCCATCGTTTTGGCTTTTGCACTCATGCCTGTGAGAGAGTGGGATGTACAAGCTCGAATTGATGTGAATCACTAAGCGTGTCTGACCCCCTTATAATTAAGGGGTCCAGTGGCTCTGGTAAGCAGTACCTTTACATTTCACTGGGTGATCGTGTGGAGGTGAAGGCTTTTTTAAGAATCACTCCTATTCAAGTCTATGTTTCTGATATTGGCTGTTTGGTTGACCCAATTGATTTGGACACTAGAGACTTTATATACAATTTTTTTACACGATCGTTGCACATTGGAATTTATTGTGATTTATATTTGTTGAGCGCTACAATTTTCCACTTTTCATTAAGCACGTTTTTATGTTTATGTGGCAGCTTGCATAGTGGAAGAGATTTCACCTGAATCACGTTTATGAATAGTATTTTTTATATCACATTCATTTGTGCAGTTTTTAAAGATATATATATATATATATACACATACACACACACACACACACACACACACACACACACACACATATATATATATATATATATATATATATATATATATATATATATATACACACACACACACATAGTTAGGTTGCAAAAAGACAAGTCCATCTGGTTCTGGTCCAAAAAAAAAAAAAAACAGTATTGCAAAACCCAACCATACAATCCCATACACACAATCCTATACCCGCTATATATATATATATATATATAAATATATATAAATATATATATTTATTTTATTATATACACACACCATATTTCACAATACTATGTAAATATTTTATTATACCTTTTCATGTGACAACACTGAAGAAATAACACTTTGCTACAATGTAAAGTAGTGAGTGCACAGCTTGAACAACAGTGTAACAGCTTCTCAGCCGCTCAAGATTTTATTATATATGAGGGTTGTTTAATTTATATTTCTATAGTGCCTCTCTAAGTCTTTCACATAGTGTATCACTAAGGTTAACACTTGAGCAGCAGGCTGTGGGCTAATACATAGTTATTGAATGTCAAGAATCATTAGGTAGTTCACATGCACAGTTTGTGGTGCAGGTAGCATAGATTTATTGAAATCCAAAATATACTGTTTTATATGGTAACATAAAGCTTCTAAAGCAACATTGTGTGAAATTGAAGAATCAAGGACTTTTTGACCACTTCTTGCCCAGCCTATTGTCAAATGATGGCTGGGGGGACATTTGTCACTCCGGTGGATGTCATATGATGTTCTCCCAAATTGTTTCCCACGTGCTGAACTACAGCACGATCTGTAACCGGCTGTTACCACTGGACCCAGCCCATGAATGTTCAGTGTAGTGGACCACTGCTGTGACCAATCACAGCAGATTACATGACAATTGTAAACACTGAACGGCCTTTACTATTCAAAACAAAGCAAGGCACTGCTCTATTCTCCCAACCAAAAATGTATCAATAATAATGCACCTATTAGATTAAACTTTTGCTAAACAATATTTTAAATTAAACATTATGAATACACAGATGAAAAGAAACAAACAGTTCATAATAGTCATGATTTGTGAATGACGAACTCAAAAGGTTCAGAAACAGATGACCAATTACCGTGCTTGTCTGAAAAAAATATTAGTGCTCAAATCTTCAATATACTTTATAGTGCTTCACCAAGTGTGTGAAATAGATATACGCTCACCAGACCCCTTGGGCCAACAGAGTGACCATCAAGCAGATACTAACCAAATCCATCTCTCAGGGGACCAAGATAATATCTTCGGAACAATAAATAACCCCTGAGGATTGGGACTTTCAACGGCAAGAACCAGGACTTGAGTATGAAAATATATAAATTTTATTACACGTATTACAAAGATGAAACATACATAATCACAAATAAAATATATGATAAAAACATGGTCATAGATACGTCTTGGAACCAAGAGGGTCTGAGGTGTCTGGATCGGACTAGACGCGTTTCGGTCCAATTGCCTTTCTCGATAGTCCAGAAAACACCAGAGCTCAGACAGATATGTAAGACCTCCGTGGAATCCAGGACGTAAAACCAAAAGGATGGGCCTTGGTGGATGAAAAAAAGGCCTTCAATTGTCTATGGCCGCAAGTAGTATATGCCAATTTGGCTGGGTCTATGCAAGATAGGCCCAGAACAGTTTATTTATATTGTATGGGCTTCCAAAGGGGATTTGAATGGTTATAAGCCAAATACACAGTGGTTTGGCAAATGACAGTGAAAAGAGAGCTCCCCGATCAGAAATTCCCACGAGGATCTCCAAGGTGAGGTCAAAAACACACAGGTCATCTGTAAATTAGTAATAGAGTAGAGGTGTCCCCCGATGGATATATGGTGCTGGGACGTATCCAGCACTAGATCCCTGTACAGCCCTGTGTGTTTGAATAATGGCGCCGCCATTATTCAAACACACAGGGCTGTACAGGGATCTAGTGCTGGATACGTCCCAGCACCATATATCCATCGGGGGACACCTCTACTCTATTACTAATTTACAGATGACCTGTGTGTTTTTGACCTCACCTTGGAGATCCTCGTGGGAATTTCTGATCGGGGAGCTCTCTTTTCACTGTCATTTGCCAAACCACTGTGTATTTGGCTTATAACCATTCAAATCCCCTTTGGAAGCCCATACAATATAAACTGTTCTGGGCCTATCTTGCATAGACCCAGCCAAATTGGCATATACTACTTGCGGCCATAGACAATTGAAGGCCTTTTTTTCATCCACCAAGGCCCATCCTTTTGGTTTTACGTCCTGGATTCCACGGAGGTCTTACATATCTGTCTGAGCTCTGGTGTTTTCTGGACTATCGAGAAAGGCAATTGGACCGAAACGCGTCTAGTCCGATCCAGACACCTCAGACCCTCTTGGTTCCAAGACGTATCTATGACCATGTTTTTATCATATATTTTATTTGTGATTATGTACGTTTCATCTTTGTAATACGTGTAATAAAATTTATATATTTTCATACTCAAGTCCTGGTTCTTGCCGTTGAAAGTCCCAATCCTCAGGTGTTATTTATTGTTCCATATTTATCAGGGATGTTGGCAAGATTCCAGGTTTAAAACACAGAATCCGAATTTATCTTTTAAGATAATATCTTCAAGCATCAGCTTCCTTACCATGCCTACACTGCAACAAAATGCTCCAGAACGGAGCACAAGAGGAAAGTACAGTGCATTGCAAATGTATTCGGCCCCCCTTGAAATTTGACCTTTTGCCACATTTCAGGCTTCAAACAAAGATGTAAAACTGTAATTTTTTTGTGAAGAATCAACAACAAGTGGGACACAATCATGAAGTGGAACAAAATTTATTGGATATTTCAAACTTTAACAAATAAACTGAAAAATTGGGCGTGCAAAATTATTCAGCCCCCTTAAGTTAATACTTTGTAGCGCCACCTTTTGCTGCGATTACAGCTGTAAGTCGCTTGGGGTATGTCTCCATCAGTTTTGCAAATCGAGAGATTGAAATTTTTGCCCATTCCTCCTTGCAAAACAGCTCGAGCTCAGTGAGGTTGGATGGAGAGCATTTGTGAACAGCAGTTTTCAGTTCTTTCCACAGATTCTCAATTGGATTCAGGTCTGGACTTTGACTTGGCCATTCTAACACCTGGATAGGTTTATTTGTGAACCATTCCATTGTAGATTTTGCTTTATATTTTGGATCATTGTCTTGTTGGAAGACAAATCTCCATCCCAGTCTCAGGTCTTTAGCAGACTCCATCAGGTTTTCTTCCGGAATGGTCCTGTATTTGGCTCCATCCATCTTCCCATCAATTTTAACCCTCTTCCCTGTCTCTGCTGAAGAAAAGCAGGCCCAAACCATGATGCTGCCACCACCATGTTAGACAGTGGGGATGGTGTGTTCAGGGTGATGAGCTGTGTTGCTTTTACGCCAAACAACGTTTTACATTGTTGCCAAAAAGTTCAATTTTGGTTTCATCTGACCAGAGCACCTTCTTCCACATGTTTGGTGTGTCTCCCAGGTGGCTTGTGGCAAACTTTAAACAACACTTTTTATGGATATGTTTAAGAAATGGCTTTCTTCTTGCCACTCTTCCATAAAGGCCAGATTTGTGCAGTATACGACTGATTGTTGTCCTATGGACAGAGTCTCCCACCTCAGCTGTAGATCTCTGCAGTTCATCCAGAGTGATCATGGGCCTCTTGGCTGCATCTCTGATCAGTCTTCTCCTTGTATGAGCTGAAAGTTTAGAGGGACAGCCAGGTCTTCCTAGATTTGCAGTGGTCCGATACTCCTTCCATTTCAATATTATCGCTTGCACAGTGCTTCAATGCTCCTTGGGATGTTTAAAGCTTGGGAAATCTTTTTGTATCCAAATCCGGCTTTAAACTTCTCCACAACAGTATCTCGGACCTGCCTGGTGTGTTCCTTGTTCTTCATGATGCTCTCTGCGCTTTAAACGGACCTCTGAGACTATCACAGTGCAGGTGAATTTATACGGAGTCTTGATTACACACAGGTGGATTCTATTTATCATCATTAGTCATTTAGGTCAACATTGGATCATTCAGAGATCCTCACTGAACTTCTGAAGAGAGTTTGCTGCACTGAAAGGGGCTGAATAATTTTGCATGCCCAATTTTTCAGTTTTTTTTATTTGTTAAATTTTTAAATATCCAACAAATTTCTTTCCACTTCATGATTGTGTCCCACTTGTTGATTCTTCACAAGAAATTACAGTTTGATATCTTTATGTTTGAAGCCTGAAATGTGGCAAAAGGTCGAACAGTTCAAGGGGGCCGAATACTTTCGCAATGCACTGTATATAATGTAGTATTTTTTTTTTTTTTATTAGAAAATGGGGCTAAACAAGTTAAAATGTATGCACTCACATGCTTAAGGATAGGCATTCAACATCCTTCCTAGTTGGTGTATCCCATACAGTTGCTCGCTTCACCCAGGGTCAGCGTGCATTCCACCAGTTGGAAGCAGTAAGGGGATGGCTCTGGCAATAGCGTGTCAGGCTTGTGCTTTAATTGCTTTGATTCATGCCATTCATTGTATACAATTGTGTTGCTAGCTGTAATTAGTCACAGTAATCACACATGGTACAGACAGGGTCTATCACAGCCCATCTGTATCATGTGATTAGCTGTGGCCAATCACAGTTAATCACAACAATACACACTGTATGAATCAGTTTCATTCAGTAAAAATGGTTGCTTATACCAGTGAAATTCATTGGGATAAGCAATCATAAGGTGCTTAATTCCTGATCACTTCCATAGAGTAGTACAATGTTAGTATGGTAACACTGTATTGCTCTGGTCACAGTGTATTAAAAAATTGTAAAAAAAAAAAAAAAACCATAACAAAATTAAAAAAAAATTTTTTTTTTTTTTTTTTTTACATACGGCCACCAGTGTCCCTGATCACCAGCACACCAGTTATATGATGATACTGTCCCAGTGACAGTAGGTTAAAAATTTTTTTATAATTTATTGTCCAAACAATTGTGACCAAAAAATTACAACTTCAAAAAAAACTTGCCATGCCTCTTACTAAATACCTTGGACTGTCTACTTTCCAAATAGGGGTAATGTGGGGGATAGTTGTACTGTTTGGAGTTTTAGAAAGATGATAGAAGACTGGGACAGTGGGAAAGGATACCATTAAATACCCGGATTGCCTAAATTAATACTAAACACACACTGTTTAACCACTTGCCGAGCGCCGCAAGTACATATACTGCGGCAGTCAGCCCCGTGCAGGCAAAGTGACGTACCGATACATCACTCGCCCGCGAGCCAATAGGGGGCGAGCGTGCGCCACCGGAGGCGTGCTCCCGCCCGTTCACTGTCATCCCTGCGCGTGTGACCGGCGGCTCGGATGTCCGCCGGCCACTCACGATCGTCCACTGCAGAGGGAGAAAGGCAGGCGGCTGATGTAAACAAAGCTGCCTGTCATTCTCCCTGGTGTAACTGCAGAGATCATACCATCCTGCTATGTAGGATCGTATGTCTCTGTGGTTACATGAAAAGCCACACCCTTTTACAGTTAGACGCACGCCCTTAGGGACACATTTAACCCCTGCATCTCCAATAAAAGTTAACCCCTTCCCTGCCAGTGTCATTTTTACAGTAACAGTGCATATGTATAGCACTGATTACTGTAGTAATGTCACTGGTACCCCCAAAAGTGTCAAAAATGTCAGTCAAGGGTCCGATCTGTCCGCCGCAATGTCGCAGTCCCGCAAAAAAAAAAATATATTGCAGATCGCCGCCATTTCTCGTTAAAAAAAAAAAAACAATAAAAATGACAAAAATCTTTCCCTTAGTAAACACAATAACTTTTGCGCAAACCAATCAAAATATGCTTATTGCAATATTTTTTTACCAAACATATGTAGCAAATTGGCCTAAAATGTTAAAAAAAATTCGATTTTTACATTTTTTTTTTGGGGGGGGGGGGATTTCATATAAAAAAAAATGTGAAAAATATTTTTTCAAAATTGTCGCTCTTTTTTTGTTTATAGCGCAAAAAGTAAAAATCGTACAGGTGATCAAATACCACCACTCTGTGGGAAAAAAAGGATGTCAATATAATTTGGGTACAGCATCGTATGACCGCGCAATTGTCCGTTAAAGTCAAGCAGTGCCGAATCGCAAAATAGCCCCTGGTCTTTGAGCAGCCAAATCCTCCGGGGCTTAAGTGGTTAATTTACATTGTCTTTTCTATTTCTGTATAAATGATAGCACTGTAATTATTTTAATAAAGAAAAAAAAAAATCTGAGTACCCTTTTTCCTAATTGATATACATATGAGTCAGCTATTTCCCAGCCTACCTGCACGGAAACATAAGCAGGAGGAGCTTCTAGTCCTCTGCTACTAGTCACATTTTCAAAATTAAAAAAAAATATGTTTTATATATTTGAAATCAAATCTTTATTATGTTTTGGCAATAACATAGCGTGGCCCAATTTCTGCCAGTTCCAGGCTGTCACATCCCTCCAGCCTGTCTCTTATAATGAGGGAGATGAAGTTGGCTGCCATTTACCACTGTGTATACACCCCACATGTGTGACTCTATAGTCACATGGGCTGCTCAGATGTGATAGGGAGGAGATGCTCAGCAGAGAAACTCTGAGCATATGTAGAGCTACCAACACTGTTCTGCAAAAACCCCCAGCTGCATTGGGACTTGAACAGAAGGGGGAGATAGAGAACAGCAGGATCAACCAGGTTTTTTTGCAAACTACAGAAAACTAATCTCATAGCGACTGAGTATGCAGAGCATGTAATAAAATATTTGATAGTTTTTATGATGTGGGTTTAGTCACACGTTAAGACCTCCAGTTGGCAACCATATCACATTAAGGCACTAAGTTTACTTTGGAATAAAGGGGTGGGATCCAATTCCAGTTTGTGATAAGTGGCTACCTAGAGGCCTAAGGGCTTGAGCTTTATAGTGACAAGTGTTTATTACTACAACTGATTCCCCCTTATCAGCATTCCTTATCGTGATCTCACTCCTATTTTTCAAATCAACAATTAGCTGCTGATTCCACTGTAGTTAAATTATATTTTAACTGTACCAACTCCCTCTTCACTATAACCCTAATTCCAAAAAAGTTGGGAAGCTGTGTAACACATTATATATATATATATATATATATATATATACACACAGTGGGTACGGAAAGTATTCAGACCCCCTTAAATTTTTCACTCTTTGTTATATTGCAGCCATTTGCTAAAATCATTTAGGTTCATTCTTCTTCCTCATGAATGTACACATAGCACCCCATACTGACAGAAAAACACAGAATTGTTGACATTGTTGCAGATTTATTAAAAAAGAAAAACTGAAATATCACATGGTCCTAAGTATTCAGACCCTTTGCTGTGACACTCATATTTAACTCAGGTGCTTTCCATTTCTTCTGATCATCGAGTCCAGCTGTGTTTGATTATACTGATTGGACTTGATTAGGAAAGCCACACACCTGTCTATATAAGACCTTCCAGATCACAAAGCACGTCAGAGCAAATGAGAATCATGAGGTCAAAGGAACTGCCTGAAGAGCTCAGAGACAGAATTGTGGCAAGGCACAGATCTGGCCAAGGTTACAAAAAGATTTCTGCTGCACTTAAGGTTCCTAAGAGCACAGTGGCCTCCATAATCCTCAAATGGAAGACGTTTGGGACGACCAGAACCCTTCCTAGAGCTGGCCGTCTGGCCAAACTGAGCTATCGGGGGAGAAGAGCCTTGGTGAGAGAGGTAAAGAAGAACCCAAAGATCACTGTGGCTGAGCTCCAGAGATGCAGTCAGGAGATGGGAGAAAGTTATAGAAAGTCAACCATCACTGCAGCCTTCCACCAGTCGGGGCTTTATGGCAGAGTGGCCCGACGGAAGCCTCTCCTCAGTGTAAGACACATGAAAGCCCGCATGGAGTTTGCTAAAAAAAAACACCCGAAGGATTTCAAGATGGTGAGAAATAAGATTCTCTGGTCTGATGAGATCAAAATAGAACTTTTTGGCCTTAATTCTAAGCGGTATGTGTGGAGAAAACCAGGCACTGCTCATCACCTGTACAATACAGTCCCAACAGTGAAGCATGGTGGTGGCAGCATCATGCTGTGGGGGTGTTTTTCAGCTTCAGGGACAGGACGACTGGTTGCAATCGAGGGGAAAGATGAATGCGGCCAAGTACAGGGATATCCTGGACAAAAACCTTCTCCAGAGTGCTCTGGACCTCAGACTGGGCCGAAGGTTTACCTTCCAACAAGACAATGACCCTAAGCACACAGCTAAAATAACAAAGGAGTGGCTTCACAACAACTCCGTGACTGTTCTTGAATGGCCCAGCCAGAGCCCTGACTTATGCCCCATACACACGTGCAGATTATCTGCAGACTTACCAAAACCATATAATATGAGGTCAAACCTAAACACTTTCAATTTGTATGCAATCCGGCAGGCCCTTGCACTACATAGAAAAGGTAAGTCTGCAGACAAAAGTCTGCAGATAATCTGCACGTGTGTATGGGGCATTAAACCCAATTGAGCATCTCTGGAGAGACCTAAAAATGGCTGTCCACCAACGTTTACCATCCAACCTGACAGAACTGGAGAGGATCTGCAAGGAGGAATGGCAGAGGATCCCCAAATCCAGGTGTGAAAGACTTGTTGCATCTTTCCCAAAAAGACTCCTGGCTGTATTAGATCAAAAGGGGGCTTCTACTAAATACTGAGCAAAGGGTCTGAATACTTAGGACCATGTGATATTTCAGTTTTTCTTTTTTAATAAATCTGCAACAATGTCAACAATTCTGTGTTTTTCTGTCAGTATGGGGTGCTATGTGTACATTCATGAGGAAGAAGAATGAACTTAAATGATTTTAGCAAATGGCTGCAATATAACAGAGTGAAAATTTTAAGGGGGTCTGAATACTTTCCGTACCCACTGTATATATAACAGAATGCAATGATTTGTAAATCTCATAAATCCATATTTTATTCACAAAAAAAAACATCAGGATGTATAAATTAAGAAAATGTGCCCTTTTAGGGGAAAAAAATAAGGTAATCTTGAAATTTGATGGCAGCACCACATCTCAAAGCTAGGACAGGGCCACATCAGAGGAACATCCTCAGGATGAGGCAGAGGAGGAGGAAGTTGTTGAGCATCAGGAATCCTATGTAGAGAAATCCTCTCCAGAGACTCAAGATCTGGGAATGTCTCAGACACAGAAAACCACCAGTGGGTTTCCTGGTGGAAGTGGTGCAAACTAATTTGAAGTTTCCCCTTCTCCCAAAGCCACTGGATGGTTTGTGTCCTGGCTGACAGTTTAAAGGATAAGTTCACTTTTTGGAGAATATTACACTTTACATTTGTATATAGGGTGTAATGTCTAAAAATGCTATAACATGCCTGCCTTTTGGCAGTTGCTGGAAAATTTTCTGAGAGCTTAGAGTTTCTCAGTGGATGCCTTAGAAGACGCCATATGGCAACTTTCCCGATGTGGGCACCATGCCTGGCCACATGAGAAGGATCCTTGGGCTCAAATGCTTGATGGTGGAACTTCCCCTTATTAAGAACCTCTCAGTTCTAGGAACTTGGTTGTCAGGAGCAAAAGTTGCCAATCAACATCCTAGAGCTTTGGGCAGTGTGGCTGGCTCTCCTCCAAGAACATTGGTGGTTTATGCCAGTCATCAACAAGAGACAAGAAGTCACACTGCTCAAAAAGAAGTGGACCGGATCTGGTCTTAGGCAGAACTTCACATTCCAGCCCTAGTCATTGTGCGCAATCCCAGCATAGAAATTTGGCAGGTAGACTGAGCTGTCAACAACTGAATTCAGGAAAATGGGCCCTTCACCTGGAAGAGGTTTTGCAGAGATTGTCTGGGATGGGGAATGCTGAATATGGATGTCTTTGTGTCCAGTTTCAACAACCTGGACAGATATGTATCCAACCCCTGGGATCCTCAGGCATTTGTGGTGGATGCCCTGGTGACTCCTTGGATTTGGATCTATCCCTTCCCTCCACTACTTCGTCTTTACCCTGAACAACAGTCAAGGAATAGGAAGGTCATTCTGGCGATCTTGATCACACCTACTTGACCAAGATAAATGTGGTATACATACATCAGCCCTCAAAAATACCACTCACCTGCTCGCATTTTGCGAGTGGAATTTTGAGGATGGCGAGCTGTGCCTGCCGCCGCCATTCACAGCAGCCTGCGATTACTTTCTTCTTTAGAAACGGATGGGCTCAGGGAACAGAGCACTGTGCCCTGAGCCCACCTATTGTGTGACAATAGCGAATGAATATTCGCTATTGTCACAGGGATCCTCCTCCTGATCCTCTGACTGGCCAATCAGGAGGCAGGTGTTTCCTGATTGGCCAAAAGGCGAACAATTGTAACTGGCCGAGGAGGAGGACTCGGGAGACACGGAGGACGCGCAGGATTGATGAGAAGCCGCCCGCTGCAGGTAAGTGCACGTTGGTCTCTCTGCACACTGTGATTGCTCTGCAATGAAAGGGGACATGCTGTGAGCGCTCTGCAATGAAAGGGGACATGCTGTGGGCGCTCTGCAATGAAAGGGGACATGCTGTGATCGCTCTGCAATGAAAGGGGACATGCTGTGGGCGCTCTGCAATGAAAGGGGACATGCTGTGATCGCTCTGCAATGTAAGGGGACATGCTGTGGGCGCTCTGCAATGAAAGGGGACATGCTGTGGGCGCTCTGCAATTTAAAGGGACATGCTAAAGCATTTAACAGTGTAATTTTATGAGATATTTTACAAGGGCATGTTTAGGGGCGGAGCAGGGTAGGGTTTGGGTGGGGCAACAAGTGACCAGTAACTCTTAAGGCCTGGCTAGTAGCTCATGACTTGAAATTTTGAGCCCTGACATACATCATACATTTTTTGCAAGACAAGCTTTTAAGGATCAGTCAGATTTACCATGGCAGCGTTCGAGGTCATAGCTGTTGAAGCCAAGTCCCAAGGGATAAGGTTGTTTCTGATTCAGTTATCCCTACCCTCCTCAAGGCAAAAGTCGACAACCATGAAGGTAAACCACAGAAGATGGAAGGCTTTCTTCCAACTGGTGAGAGACTCATACCTTGCAACCCTGACAGCATGCTGTGAGAGGTGTTTTGGCCTCTCTAGTGTGGTGTGGAGAGGTCTCTTGCTTTAGGTACCAAATAGAGTAATCACCAAGCCCCAATCAAGGGACAGATCTAAGCATTAGTCATTTTGTTTCAAAGACCTATCTCATTCCTCAATCAAAGCCTCTGTACAGTGTTGCATGGATTGTTCCACCTGTGCATTTGTTTTACTGGGTAGATGTTCACACCCCTGAGTACCAATTTTGTGTGAAAGGTCATGCTGGCAGCTTTGTATTGGGGTTTCCCCTTTTCTGTTATGGGTGTGTAGGTCTTGTTGCTGTGTTGCCCACTCCCCATGTTCAGTGCTTTGTGACATCCCAAGTAGACAATAATATGAAGTGCCCTGTGGTGAACAATTAGGATTTTTGGTTTACTGGTAAATTTATTTTCTTGGGAGTACATCACAGGATACCGATATCCCTCCTCTCTTTGCTTGTGCTGCGTTCCCCATTGCTTTCTTCAAAACCAAGGCTTAGCTGAGCTAGGAGGGTTTATACTTAGTTTATTTTTTTTTGCCCAGTTCCCATTCACCTGAAGGTGCAACAAGTCATCAATATCAAGTGCACTGTGATGTACTCCAAGACAAGGATTTAAAAGAAAAACGAAAAATCCCTTTTTTTTTTTTTTTTAAATAAACACTGGTCAAAATAGCATAGAAAATAAAGATTTTTGCAAGAAAATCTAGCCAAAAAAAGCCTAGTATGTTCCCCAAGACATTTCTTGTTCTAAACCAACACCCTCACTGAAAAATTCCCCCACCCCAATCCAGTTCCGGTGACAACCCAAAATTTGGCATATTTTGCTTTCCCTCTTTCACGATGACCAAGTTAAAAAGTCTATACTGGAAATAAAACTGGTTATGTCCATAAGTGGGTAAAAATACAAGAGCTGAAGTGATTAAATATACACACACACACAATTACCAAAGTATTAGGACACTTGCGTTTACACCCACACGAACATTAATGGCATCGCAGTCTTAGGCCAATAGGCCAAAGGGTTCAATATTGAGTTAGCTCACCCTTTGCAGTTATAACAGCTTTAACTCTTCTGGGAAAGCTGTCCACAAGGTTTAGGCGTGTGTATATGGGAATGTTTGAGCATTCTTCCAGAGGCGCATTTGTGAGGCCAGGCACTGATGTGGGCGAGAAGGCCTGGCTCGCAGTCTCCGCTCTAATTCATCCCAAAGGTATTCCATCGGGTTGAGGTTGGGGCTCTATGCAGGACAGTCAAGTTCCTCCACCCCAAACTCGCTCATCCATCTTTATAGATCTTGCTTTGTGCACTGGTGCGCAGTCATGGGGCCAAGCCCAACCCCTGAAAAACAACCCCACACCACAATCTTCCCTCCACCAAATGATTTGGACCATAAAGACCTTGGGGTGGGGGTGGAGAAACCTGCCTGGCGTGCACCTCAAACCAATAGAACACCTTTGGGATGAATTAGAGCAGAGACTGCGAGCCAGGCCTTCTCATCCATCAGTGCTTGACCTCACAAATAGGCTTCTGGAAGAATGGTCAAACATTGCCATAAACACACTCCTAAACCTTGCGGACAGCCTTCCCAGAAGAGTTGAAGCTGTTATAGCTTTAAAGGGTGAGCAAACCCTACAGACTAAGACTGGAATGCCATTAAAGTTCATGTGCATGTATAAGGCAGGTGTCCCAATACTTTTAATATAAAATGTATATACAGTATCTCACAAAAGTACACCCCTCACATTTCTGTAAATATTTTATATCTTTTCATGTGACAACACTGAAGAAATTACACTTTGCTATAATGTAAAGTAGTGAGTGTACAGCTTGTATAACAGTGTAAATTTGCTGTCCCCTCAAAATAACAACACAGCCATTAATGTCTAAACCGCTGGCAACAAAAGTGAGTACACCCTTAAGTGAAATGTCCAAATGGGGCCCAATTAGCCATTTTCCCTCCCCGGTGTCATGTGACTTGTCAGTTTTACAAGGTCTCAGGTGTGAATGGGGAGCAGGTGTGTTAGGTTTGGTGTTAATCGCTCTCACTCTCTCATACTGGTCACTGGAAGTTCAACATGGTACCTCACAGCAAAGAACTCTGAGACTGCGCCATGGTCGACCAAAGAAGTTTAGTGCATGTGCAGATATCCAGAGGTTGTCTTTGGGAAATAGACACGAGTGCTGCCAGCATTGCTGCAGAAGTTGAAGGGGTGAGGGTGGGGGGGGGGGTAGCCTGTCAGTGCTCAGACCATGCGCCGCACACTGCATCAAATTGATCTGCATCACTGTCGTCCCAGAAGAAAGCCTCTTCTGCCTCATTTTCCACTTCTTGATTAGAGTTTGAACATTGCTGACTGGCATTCTCAATTCCTTTGATATCTTTTTATATCCCTTTTCTGTTTTATACAGTTCAACTACCTTTTCCCGCAGATCCTTTGACAATTCTTTTGCTTTCCCCATGAATCCAGAAACGTCAGTGCAGCACTGGATGAAAGATGCAAGGGTCTGTCAGGAGTCCAGAAACTCATTGACCTTTTATACACACACTAATTACAAGCAAACAGATCACAGGTGAGGATGGGTACCTTTAATAGCCATTCAAACCCCTTTGTGTCAACTTGTGTGCATGTTATCAGGCCAAAATAACCAGGGTATGTAAACTTTTGATCAGGGTCATTTGGGTAGTTTCTGTTGTCATTACTCTTTTTAAAATCATAAACACAGTTAATAAATGGCTTCAGCCAAACACTAACCATGAGTGAAAGAAATGTTTTTTGTGATATTCACATTCTTGGAAAAATGGCCAAGAAATAAAATTCTGCCAGAGTATGTAAACTTATGAGCACAACTATACATACATATACACACTCTAGATTATACATACAGTGCACACTGTAAAGAGGATGCTTTAAAAAATAATGGAATTATTATCAACAAATGCATAAACAGGAAAAAAGTAATTTGGACTTACCTGTAAATTTCCTGTTTTGGAATACAGTACACAGGCCCACACTCTCCTCTGTCCCTGTGTCAATCTGTAGTGGTTGCCAAATCATGTAATAATCATAATGCTACAGTACAAGACAAATATTGCATATTCTAGTTGGATATTAATAGACCCTGGGACATCCCCAAGCAAAGAAGGGTGATCGACAACAAGGCAAACAGAACTGTGCCAACAGACCCAAATCAGAGAGCTCCTGCAGGAACCTTGTGGCTGACAGTTGCATCCACAGAAGCTTGGACATCCACCTCGTAGGAGGATGGAGAAGGTATGAACCGAAGGGCAGGCGGCAGCCTTGCAAAGCTGGGCAACAGAAGCTTGATGCTAGAATGCCCAGAAAACACCCACCAATGTGATGGAGTGAATATGCAAGAACACTCAAGGCGTTTTACACTTTGGAATAAAAGCCGTGATGAGTTGTTTATCCACCTGGCAATATTGGATTTTAAAGTAGGGTGTCCTTTATGAGGTCCTGACAAGACAGAGTCCTTCTTTCTAACTGAAGCTGTGGCTTTCAGGCAAACTCTGATAGCTCTGACAACACAGGACAATCTGATTAGAAGCAGGACACAGAGGGAAGGACTACACCTTAAGGTGCAAGATAGATGCCACCTTATGCAGAATGGTACAGTAGGTCTTGCACACAAGACTTTTATCTTTGTGACCAAGTCAGAAAGGTCCTAGAATACAGGACACTGCTTGGTTGTTTATTTCCTTAGTTCAATAAGCTGCAGTCTGGCAAACAGAAATAGAAGAGATAGCTTATTGCAGAGCTAGCCTTTAAAACTGTCAACATTTCTGTACTCAAGTAGTAGTAGACAGAAATGGGGTAGGTGTATCCATGAAACAGTACACAGCAACCCAGATGTCATATAGCAAAGTCTTAGTGGCAGAAGGAACTGCCTTAGTACAACATCCCCCATGAAGAGCTCTAGGCAGAAGCGATGGTAATAGTGGGGCCTGTGGTGTGATGTAAAGCCTACTCGTGCACCTGAAATCAAGCTCTAAATGGTGGATTTTTTTACCACAAAGTTTGAAAGGTTTAATGCTTCATAAGTGAATAATTTTCAAACATGACACCAGGTTTTCCGCTATTTTTAATATAGAGATGAATACAATTCAGGAAACTTGTAATAAAAAAGGGGCTACATATCAGTCCAAACTGTCAATGTCACTGGTGCCCATTTAAAGGTACAGGCTTTGCGTGTCATGGTGGGCATACCCTTTGAGGGCCTGGGTTTTATAAGGATGAACCACAGCCCAGTACCTGTATAGTATCCTGCAGATAGCTACACATATTGTAATAAATGCTAGGCTGGGCTCTAAAGTAGGATCCAGTGCTTGAAGTAACATTATAGGCTGTCCCCACAGTTTGGGGTCCAAGTACAATTCCCAGGGTTTTCCTGAGGTTGCACCAATCTGGATGCACTGCTTCCACTGTCTAATCCAGTGTTTCGCAACTCTGGTCCTCAGGGCACACTAACAGGCCAGAATTTAATTACCTTGGAGAGATGCAGACTAGAATACTGCAATCCCTGAGCAGCAAATTATATCACCTGTGAAGTGTTTCAGTTTTCTTGCAAACCTGCCCTGTTAGTGGGCCCTGAGGACTGGAGTGGAGAAACACTGGTCTAACCCAAAATCAGAATAGTTTGCACCCACTCTCTGCCTTTAAAACAGAATAAACTCTCCTAGGTACACTTGCACACACAGTTTTTGAACTCGGCAGATAGGCAGTTTCAGATTTACTAACCACAGCTCTTTTATGCATTTACGCTGTCCCACGTTTGTTGTCAGGGCTCTGTGACAGCCATACCATCTCCTCTAGGACTCCTTCACACTGTATTCTGGGCAATCCACCCGCACACCTGTCCAATTACAATAAGCAGCTGCCTCAGTATAGAACCAGGATATGTCCCTATACACTTACATCGGCTGTCCACACACAGAATCTGGCAGCTCAAACCACATAAACAAAAGGCCCAGTCATGGTCTGCAGGCCTTTGCACCCATGTGAATGAGGTCTTGCAGAGATATATTTTAAATCTGTACTAGAGCACCTGCTGCTATTTTTATTGTACTCTAGATCATATCCGTTATTTTTCTGTGCACCAGATCTTATGTTTTTATTCATAGGCAAGAGTTGGATAATTTACCTTGTTTCTTTATTAGAGGCATGGTTTTTTATCCCCAAGTTCCCCATGGAAAAAACACATCTGGACCAGACTTTGCTAGACTGTCTGTCCATGGGTGTAACAGGGTCCCACTGGTTTTTGCCAGGCAAAAATATTCTCCAAAGGGAAGTGGGTATGTCTCATTTGCTGCACTTGGACTTCCTTGGCCTGCTACTGCATTTTCAGTCCCTCAAAGTTGCTTCTCTGTACTTCCACAGCACATCTGGAAACACCTGTCTTTTTTAATTTATGCCCATAGAGACCTTATTGCTGTAAGACCACCCTGTCTTTTTATTGTGCTGATCAGTCTCAAATTGTTAGAATATGGCTTTTCCTTATCCAGTTTTATTCCTCCTACACATCAGATTCTGTTTGTTTGTATTTAAACCTATAGGTTTAACCCAGGATTATTAGCAATTTTTTTTTTTTGCATAATTGTTTATTCATGCACTGGAACATATGCCTGCAAAAAAAAAAAAAAAGTAAAAAACCTGTTCCTGGAAGAATTGGTGCGCTTTTAAAAAAGGTATTACAGATAGAGGGCAGGGCAGTACAGCACAACCATGGCACAGTACTTCCTGGAGTTCATTTTCAAAGACAGTCAAATACATGATGGAAGTTGCCTGATTGAGCCAATTTGAGTGTATCCTACATACTAATGTCTATGGGTCAGACGCTTACTGACAGAATGCTCACGGGGGAATAAAATGATAGTATTTAAACTTGTATCAAACGACCTCTCCCCATTAAGCCAGTGAATGCACTGTATCAGCATTGCAGGAAATAAACACAAAAAATTACCATATAAGAAACATGCTAGAAGGCAGTCAGACGTTTCCACATTGTGCTGCCTTTGTGCTTTCAGCTTGTCTGATTTCAGTTAAGGCCAGAAATACCAAAAATTCTAAGACCGATAATTCATGATCAATCTGCTAATTAAAGACATCCTTCAGGCCTGCTTTACGTGTGTTCTGTTTTACAAACACCTTCGAAAAGCAATCTGTGATAGACCTCTACGCTTGGTTAAAACACTAAAAGCCAGCACTATGAGCCTCAACCTCCTGCATGACAAGCAATTGCATAGCAACTGCAGCGTGATCTTGTAAACTTGCTTAGGTTGCATTTGGTAGCCAGAAAAGACAGGTTGTACAATTTTCACAGCAGCAACGTGTACCAACATGGGCTTTGTTTACTTGTGGCTCAGTTGTAGGTAAAACTGCAACTCAACTATGTTTTAGCACCTATTGGCCACCTGTGTAAATGGGGCCTCAAAGCTTAAATGCAGCTTTTATTTTCACTCTTGAACAGTTGTACAGGCTCCTCTTCTGTGCAGAAACAGCTTACTCTGATTTCACTGCACACTACTCAAAGGGTGCATTAGAAGCTTCAGCAAGGCAGAGCCTGCTTCATATTGTGGTTAAAGCGGAGTTTCACCCAAAAGTGGAAGCCCTGCTTATCCACACCCCAGTGCCCCATTTGACACCTTTCAGGGGGGGTAACGTGTCCCCATTTTCTGTGAGACCCTGTCTCAAGGGTTCCTTGGAAGTTCGGCCCCCCTTCTTCCTCCGCCGCTGGGTCAGTTAGAAAGTGCAACAAGCTTCACGCAGGCACAGTAGGGAA
Organism: Pelophylax lessonae; assembly: GCF_965119305.1. Classification (NCBI taxonomy): domain Eukaryota; kingdom Metazoa; phylum Chordata; class Amphibia; order Anura; family Ranidae; genus Pelophylax; species Pelophylax lessonae. The sequence continues at coordinate 439,302,503 of NC_138768.1, read as the reverse complement.
CCTGCTGTGAAGTTGAAAGGCTTCACTGCCAATTTCACTTACAAACAATAGCAGCGGCAGCACCCGAGAGCCGATCAGAAAATTGGCCGGAATGCCGATATTGTGGGATCTCTGTACAGGTAAGTGTCCTAATATTAAAAGTCAGCAGCTACAGTATTTGTAGTATTTGTAGCTGCTGACCAAATTTTTTCATGGGGGGCGGAACTCGCTTTAAGTATGTCTATAGGGGTGGGCTATAAGATGACAGTGTAATTTTGTCCAAATGGGCAACGCTTGTTTCTCTTCAACCTGTAGGCATATCACAGCCATTAAATACCTAAAGGCAGTAAAAAGCAAAAAATAGCTAAATCAAGGGGGGGGGGGGGGGTGAGAGAAGATGTAATTACCCATGTAGTCCTAGTTCAACTGTAGCAATGGTTTCAGCAATACAAGATGTAAAGATAATAATTTATTAGACAATTCAAGCACAACAAGATAGGTGTACATCATACATTTATTACTGAACAACCCTCTCTCAACTCCAAAATTGGACACAGGGATAAAAAAAAAAATAAAAATAAAAAATAAATCATTGCACTACTTAGTAAAGCATTACTAGTAACTCTCATAAAAAAATGTACAAATTTTGTTAAAAATTTATCAAGCCTTCAAATGATTTGGTTACAGATATTTATAATACATTTAAAACTACATGTCATGTTAAATGATACCATAGAGAATGATTTAAAGAAAAAAAAAATATGAATCCAATAAAATCCATTACGCTTTCATTGGCAAATCTGAAAACACATAAATAGCAAAATGAGGTAACTGTAAATGTACCAAAAGGGGGAGAACAAGCAAAAGGCTCCTTCCTGTAAGGCCTAAAGATCATTCAGTTGAAGCATTTCATTCAGGAAAAAATACTGTAACAGTGACAAAAGCATGTTATACAAACAAAACAAAAAAACTGAACATCTATAGGCCTTAACCAAAAAATATGCAAAAGGCTAAGATGTCATGCAAAAACTGAAAGAAAAAAAAATGCAAACAAAAATGCCAGATGCTGAAGCCAAAATTAGATAAAAGAATGAGGGAGTGGGAGATGACAACCAACATCTGTATTGATTCTTGTGCAGGTCAGGCACTACTGCAGGCTAGGGCTAGAGGCATCAGAAATAGAACATATGGCAGTAACAGCTGAAAGACATCCTCTGTCTCTTAAAATGTTGGCCTCAAAAGTGAGGGGGACATGACCAAAAAAAAAAAATAGTTTGTAGTTGGTCCGAGCTGGTTCAGAACACATGCATGTGTGCTTTTTATAGATTTAGAACATTAACCACAGGAAGCAAGTCAGCATATGTCTGCAAAAGATCCATGCAAGAAGCAAACGAAACAAAAAAAAAAAAAACAAAAAAAAAAAAACAAATCCAGAAGTTCCAGCCTCCAGAGTTCAGCTTGAAAACTGAACAAGTCTACTTGTAGTCCATAAAGCAAAAAGAAATTGCATTGTGTCTGAAAAGTGTGGGGGGAGGGGCTGGGGCAAAAAAACAAAACCAATCCAAAAAAAAAAAAAAAAAAAAAAAAAAAAAAACACAACAGGTGTGTACCCTAGACTTTAAATTTTCATCTCTCTTTTTTTGCATTTCGCTCAGTCTAAGCTAGAAAAAGTGCAATGCTTGCATGCTTTAATAAAGTGAATATTGAGTGTAGTAGTGTTATTAAGTCTATACAAGTAAAAACATTTTCTGCAGTATATAAAAAGTATTTGTAGCACTATAAGAGGAGTCTGATATACAATTTCTGCAATTACATGGTTTTGTTTATTAAAAATAGGTGACGACATCCAGTGGCTGGTTAGTATTAAGCAAAGTTTGATTTAAAATGATACCAAAAGCAAAACTTTTGTCCATTTGGTTTCAAGAAAATGTTGGTGTTTGCAGGTTCTGAGTTTACAGAGATTAAAAAACCAAGCTATTCTGAATTCACTTTTGGGCGATTGAGGCAACAGTGTGTAAAAAAAAACCATAGGCAAATTGTGCTTTTTGTTTTAGTCCACTGAACCACAAGCTCGGAGAAAGGGCAAGCAGCATGAAGTAACAGAATAACACTGTCTGAGACACAGAACTGTGACAAGCACAGGGACAGACATGCATCACAAATTATGACACACACTACTAATTTAAAGCTGGACTTGGCAGCAAAGTACATTATCATTGTGCTGCTTGTGCTATTGCAACCAAAGAAAGGTGAGAAAAAACAAAAGAAAAAAAACACAAAAAACACTACCCAAACAAAGGCAGCATTGCAGGGGATAAAGAAAAAAGTGCATTTAAAAATCTAACATATATTTCTAATGTGCATGCAAAATGAGCACTACAAGTTAGTAATCCTAATATACACAATCAAGACTTGCCAATGAACACTGGAGGTTTGTAATTTTGTAGTCACATATTGCCTCCCATTTCAATAGAATACGCATCGAGCCATGAATTTGCCTACCCCAAGATTCTAGATATGCTAAATATTGCTTTTACCTCCAGAACAGGACAAAAAAATCAATGATATACAGAATATCACAGGAGCCAACAATGAACAGCTTTAACAGTCTATATACTGACAACACATCTCATTGATTGTATGGCTACTCTACATTAATGCTTGTTGCACTAGATTACAGCCTAACTCCTGGTTTCTTGTGACTTTAAATAGTTCCATTGGACCGGGATGGTCCAAACAAAATATTTGCAGCACTTACAGATGTGCTCGCTGGGAGCACTCTATGTAGAATCATGCTACATACAGTATACAGGGCTGTGTTCTGGCTGGGAGATGGAGGGGGGGGGGTCTTCCCATCCTAGTCCAGGAACAAAATTGGAGTCAGGCTGGATGCTGCTAATCCATTCACAGGAAGCCTTGTATTATCAATGTATGCAAGGATTCCTCTGATTGTCTGAGGTGCAGAGGTGGGCAGATGATGTCATGATTTCCACCTCAGCCAGAGGAAGCTAAGCTTAGTCCAAACAGACTTAAGTAACAAGAAACCCACAGTTCGGTTTTAAAATAAATCTATTGTGTTTACTTAGTTGATTTAAAAAAATAAAAGCTTAGCTATAACTAGAATTCCTAATAAACTGACCTGTGACTGACTGAACAAACCACACGGGCCTCAAACCTCCAAGAAAGATTCTGACAAATTTCATGAACAGAAGCATAAAATGAGGAACGTTACAATGGCAGTTTGCGTGTAGGTGGAAACTGTTCACACGGCATCCATGCTTGACTTTTCACTTACTGAGTTTACCTTAATTGTCATAATTATCACTCTCTTTGAAAGTTCCTCAGGTTTTGTGTCCTGTGTACCTAGAACTAAAAAGCAGCTACGGAAATGCAAAATAATCAGTGCTGCAGTGATCAGTTTGACTTTTTTTCTTTAATACTCTACCAATCACATTTTAAATACAGTTTAATCAAGTTCATTATAGTAAAATATCAGAACACCAATGTTTTTATAAACTGGCAGCAGAAAAAAAAAAAAAAGCACCTATTAGATGCCTGAAAGAAAGCTTTAGCTGCTTTACAGAGCCCTGAAAACCGGGACACTAAGGTATGACAAGCCATACATTGATTTCTTTTGAGCAATTTTCTTGATTCCCCATTACACGGTGTTGATAGGGGAATTCCCTGAGACCAAACCATTGTGTACTCTGGAAGGGGGGGGGACAGACTGTATACCAGCCACTAGCGATAATCATATGTATAAACCGGCAGGCTGATTGTACCCAAGTGGATTGATCAACTTGGGTACATCATGCCAATAACATGATGATTCGAAACTCAGTTTTTGATTAAATTCAGTAGGAACCGGCCAAGTTTCGAATCGTCTATGGTAGGCCTCAGTTATCAAATATCAGCATGCACCTCCGATTTTAGAGCTCTGGCCTGCCCTTTAATGTCATATATGGCTTAACTGACCATTAGTGAGATGGGGCAGGCAAAAGGAATTAGGCAAGAGCTCCGATTTGAAATATGCATAATGAAACCCTGGGTTATGGGGGAGGAGGGCTGACACAGGATGACCTGGAGAAAAACAGCTTGTTCTGGTGCCAGTTTATAAAAGTTTGTTTATAGTGTGTACAAGATCACTGTCCTGAAAGGTTATACATTTTAAGCAAAAAATCAGTTTAACTATATTTCCTGTTGGTGGTTCGGATATCACAACAGGACAAAATGAGCCAGTGGGAGCAGGTATTCTGCATGGCTGGAAGGGTCAAATAACTGCAGCAGTCGGGTTGCAGCAAAGTGGTGGCATTTGAAAACAGTCTGCCAGAAGTGTCAGTATAGTTTTTTTTTTGTTTAACAGCCTGAAGTTAGTTTAGATTTAGAAGTTACCCCGTAGTGACAAGAGATTTTACCGATTGTATCACTAGTTACCACACATGGACCAAATTTAATTAATTTCCTGTTGAATCAGCCAAAATGTGATCAGTGGGGGGCCTGGGCAGAACCACCCAGCTTAAACTTTCATGTGAAAATCAAAAGGAGCTGGGCAGAAAATTGGGGGCCAAACAGCAACTGCAGCCAGTCACCTGCAGTTACTGTTCAGGTGTACTTTAAGGCGCAGGTGCCAGCTGTCAGAATACAACAGCCAGCAGGGAGATTCGTTCATCTATCCTGTTTAGTGAGGGTGGAAGAACAGAGGCTGAACAAAAGAAATCTATGAATGACAACCTTTAGAATTAACTGTACTCCAAAACTAAAATTCAGTAACTGTTTAAAGAAAAAGTGCACCCAAAACAAATATTTCAACATTGGGTGGGTTAATGATCCACTGGCTTCTTCTATGTTTTGTAGACTCCGGATAGATTTTTTCCATGCTAGTCTATGTCGCACTAGAATTCCAGTGTTCTATCCTGCTGTTGGAGTCCTTAAAGGTTTCAAGAAGTCAATGTGATAAAACTATTACTTTAAAGGGTAGCTCCACTTTTGTTGGGGAAAAAATAGCCAATAGCCAACTAAAAAAAAAAAAAAAAAAAAAAAAAAAAAAAAAGATATATATGAGCACAATCGTGCCAAGAGTCATATTGTAATTGAATGGTATTAAAAATGAGCTTTTCTTTTCAATCTGCAGCTCTGTAATTTTCTGTAAAATGTTATGCATACCTCGAGGTTTTCTGTAAACAATATGTGTACCGAGCGCCCACTAGAAATGTAATTTCCTGCTTGCGTGATTGGCCGATTTAACCAGAAGTCTGCACTAAAATTCAAATCCAATGCAACAAAAATGTCATTTTTGGTGGAATACTTCCGAAGGGAAATCATGTCTAAAAGGCATGAAGACCCTGCAGGTGCAGCAGCTGATAATTAAAAAAACACATGCACATTTATTTTGCATATGGACTATTTCTTCTGAATAATAAACAGGTAGGAATCTGCAAGAAAGTTTGTTAAAATCCCTGCAATGTCATGATCACACAGATGGGGAATGTTTGTTTTCTTAAAAAAAGAGGAGTTACTCTTTAAAATGAAAACAAAATGTCTGAATTGTGTGGAATGTGCCTTTTCGGATGAGGTGTAATGCCTCTAAATACAAGCTGCACTTTTCTTAGCATAAATGGACAGATTTATCGTAGCCAAGTACTATCATCTTAGAACAGAAATGAAAGGCAATCGCAGTACATGCCCTGTTTCTGCAAGTCTGTGGCTCGCTTACATGATCTGCAACGTGGGACAGCAATCTTCATTCACTACCATGATAGGCTGATACCACTTAGCAAAGAAGAGGATATTCTGTACTTTTATACAAACAACATCGTAGCATGTACTAAGTAAAGGTTTGCCTTGCAAATATGGATTGATTCTGGACCACAGTAAGGCCCTGCTTTCTAGACCTTTTAGGTATATCACAGCTGTATCAGTCAGTGACCAGTAAGAGTCTAAAAGCTTAACCGGTTATCCTAGAAGGCAAACTAGAAAAAAAAAAAAAAAATAGTCCTGTAAAAGCATTAAAGGACCAGTTTGGACAAGCTCCTGTAGTTACTATGATGTCTAGAAGCTCTTTGCTCTCTCAGACAGAAGTTCATATACAACACACTTTGCATGCACAAGAGGAATATGGAAATCATTTGACTAGAAACAAATTTTTTAAGCAACCGCAATGTTAATTTTACTCGTCTCTCTGCAAATGCACTTTTTCCCCTTTCCCAGCAGTGGCACAGAGAAGCACAACATAAAGAAGTCAGTGGTAAATATGTGAACAACAAAACAGAGGAGGCAGGGTAATGAAATGCCTATAGATTGCTACACCCTCAGCATTCAGTGTGCAACTGCAAACACAAGAAAAGAAACCAGTGTACAGTACTAGTACTGTTTAAATAACACACAAGATTATACATTGCAGCATAGGTAATACTACACACATTCATTCTTAGTACATGCTGGTATATAGGTTCTCAACCACACATATTCACGCTCTTGTGCTCGACACAAGTAACCACGCAAAGCATTGTCACAAACACACTCACACACATTCCACTCACCTGCTCTCACAGTATCTGAAGGCTCTATAACAAGGTAGATTGCTAAACTGTTTGGAGCTACCACTGTATCTTGTTTTTCTTTTTTTTTTTTTCTTTTTTTTTATCTTCGTTTAAATATAAAAGCACATGCTAAAAGATCACATCCACGGTAATCTTGCAGCAAAAAAAAAAAAAAAAAAACACTCGGAATGATCACACGAAAACCAGGGAATGTTAGTGCACACACAAAATAAGCTACAGAATATAAAAAATAATAATCTTTGGAGTCCCAATCACACGGTTAGTATAACAATCCCATAATTGTGAAGACTAATTAGAAGCTTTATAATTGATTAAATCACACAGTGCAAAAAGAGGTCCATTGACCCTTTTGTGTAAAGAATAGGCTGGAAGCCACACGGGTTAAGTTCAATGGATATTTTTTTTTCTGCGACTAGGAACACCCGAGCTGGAATTGTGCTCTGACATTGGTCATTCTGAATCACGATGTACTTCTGAAGCATCAGCTCGACATATTGGGCAGGTACGATTTGCCTAGAGGACAAAAACAGGACAAGAAGCCTTTAGTTAAGAGAAATAAACTTATGTGCAATTCAAAAAAACTTAAACATTCTAAAAATGGACGGATAACTAGCTTTCAACTCTCCAAGTCCTGTACCAGTTACGGTTAGTTACAACAAGTAAAAGTTTAACAGCAGAGTATAGAATTTTTAGATTAGGGTGAAGCAAGGGAAATGAAGTTCTTTCTTTCTGTTCCCTGAGACATCTCTGTGATCCTAGAATTTTCTAGCTCCAATAGAAAAGCATCAGAATACACTGATCAGTGCTGCAGCCAACTGGATAGCTACATGTACACAACTGAATGCTTGGGACAGATATCAGATACTGACACGCAAGTATAGTTGTTAAGAAGCAGTCAAGCAAGCAGACAACATTCCTAATTAAAACCCAGCATGTTCTGGGAACAAAAATGTCACGGAGTACCTTTATAATAAAATTGGATTTTTGTACTTACCGTAAAATCCATTTCTCAGAGTTCATCGACTGACACCAAGCTCCATAAATCATAACTAGTGGATTATATTGCCTGCTCCAGGAGTAGGACTGGGCAGAACAAAAAACACCTGGCTATGCCCATGGGCCGTCCTCAGCTGGTATATAAACCCCCTCTCTGCTCTAGGTAATCAGGTTAAAAGCAAGCAGTTTTAGAAATATCAGAACTCTACAGAGGGGTGAGTGCTGTGTGTCGATTAACTTAGAGAAATGGATTTTACGGTAAGTACAAAAATCCCATTTTCTCTTTGGTTCCATCGACCGACACCGCGCTCCATACATCATACCTAGTGGGACATCCAAAAGCAGTGCCAAAAGGAAAACGAGGGGTGGGAAAAATAACCCAAAGCTAAACACAGGAGACTTAAACCGGGTCACGGGAGCATCGTCTGAAAGGCCAATTTTCAGCGCTGTCATATTTTGAACCTCAATTGCGTGGTCATGCTATACTGAACCCATATAAAAAATGTTTTCATTTTTTTCACACAAATAGAGCTTTCCTTTGGTGGTATTTAATCACCGTTGGGTTTTTTCATTTCTTACAAAAAAAAAAAAAGAAAGCAAGACAGGCAGTTCTGGTGCGCCGTCATAGGACGGCATCCCAGAACAATAGCTGCACCGCTCCGCCGTCAATTGACGGTGGGCGGACAGTATGTGGTTAAAACAGCAGCCTGCAAGCCTTTGTGGCCGAAAGAAGCATCTGCAGATGCCGAAGTATCTACTTTATAGAATTGTGTGAAGGTGTGCACTAACGACCAAGTGGCCGCCTTGCAAACTTGCGATATTGAAGCTTGAAGACGGAAGGCCCAAGAAGCACTCAGCGCCCAAGTAGAATGCGCTGTGACAGGGAAAGGTGGAACCTGACCTTTAATGGAATAGGCCTGAGTCACCGTCTGTCTGATCCATCTGGAGATGGTAGCCGAATAAGCGGACAGCCCTTTCCTTGGTCCGTCCGTAACCACAAAAAGTGATAGAGTGTGACCTCCAAAAGGACTCAGCTAGCAGATACACCCAAATCGCATGAACCACATCCCAAGGTATGCAAAGAAAATTCCTTGGGATGAGCCGGCATGGGACACAAGGAAGGCAAAACACTGTTCTCATTCAAATGGAAGTCAGAGAAAGCTTTGGGCAGGATTGATGGACGGGGCGAAGAACCACATTATCCCCATCGACCACTAAATAGAGACTGCGACAGGATAATGCCGCCAATTCCGATACATTGCGGGCCGAGGTAATAGCCACCAAGGATGTCACCTTCTGGTTATCACGTAGGCAAGGGAATCTCCAGAATATTGTCAAATGGAGGTTTCTGGAGAACCAAAAACACTAAATTTAAATCCCATGGCGGCAAAAGAGACCGTAAAGGTGGAACCACATTTCAAACCCCCTGAATGAAGGTACAAACTAAAGAGTGCGTGGCTAGGGGTTGCTGAAAGATTGCCAAGGCAATCTGGCCCTTGATGGTACTTAAGGCCAAGTTCTGATCAACGCCCTGTTGAAGAAAGGTTAGGATCCGAGCAACAGAAAAGGATCGAGGATGAGCGTCAATCAACTCACACCAAGAAATGTACGCTTTCCTCATACGGTGATACATGTTGCTGGAAGACTACTTCCTCGCCTTCACTATAGTAGGGATCACTAATCCAGACAGACTTCTATCCCTCAGTACCTGGCTTTCAATAGCGAAGCCAATAAAACCAGCAACTATAAAGCAGGAAGGTAGATTAGCCCTTGGGACAACTGGTCTTCTCTGAGAGGAAGCCTCCAAGGGACGTTTACAGCCACCAGGATGATTGGAAGATCCTCACTCTTGATTCCTCGCAGGAACTGAGGCTTCTGCCGGCAGACACCGTGACCTCGTCACCAATTGCGGTATCCTCCTGAGGAACTGAACCTGCTAAAGGAGCAGCATGTAAGACTGCAAACAGAACTGTCTTGAAGGTGGATACCACCAGACTCAGAACCTGTATGCAAAATGGGAGAGAGAACGATCTGCGTAACAGCAGCTAGTGAATCACGGCCTGTGGTCCCTTAAATTTGTGCAGCAGAAGGACCACCCTGGTCAGAAATAGAATCAGACCTAGGTAAATCAATTCCCTGGACAGGGATAGGGGGGGACCTTAGGTAGTTCAGACATTACCTGAACCTTTGCAGGAATTAAATCCACACAAGGAGACTCAGGACCTAAAAAAAAAAAAACCTGAAAAAGGACAAGCTTTTTCCCCCCTTCCTGGGTACCCCCCAAAGGAAACATTTTGCAGATCTCTGATGCTCACCAAAGTCTTCCACGGGGCTGAAAACCAGCAAAGATTTACCCCCATCCCCATAATGGGTGAGGGCAGACCTTCATGCTGAAGGAGTCTGTCTGCTGGTCCGGAGAAGCTAGCTCTAGGCTTACCAGACCAAGGTTGCTTGGAATCTAATCGGGAAAGATTTAAAAGATCCATTTCCCTTATTTCCCATGCCAGAAGCACAAAATTATTTTCTATGGGCTGAGGAGGGCCACAGGCCCTGCTTTGTCAGCCGAGTCCTGGAATCATGGTTGCTTTATTCAACCTGGAAACAGGAGGGTTTAACACTGGTGGACTAGCCCACTTTTTTACGAATTGTCCAATGAGCCAGACAAGTCTTATTGCTCAGAGTTCCAGTACATTTTTCTGCAGTCTGGACTCTGTTGAAGTGCCAGAGAACGAAGCCACTTCTAGAGACTGTGGATCCTTGTCCCATTTCACCAGAATCTCTTGTGCAAACAGACCGCCTCAAAGGTGGACACCATCAGGCCCAGCACCTGCATGCAAGCCCGGAGGGATGACCATCTGCTAAAAAACAGAAGCTGAATTGTCTCCTGCAAATGTCTGGAGTTCCTACAGAGGAAGAAACACTCTGGCTGAGGCAGAATCCAGAGTAAGACCCAGATAGTCCATTTTTTTTTTAGGACATAACCAAAAGCAGACTTCTGAAGGTTTAGAATCCAACCAAACAATCCAACCCTCAGAGTTCGCATAGTAATCTCCAGATATCCATCAGAGCAGTCGGAGACTCCTCGCAGAAAATCGCCCAGGTACTCCAGTACCGCCATCCATTGCTGACTCAAACAATGCCAGCACCAGGACCAAACACTTTTGTGAAGACCCAAGGAGCGGAGACGAGACCAAAAGGTCAATGCCACAAACTGATACTGCTTTCCGCAAAAGGCATAACGGAGGAAGCGCTGGTGACCAGCGCATATTAGAATGTGCGCATAGGCGTCCTTGATGTTGATGAAAGTGAGAAGAAAACCCCCTGATGTAGGGATGCCACTACCGTGTAAATGGACTTCATGCAGAACTTCTGTACCCGCACAAAGAAGTTTAACGGCATGAGGTTAAGAATCGGACATACCTTGCCTTCCTTCCTGGGAACTGTAAAGAGGTTTGAGTAAAAACCCCTGAAAAAGTTCAGAAGTCAGGACCGGAAAAATCACCTCTTAAACAAGTCTTGCACTGCCCCAAAGAGACCCTGTAAGCGACCTGGGGACAAGCCCAGGACGGAAAGGAAGAACCTTTTCGGAGGATAAGACCGAACTCAATCTTGTAGCCTGACCGAAAAACTTTGTGGGCCCACTTGTCCTGTACCAGGGAGGTACATGGAAACAAGCTAAGACTCCCCACCCAGATACAGGGGACAAAAAAACATCATGAGCCAAGGAGAATGGGCTCCTTGCCCTTGGTGGGTGCGAAAGAAGGGTACACCCCCCCCCCCCCCCGTGAGATCCTTAACGATGTCATCCAAGAAAGCTCTAAACAGGCAAGGGAAAGATCAGATAAGGCCTTTTTAGAAGTATGGTCCGCAGACTAGCATTTCAGCCAGATAATACATCGAAGGACCACTGCTAATACAGACAGCCTAGAAATCAAAGGAGCCGCATCCAAAGAAGCATCACAGATAAACTGTAGCCCCTGGATCAACTGATCCGCCAGCTCTGCAAGACATGGGGGAAGCAGTTTCCCCTCCAGGTCCTGGTGTAAAAGTTTAGCGCACTCGGTCAGCGTTTGCGACACCAGGGCAATAGTAAATACTGGCCTAATTGCCGAACCTGCCACAGTGAACATATGGTGGGCCAGAGCCTCCGTCCTATCAGCTGGATCTGTAAAGGTGGGATGAAGGCAGCTTTATTCATCCTCGAACTCGATGAGTCCCCTACAGGTGGGACCGTCCACCTTTTAAGCAGTTAATCCTCATAAGGATACTGCAAGGCAAAAACGCAAAAAAAGCTTAGGAACCACTGCGTTTTGGACAACCCCACTGTTTTGTGACAATGTTGTCAAAGTAAGCGTGAAGAGGAACAACCGCGCTGCTTTGGAGGGCATGTGGGCGCAGAAAGGGACCGCCGCCTCCCAATGCAGCATCAGCCACAACCTCCCATTTTTAAAATGACACGCACTAACAGTGCATCAACCAGCGCCTTTTCATGTTGGGCTACAGGAGCAGAGGAACCATCCTTGCTATCTGAGCACAATTTCAGGATCTGATGTACCAATCAGGAGAGGGCTACCGACTGCGATCTCGCAAGGGGGACGTCAACCAAGGGCCCACCAATGGACCACCTACTGGACCTCGCAAAAAGGGGACAGGGGGGGTCGCCCTCCGAGCCCCCCCCCCCATAGACGCCCGCATAAAAAAAAAGCAGGCCCCCCGTCGTGACGCGACATGTAGGCAGGGTACCCTGATGGTCCCACAGCGCTAAAAAGGGGCAGGGTCCACATAATAAGGGGGGCAAGTCTGTCATCAAAAAATGAACCGCCCCCTGAGCGCCACCCACTTCCAAGGGATGCGCCAAGCTGACTGCATGGCCTAGCAGACTTCAGCCACCCTCACAAGGGCCGCCCCGCATAGTTTCCGACCAGTAGGCTGCAAAGCCGCAGCCTAAATTTATGGCCAGATTCGGCCGCATGAGGCATGGACCCGTGGATGCTAAACCATCCACTGCTCCCCCAGCCGAACAGCATCCCTGCCCTAGTCACCAACCCCCAGGGTGGCAGGGAACCCTGCTCAATCCCCCATTGAACCAGGAAAAACCCGGCCAGCACCAACTCCAACAAGCCCCCCTTTAGAGCATGTGGCAAAAGACAGCTCATAACCTCACCCAGGGATGGGGGCAAAGCCGAAAGACCCACAGCGACCACCGAAAGTTTAGAGGGGCTGGGGGGGGAAGGAAGGGAACCCGGGAGGGCCCACATCCACCCCAAAACATTCCAGGAGTAAAGGGGGACAGCTACTTATCATACGAGGAACAGAGTGGGCACCGCTCTGGACAGATCACCGTCAGAATGTAGGTTACTGTCAGCCAGGAGGAAAGATGCGACTCAGGCAGAGGCCAGGTTGTATGCGCATCCAGTTTGTCACCCAGCCTGGCAATTGATTGTGGATTTCCACAGGAACAAAACAACAAAGATAGGGAAAAAAAAATTCATTTAAAAAGAATAAAAAATTGCCAGGACCAGAGATCTCAAGGAACTAGGTAGGTCCTTACTCCTGACTAGGCAGAAAAAAAAACTAAGTGCCTTTAGCTGAGTGTAGGTGCATACCCCCTGGGACTGCCCATAGGTGTAGTCAAGCTTTTTCCTGCCTAATGTCCTACTCCTGTAGGGAGCAGTATAACCCAATGGTTCATAAGAATCAGGAGCGGTGTCCATAAATGAACAAAGAGAAATAAAGATGTTTTACAAATGGGAGAAACCGTTCTATAAAAGATCAGTTTCTAAAATTTGCAAAACATTTACAAGAATCCAAAATAAAATTGACCATAAATCATTAGGGTTCATGCACACTGAGCTTAAAAAAAGCCAGTTTCCTTGATAGAGCGTTTTTGTAAAGGCAGGGTTCATACACATTTTCACCAATAAAATTCCATGACTTTTCCATGACTTCACGTAAATATTCATGACCTAAAGTTTCATGAAATGTCTATGTATACATGTTAAATAAGAAGAAAATCCATGTCACACCCAGCATATTTTTACTAAAATAAATGACAATCTTTGTAGTGTACAGTACCTCTGCAGTTAGGGTTTCGTTTCTGGATACAGTGTGACTCAAAATGGTCCCTTGTTTTACAGTGGATGAGATGGAAGCACCACTGCCGCAGCTGGGAGCCAGTGTCCCTTCAGGCGCATGGGTGAAAAAGCCACCGATCGGATTGGAAGCTGTCAAGCACGCAGCTGCAGACTGGTGCTTTGCACCTTTAGCGTGGCTAGACAGCGCTGCCTCTCCCATGTTCGAAATGTCAAACGTTTTACGACACACACTGTACATTTAGCAGACATGATACAGGAGGTGGTCAAAGGCTGCGGACATGATACAGGAGGTGGTCAGAGACTGCGGACATGATACAGGAGGTGGTCAGAGACTGCAGACATGATACAGGAGGTGGTCAGAGACTGCAGACATGATACAGGAGGTGGTCAGAGGCTGCGGACATGATACAGGAGGTGGTCAGAGGCTGCGGACATGATACAGGAGGTGGTCAGAGGCTGCGGACATGATACAGGAGGTGGTCAGAGGCTGCGGACATGATACAGGAGGTGGTCAGAGGCTGCGGACATGATACAGGAGGTGGTCAGAAGCTGCGGACATGATACAGGAGGTGGTCAGAGGCTGCGGACATGATACAGGAGGTGGTCAGAGGCTGCGGACATGATACAGGAGGTGGTCAGAGGCTGCGGACATGATACAGGAGGTGGTCAGAGGCTGCGGACATGATACAGGAGGTGGTCAGAGGCTGCGGACATGATACAGGAGGTGGTCAGAGGCTGCGGACATGATACAGGAGGTGGTCAGAGGCTGCGGACATGATACAGGAGGTGGTCAGAGGCTGCGGACATGATACAGGAGGTGGTCAGAGGCTGCGGACATGATACAGGAGGTGGTCAGAGGCTGCGGACATGATACAGGAGGTGGTCAGAGGCTGCGGACATGATACAGGAGGTGGTCAGAGGCTGCGGACATGATACAGGAGGTAGTCAGAGGCTGCGGACATGATACAAGAGAAGGTCAGAGACTGCAGACATGATAGAAGAGCACAGGGGAAGCAGAGAGCACTGGAGGAGCTGAAGGGCACGGGGGGGGGGGACTGGAGAGAATTAAGGGGGGGTTTGGAAAGCATTGCAGGGGGGTTGGAAGGTGCGGGGGGGAGCATGGAAAAACAGGGGGATGGAAAGCACAAGGGGAGAGGGGGGAGGACTGGAGAGCACTGTCTGGGGGAACTGGAAATCACAGAGGGGGGGAGCCAGGGAGCTGGAGAGCACTGGGGGTGCCAGAAAGCATGAGGGGGGGGGGGATGAAGAGCACTGGGGGGACTAAGAGCACTGGGGGGGCTAAAGAACACTGGAGGGAGCTAAAGAACACTGAGGGGGGCTAAAGAGCACTGAGGGGGGCTAAAGAGCACTGAGGGGGGCTAAAGAGCACTGAGGGGGGGCTAAAGAGCACTGAGGGGGGGCTAAAGAGCACTGAGGGGGGGCTAAAGAGCACTGAGGGGGGGCTAAAGAGCACTGAGGGGGGGCTAAAGAGCACTGAGGGGGGGCTAAAGAGCACTGAGGGGGGGCTAAAGAGCACTGAGGGGGGGCTAAAGAGCACTGAGGGGGGACATTTTTACATTCAGCATATAGCACTGTTACAGGTAGGTGTCCTTCCGGGTCCGCAGTTTGCCCTTACTGTCAGTCACTGGCCAGCAGCAGTAACAGCCAGGAGATTATCAACCAATGAGGCAGCGGAAGCGTCACTGGAGGGTGGGCGGGCCGGCCGCATGAACGTGATGACGCGGGGGTGCTAACCGAAACGGTTACCACCCCCTTCCACGTCATCATCGCGTTCATGTGGCCGGCCCGCCCTCCAGTGACGCTTCCGCTGCCTCATTGGTTCTTAATCTTCCGGCTGTTACTGCTGCTGCTAGCCAGTCACAGTGTCTCCAGGCAAACCGCGGCCGGCCCTCCCCGCTGCCTGATTGGGTAATCTCTTCGGGTGCTGCTGGCCAATGACAGCACGCACATACCGCAGACCCGGAAGGACGCTAATACAGCGAAATGTAAATACAGTATGTGGCAATATAATTATCATAAAATAATTAAAATAATTAAGCATCCGCTCCCCCACAGTAATTTAATTCCATGACTTTTCCAAAACCTTAGTGTGTTTCCTAATTTTCCATGACCTTTCCAGGCCTGGAAAGTGTCATCTAAAAATTCCAAAACTTTTCCAGAACCGTATGAACCCTGTAAAGGGCAGTTAGGAGTGTTCCACATTTTTTTCTGCCTTTAAATGCTGAGCTTAAAATATGTCTCTAAATGTCCTAATGTGCCTTGGACACAGGATAACATTGAGCTGCTTCTACAAGCAAAAACACAAAGGTCCTGTAGAACCAATGATTATTAAAGCCAAGAGTTCCTGTTAAAATAGTAACTTGATCACTTACAAGGGAAATAGAGATAAGTATGTGTACGTTATCAGAGCTAAAAATATATTATGGATTACTGAATAAAAGAAAAATACTTTTCTAGAAACACTTGACTTAATGATCAGTAATTCAACTGAATAATGGAGCAGGTAAACTTTCGTAAGTCAACCTTGAACATAAATTGGCCAACATGGACACATTTAATTTCAGAAGTACAAAACTGAAAGCGTACGATATACATATCTGTAAATAACTCACTTTTAGCCACTTGTCGACGCACTTGGCGTGAAATTCATGATTACATGGTAAGACTCTTAGAAGCTGTCTTGACTCAAAATCACACATGCATACTACACATCTAGGAAACAAAAGAGTTCTATGTTAGGTTACAATTTCTACTGGTTTAACAAAAACAACAAAGACATAAATAAATAAAAATTGGCAAATTTAACAAAAAAACAAAGACATATTTAATCCAGTTAAACTGTACTTGTTAAAAACATCCTAAAAGTAAACAAAGCATGGTTCCATGGGTGGCCCTAGAACACAGCCATGGTTGAAAATCTCTTTGAAGATGCATATAAAAGAATGCTATCCCCAGCAGTTATTGGTGTTGAGCCTTCTAGGTGTATCTTGGGAGAATGACATCATCAAACTTCCTGCCTTGTGTTCTCCCTAGTACTATTACGTAAGGTGTGCGGTTTTCACTCACCACCTGGCTTTTACAGACATGTCAACTCCTGATTGAATTTTTCCTCTAGCGCCTGCTGCTGCATTGCCAAATCTGATCTAGGAGGAGGCGGCAGCTTACCCTGCAGACATAACATCTGTGGAGCATTCAAACAGTCATCTGTACATTTTCATGACTGGCTAAAAACTGCACTGAGGTTTCAACTTCAGTAAGTTTAGCAGATGTCCACCAGAATCAGCTTGATACAGGTGCTGGATATTGAAAAGTGCCTGGGAGATTGACAAAGCAGGTGCTTTCCTGGTCATAAGCATGGTTGGTGGGTCACTGATGCCAGTTGTGGAAGCACAATTAAAAAAGGGACTAAATTAGGTACAGTGCACTGGTACATCATGAACATATAGGACAGTTCTGAGAGTTCTAAATCAAGCTACATGAAGCACAGGAGATTGGCAGAATCAGGTAGAGGTAACCTCTTACAAAAAAAATAAATGTTATCTAATACACAACCGCACAGCCATGCTGACTTAACTCTTGCCCCATACTTTGTGGGTCACACATTCCCCTATAAAACTCATCTCCCAGGTTCTGTCCTTCCTGTCCTAGTAGATCTACAGCAGACGTGCTGCCATACAAAAATTCAGGGTTTTAACAAGCAGGTCTTCAAATATGGACTCTGACTGCCATATGCATAAGCCTGTGTACTAAAATAGAAATTCGGAGTTCCATATATCTGCAATTTTACACTGCTTTTTTTTGTTCTTTGTTCAAATTGGTCACCCATTTACTTCATCCTCCCTTACTAAGGAGAACACTGGTATAGCTAAATATTATGCATGATAGAGATGTGTGTATTTATGATATATACACACACACATATACACACACACACACACACACACACACACACACACACACACACACACACACACACACATACATATATATATTACACACACACATACATACATACACACACCTTTACATCCACATCGCTTTTTTTTTTTTTTTTTAAATCCTAATGAAATCGTTGTTCTATCTGAAATATGTGCAAAAAATAGCTGTTTATCCTGCTGATAACTTCCTGTGCTGAACTTCGCTTTGTATCAAGTTCTTTGTCAGAACACTTCCCCCTGTATTATGAGAAGAGGGGATGGTATTCTGTAGTCGTAACTCTTCCTATCCTATTGTGAAAACAATGCCCCTGTACAGATAAGTACAGTGAGTAAGCAATGTCACCCTATGACAAAAGTGTGTAACTAGAAGAATCACTAGGTGAAATCAAATGAAAAGCATCCGAAAATAAAACCTATTCAACCACCATGTTCTAAATGACATGCTAAAACATTTTTAATCTCCATTTGAAAACATTAAACTTACAAGGTCTGCTCTGACTGGTGATTGTTTGGGTTAAACCTGTATGACGGAAGTTGCTCAATATCCGCTTTCGTTAATCCCCGTGGTTTTGCTTCACCTAGCCTTTCAGCTAGATTTAGCAATGCCTACAATAAAAGAAGTTAAGGACAGTTAGGAAGAAATATGTATCTATGTATTTTCAATTATAGGGAGTAAAATATTAGGGGACCGTTGACCCTACCCACACACGCTTGGCACATGCATAGCATTATTTACAATTATATATATATAGGAAGTGTACATTCTATTCAGGTTCCTGCATAGCAGCTTGGTGCACTGCGCCGTGGAGCCATCCAGTGTACTGTGGAAAAATACTGTATTTTAATGAATTACTTTGTGGTCTGAACAGGGCACATAGAAAAACTGGATTTTTGACTTACCATAAAATCCTTTTCTCTTAAGTTCATTGACAGACGCAGCTCCATATTCCTCTTGACCATTGGGTTATGCTGCCCCCTACAGGAGTATGACACTAGGCAGGAAAAATCTTTACCACGCCTATGTGGCAGTCCCTGCAGGCACACACCCACTCACTCTGCTATAGGATTCAGTTTTGTTGCAAGCACTCCTGAGAAGGAACCGGCACAATCACCCCTTGCGGCAGCAGATCTTGTACCAACTCTTGCAGATCCCTAACCGATCTGGAGATAGGCATAGATTGGACGGGAAGAATCTTCTGTCCCGACGGTCGAGACCTGAATTCGATCTTGTAACCCGATTGGATCAGTTCGTGGACCCATTTGTCCTGAATCAAGGAGGTCCATGGTTCCGGAAAGAAGCAAAGACGTCCCCCTTCAGCCCAGTTACGGATGAGGGCGCCCCTTCATGCAGACGGGGATTTGTCTGGATTGGCCTGCTCTCGACTTACCCGAACATGTCTTCTTGGAACCCCCGGAAGACCTAAATTGCTTAGATAATTTCTCCTGCGTGCCGGAGGCACGAAAGGGCCGCCTGTGGGCTATAAAATAAGGCCCCCGTCTATTACGTGATGACTTGCCCTTCGGGGATTGAAGAAGAAGAGTACTCTTCCCATCTGTAAGACCCTTGATCAGTTCATCCAATAAAGATCCAAAACAAATGGTCCCCCATAAAGGGGAGCTCTGATAGAGTCTTTTTTGAAGCCTGATCCGCAGACCAGCTTTTTAGCCACACAATGCGTCTAATAGCTACCCCCACTGCGGATACTCTGGCTACAAGAGGGGCCCATCACATATAAATAGTAGGGCTTGGACCGTTAGGTCTGCCAGGCCCGGAGGGAGCTGTTCAGTTTCTAGGTCACTTTTTAGTAACTTTGCCCATTCCGTTATGGTCTGGGGTTTAAGTATTGAGCCCGCTATCACATGTAAGTGGCGGGACAGAGACTCAATCCTTCTATCCACAGGGTCTGTAAAGACCGGGGACTCCTCCACCTGAACCACAGTAGATTTGTTCAGTCTGGAGACTGGATGGTCCACCTTCAGTGGAAGGGTCCATTTTGCGGATACTGGATCCGCGAATGGATAGTGCCTCTTAAACGCTTCGGCACCCACTAACATCTGTATGAGGTGCCCCGATTAGTGGCATTGGGAGGTCGCCGGCACAAATCCGCTATAGCGGCATCGGCACGTACGTCCCCCCCCCCCCACCGGAGGACCCCCGTGGCTGACTGAGGTAGGGACCACTATGACGGTGGAGGGGGAGGCCTTGGGGGAGCCTGATACATACCAAGAGGCCAGGGGGAATGAGGGGTACCCGAAGGTCTGGCCTTCCCAGCGAGGGTCCCACATCCGCCCCGAGACCACCAGAGCTATGTGGGGACACTACTCACCATACCAACGACATCTGGTGGGCTGCACTCTGGACAGACTACCTCCCCACTCAGGGTGGGGGTGCTGGCGGTCAAGGGGTACGCTGCTACTCAGGGCGAACCAGGTTGTGTGCATCCCGGCAGGGAGTTTCACTCGCGGGTCAGCCCCCATCCATTGGGGCTCTGTCGTGGGGAGGCCTAGCGCTGGGCTATAACCTGCACACTGGGAGACCTTAGGAATCTAGGATATCCAGTCCGAAACGCAGTCCGGCTGTTGATTGCAGTTCTCTCAGGAGCATGACTAGCTAAAAAAAAATATTTTGTTTAACAAAGGTTCCCTTTAAAATAAAAAAAAGACAAGCTAAGACTGAAGTCCCAGCCGGGAACTAGGTCCTACTCCTAAACTAGGCAGAAAAACCGAATCCTAGAGCAGAGTGAGTGGGTGTATGCCTGCAGGGACTGCCCCATAGGCGTGGTAAAGCCTTTTCTTGCCTAGTGTTCTTCTCCTGTAGGGGTACACAACACAATGGTCAACAAGAAAATGGAGCTGCCTCCGTCAATGAACAATAGAGAAACACATTATTCTATGTGTCCTCATGGTTACTGGCGGTGATCCAGTGTGGAAAAATGCCAGTCTAAAAAACACCAATGTATAATGAGCCCTAAAGGGGGACTAACTAGTACATTGTTAGCGGCTGGCTAATTGTCACTTTAGCAAATAAAAAAAATAAAAACAGGTTTGTGAATACATACACCAACCTCATAGTTTTCCACTTCCCCATCTTCCACATCCAACTCAAAGCTAAAGGCTGGTCCTACGGTAGGAGGCACTGGAAGCATGGAACTAAAAGGACAAGAACAAAACAGATTAGTGACCATGTTATAAGACATCAAACAAGCTTCAGCCAAAAACCACAATATACACATGTTAAAAACCAGCAAAATACAGCAAGACTACTTTACTATAATGCCTCAGGCAAATGAAGACTTTTGTAAACGCTTAAGAAAAGCAGCTTAGAAAAAAGCAGCCGCAGTTTTGAGCACGTGTCTAGGCTCATCAAGCTCCTGGGTGTTTATTTGGCTAGCATATTTATTTATTCTGGCCATTTAAATGAATAAACTTTCAAATGATAAATGTACCGAGGTGCATTTACACTAATTACATGCATTTGAGTGTTTTTTCACCCAAAACGATCCTCTCTTGAACAAACAAGTGAATTTTTTTTTTTCCTCTAAAAACCCAGAACTTCCTTTAACCATAGGGTGCCCCCTTTCATAAATTTTCACTGTTTATTATGTGCATGTATAGGAGTAAATAAAAGACAATGATGTGATATAGAAATACTATTTTAAAGGCAGGTCAACATTAACACGCACACAGCCCACAAGCAGATTCACTTGTACCTAATCCACGTCGCAATGAATAATAAAAAAAAAAAAAAAAAAAAAAAAAAAAAAATACATTCATACATGTTCTAGACCGTGAATAAATCATTTTTAGTAGCAAGATACAAATAAAAATCCCACTCGCATTGTCAACATATTAATTTATACAATTATTGAAAACCATTTAATTAGTTCTGTTAAAGTTTTACCAAATACTTTAGGTAAAGACAAGCTGCAGCCTTTTTTAATCCTCACTCAAATCCTCAATGACTCAATTCATTGGCACTATGAAAGCCATACCCATGAGACTCCCAGGTACTGCTGAGTCTGCACTAATCAGAAGCATATAATGGATGGCTGCCCAGTATTTCATCTGTCTCTACCTGGTATCGAGAAGGCCAAACCTAACAAAAAAAAAAAAAAAAATAAAAAAAAAAAAACCGAAAAAAACAGAAAAATAAAAAAGCCAAACAAACCAAAAACCTACTTTTTTGTTCACAGGCGTATGACTAACATTGTCATTCACATTGTAAATCTTGCCAAAATAATGAAAGGCTAGTACTTTCATTATACCTATGATAAAAGCAAAGCTAAGTGCACATAAAATTCTGGAGTTGGAAGCTAGAGGGGTTAATACAGCTGAACTCAACACTTGACAAAAGTCAAAGTTTTGTGGTTCTATTCTGGCTGAGCTACAGCACGGCAAAGAAGTGCTATTTTGTGCAAGCTTGCCATGACCTGAATATGCAGAACTGAACAAACCGATATAAAAACAGCCAGCTGCCAGACTAGCTCACTGCAATTGGATGTAGCTAATTGCAAGACATACATGCTCTTATTACACACTCAGAGAGTATTAAAGTGGACACAAGCATCTTCTGTACCAGCAATGCAAAATGAAAGCTTAAATGTTAAGGGCGGTTTAGATTAAACACTGAGAAAAATTTACTCCAACCAAGCAAATGCTCTGAACTGCAGTATTATTAAATACGAACTCTAGGTAAAAAACAGTTTGTCTTGCCTGTAAAATCCTTTTTTTGGAGTACATTACAGGACACGGAAAACATTTAGTGTTAAGAGTGATGCGGGTGCCTTCAGAGGATTGAACACTGGCAAAAAAAAGCTGTAAGGACAGCCAGCCCAGTATAACCTCTTCCTACTCCCAACAAGCCTCAGTTTTGTTGTAGGTAATAGCAGTATACGAGATACAGGGGGGTTGTGTTCTGTATTGTACTCTCAAGAAAATTATTTTACAGGTTAAAGAGGAAGTAAACCCTCCTCTGACACTTGTACCTATAGGTAAGCCTATGATAAGGCTTACCTATAGGTACTGTAAATATCTCCTAAACATGTACCGTTTAGGAGATATTTACCTTACATGCCGCCAGGGACTTCACTGGCACATGCGTTTTGAAGGGACGGCCGTTCGTGCCGTTTCTTCAGAGCCCTGTGCCGTGACTGTCGGCTCCCGCGCGCGTGCGAGTGAAGTCACCGCGGCTCCGGCCAATCAGATGGCCAGATGCCGCGATCCCGGAAGACGGGCGACTGGACATGTCGCCCGTCATACAGGTAAGCGGGCGGCACGGCGGGGGCTCGTTCTAAGGTACGATGCATACTAGCTCATTATGTGCTTCTCTTACAGGTTCCAAAAAAAAAAAAAATGATATGGGTTTACAACCTCTTTAAAGAGGAAAATCCTATATTATGGGACAGCATTCAGGAACAGACATCAAAAAGCAGATTAACTGAGGGATGGGTAACCGTAACAAAGGCCAACAGGCCCACAGAAAAAAAATAGGTTAAAAAGGATAAATTTATCTTTAGGAGCACGTTAACTTGGTGCACTCAAAATTTGGGTGTAACAGGTAACATGCTCCTACGCACCTGCCTCTCCCTGCCAGCACGCCTTGCTCTGTGACAGTGTTCAGGGGATCTTCTGCTCTGCCCACTCTGGCCACACAATTAATTTACAGAGTTCTGTGTATGAAAAAAATACAAGTACTGTATGCCACAGTGGCAGATGTACTTACGGATCATGGGCACAATGCTCTGAAAAGTCAACTTCTCTTTTAACAGGTGGGTCAACAAGCCTGCAGGGCCACCTGATAATTTTAGGATGAATCCTGGCATCAGCAGAGGCCTAAATTTCCACCTGGTAAAACTTTGTGAACTTGTTAACAGAAGACTGTGGAAGCCATGTGAATCTAAAAAACAGAATCCTGATATTGAAAAGCCCAAGAAGCACCAACTGATCTGGTTGAATGAGCTTTCACAGGGAAATGAGGAGCCCTGCCCTTCAGGTCACAAGACTGATAGTGTGTCAAATCCACCAGGCAATAATGCAACAAGAGGCAGGCTGTCCCTTCTGGGGACCTACTAGTATGACTAAGAAAGAGGAAGATTGTCACGCTAGACACTACATCCAAACAATCGAGGGAGATCACCTTAGGAGGTTTTGAAACAGGGCAGAGAACTGGCAGAACAATGTCCTGGTTAAGATTGAAGGAAGAAAGCACCCTGGAAGCAAAGGAGGCCTCGAGCCCCAAAACAACCTCTGTGCAGAAGAAGAAAGGTTTCTTTACAACTTAAGGCTGTCAACACATACCACATATTGCAGAAGTGATGGCAAAGAGAAAGGCCATCTTAAGAGTGGTCCGAAAAATATTTTTAATGGGCCTAAATGAAGGTTTCTGGAAATCCAACAGAATCAGACTGAGATCCCACAGAATCACAGGGAAATGTAAAGGAGGGTTGAGATGAGCAACACCCTGCACAAAGGCCTTCACCAGAGTGTGCGAAGCAAGTGGTCTCTGAAAGAGAACCAAGGAGATTTGATGCTTGATGGTATTCAAGGCCAAGGAGGGAATTTCTAGTTTTTTTCTAGAATTTGCAACAAGCAAAATATGTCTTCCAGGTATGATGGTGGACTTTGTGAGAAGTCTATTATCTAGTTTCTGAAAGTAAAGAGATAACGAATTCTGGAAGGCTTCTGTCCCTTAGGACCTGGGCTTCAACAGCCAGGCCAATAAAGCCAGTGACAGGGAAGAGTGGCAAACTGGTCCCCGAGACGGAAGAAACTTGCTAAAGGAAAACAAAAAGATCTTGATCAAAAAGAAAAAGAAAAAAGGAGTAGCTTCGCTCAAAGAGAGAAAACTGTCCTCTTTACTTGCACACTAGAAAAACAAAATAAAAAAAAAATAAAAAAAGAAGGCTTACTGAATATTTTCCTGTGTCCTGTAGTAACTGGATTCCTAGTGGGAGTATTCTCCCACTTCCTGCTATAGCTCAGTTTTGTAAGAAGCAGTGTCAGAAGAACAAAAAACCCAACTGTTCTGCAGGACAATTTCATGGGTCAGATGGTGAATGCACCAACAAGAAACAATGCGGTACTTGACCTACTGATTACCAACAATACAGCAGACCTGCTCACAGATATAGAAATAGGGGGCAAATTAGGAAACAGTGACCATAGGTCAATTCGTTTCAGTATTAATCATAATAGCAGCAAACATAAGGGTAATATAAGAACACTGAATTTCAAAAGAGCCAATTTCCAAAAACTGCTCTCTGCTAGAAAATATCAAATGGGATAGAACCCTGGGAACAAAGAACACGGAGGAAAAATGGGAGTGCTTCAAGAGCATACTTAAAGGGATTGGCCAGTGCATTCCAAAGGGAAATAATATTTAAAAGGGCAAAACTAAACCCTGGGTGGCTAAACTCCAACATAAAAATGCATATAAATGCTAAAGAAAAGGCCTTCAAAAAATACAAGACTGAGGGGGTCATTGGCAGCATTCAAGCATTACAAAGAGTGTAATAAGAAATGTAGAGACAAAGTCAAGGCGGCTAAAATAGAACACGAGAGACATAGCGGAAGAGAGTAAAAAGGACCCCAAGAAATTCTTTAAGTATATTAACAGTAAGAAAGCGAGGCCAGAACACATTGGCCCCATAAAAGATGACAAAGGAGATTTGGCCACAGAGGACAGAGAAAAGGCGGTAGTGTTAAATAATTTCTTCTCTTCAGTTTTCACAAAAGAATTGGGGGGCTACACTAACCCAGCTTGTAAGGCCAAACTAAATAATACACCTCAGGAAGTACCGCCATGGATAACAGAAGACAGACTTAGAACTAAACTAGAGAAACTCAACACAAATAAATCACCGGGACCGGATGGCTTGCACCCGAGGGTTCTTAAAGAGCTCAGCCAGGTGATTGCCAGACCATTATTCTTGATCTTTAAGGATAGTTTACAGACGGGTATGGTGCCAGCTGATTGGAAAAAAAGCCAACGTGGTACCAATATGTAAAAAGGGCCGAGATATATCCCGGGTAACTATAGGCCGGTCAGCCTAACATCAGTAGTCTGCAAGACTTTGGAGGGGATGTTAAGGGACCACATACAAGACTTTAGTAATAAAAATGGTATTAGTAGTAATCAGCATGGATTCATGAAAAATCGTTCTTGCCAAACCCATCTATTAACCTTGTATGATGAAGTGAGCTGCCACCTAGGTAAGCCTGTGGATGTGGTGTATCTGGACTTTGCAAAGGCCTTTGACACTGTTCCCCACAAACGCTTACTGTTCAAACTAAGGAAGGTAGGCGAGTACCTGGATAGAGAACTGGCTCCAGGGGAGAGTGCAAAGGGTGGTGATTAATGGGGAGTACTCTGATTGGGCGGGTGTGGAAAGTGGGGTCCCCCAGGGTTCTGTCCTGGGGCCAATCCGGTTTAATTTATTCATAAATGATCTAGAGGAGGGGATATCTAGTACAATCTCAGTATTTGCGGATACTAAACTAAGCATGCCAATATCTTCTATGCAGGATGTGGAAACCTTACAAGCGGACCTGAACAAAATAATGGGGTGGGCAACTACATGGCAGATGAGGTTTAATGTTGAAAAATGTAAAGTAATGCACTTGGGTGCCAGAAACCAAGCTACTCAATAGGGGGGGGGGGACCTCTGGGTGAGTCTAGGATGGAAAAGGACCTGGGGGTACTGGTAGACAAAAGGCTTGGCAGTGGCATGCAATGCCAAGCCACTGCAAGCAAAGCCGACAATACTGGGATGTATAAAAAAAAGGGGATTCACTCCAGAAATAAAGGAGATTATTCTCCCTCTCTACAAGACTCTGGTCCGGCCACATCTTGAGTATGCTGTCCAGTTCTGGGCACCGGTGCTGGAACTGGAGAGAGTCCAGAGAAGGGCAACAAAAATAATTAGGGGAATGGAGGACATCAGCTATGAGGAAAGACTACAAGCACTGAACTTATTCTCTCTGGAGAAGAGACGATTGAGGGGGGATATGATATCAATGTACAAATACTGTACTGGCGACCCTACCATAAAGAACAAACTATTCAGGGAAAGGGAATACAATAAGACACGTGGCCACTCACTAAAACTAGAGGAAAGGTGGTTTAACCTTAAGATACGTAGGGGGTTCTTCACTGTAAGAGCAGTAAGGATGTGGAATTCTCTTCCGCAAACAGTCGTATCAGCAGGGAGCATCAATAGTTTCAAAAAACTATTAGATGGGCACCTTAAAGACCACAACATACAGGGGTATACAATGTACGGTTAACAACAAACACACACACACACATCATAGGTTGACCTGGATGGACTGATGTCTTTTTTTAACCTCACAAACTATGTAACTCATAGCTGGTGCTGTCTGTCAGTGAACAGGATGTTACGGTAAGACGAAAATCCAGTTTTCTCTTTCATTCACTGATGGACACAGCTCCAGATCTTTTTGATTCTTGGGACGTCCCAAAGCAGTGTCAATATGAGGGGTGGGAAGAACACAGCAAAAGATCAAGCTTCCCAAAGGCTAAACGTAGCCAACCAGGTAAAAACAGGAGCTCTCCTACCAAAAAAAATAAATAAAAAAATACACCCTCAAAGATGATTAATCCTCTCCAACACCGGCCTGCAAAACCAGCGGCCAAAAGAAGCAACAGCAGATGCGAACACATCCACCTTATAGAATTTTGTGAAAGTATGCACGGATGACCAGGTAACTTGCAAACCTGCACAACTGACACCTGATGATGGAAGGCCCAGGAGGCACTAAGTGCCCCCTCGTAGAATGTGCCTTAACAGGCAAAGGAGGCTCCTCACCCTTAATTGAATAGGCCTGCACCACCGTCTCCCTGACACATCTGGAAATGGTCGCAGCAGACGCAGACAGCCCCTTATGGGGACATCCATAAGGAAAAAGAATCCGATTTTCGGAACGACTCAGATCACCCTGATTGCCCGAACCACATCCAAAGAATGTAAGGCAATCTCCTTTAGGATGCTTAGGACACAAGGAAGGCAATATGTCTTCATTTAAATGGAAACCAGAGACGACCTTAGGCAGGAACGACTGACCGGGACAAAGCACCACTTTGTCTCTGTGAACCACCAGGTAAGGTGAATGACAAGACAGCACAGCCAACTCAGACACCCTGTGTGCAAGAGTAATAGCCAAAAAAGTCTACCTTCTGTGAGAGTAAGCAGAGGAACCTCCCAAATCTTTTCAAAAGGCGGTTTCTGAAGAATCGACCGCACCAAAAATTGAGGTCCTTTGGAGGTAATGGAGACCTCACTGGGGGAGCCAGGTGGGGAACCCCATTAACAAAAGGTGCGAACCAAGGAATTTATGGCCAACGGGCGCGGAAAGAAAATCGCCAAGGCCTAAATCTGGCCTTTAGCGGTACCCAAGGCCAAACGCTGATCTACGCCTCTGAAGAAACTCCAAGACACTGAAAAAAAAACAGGGGGGGGGCTATGCGTCCTCACATGGCTTTTAACTTCCCGTCCACCCCTCTGTCCAGTGGGGCTATGTCGTGGCCAACCCAGTGCGGAGCTAGGGTTGGGTAGTGCTCGCTGGCTGAACTGGGAAGACGGTAAGGATCTAGGATATCCAGTCTGGCAGTTGATTGTAGTTCTTACAGGAACAGAAAAACATAAAAAAGGAGGAAAAAAGTTCTGTTTAAAAGGGAAAAAATGCTAGGACCAGAGATCACAGCAAGGAACTAGGTCCTTACTCCTGACTAGGCAGAAGAAAACTGATGAGCTATAGCAGGAAGTGGGAGTATACCCCCTGGGATTGCCCTATATAGTCTTAGTTAAACTTTTTTACCCCTGGTGTCCTACTCCTGTAGGGGGCAGCATTAACCCAAGAGTCAATAAGATATGGAGCTGTGTCAGTCAGTGAACGAAAGAGAAATACAATATAATATTTCTTTTTTAAATTTTTAGTTTTGGATAGAGTAAGATTTAGAATCTGTTGGGTTTTCATTGCATTCTAAATTCCCACTGGGAAATTTCCCGTCACTGTTCTCCGGCAAAGAGTTACAAAAAGAGCAAGCTGTCACCAGAACAGGAAGACCAAAATCAGCAAGCTATAAAGATTGGTAATATGGGACTGTTAAACACATAATTTATTTCCAGCAATGACAGATGTTGGAAAATGAAAAATCACAAAGGGGAAATAATGACAACTTTGGCAAACAACATTGTGCCCCAGCATGTTTTTAATATGTGAAAGATGGTTGCTGGTCCTACCGGTAAACAGAATTGGGTACAGCATATGCAGTGGAATTTGGTCTCTTGGATACATTAGGGTCCCGAAGAACATTCAACGTATGGGCATTCACACATAGAATGTGGAGTGTGGTAATGAACACATAGGACTTGGCTGTACATCAGTTATTCAGGAGTTTCCTTGTCTTTGTAGAAAATCTGTGGTTTGACCGTGATGCCAATGTGGTTTTTAAACGAGATGACATTTTCCTAGTGTTACGAATGGATTAATTTACGGTATATGCGATAGGTGTAAATACTGAAGAAGCAATTTACTGAACCTAGATGCCACATAAGAGAAAATAATATACTCAATGCATTCATACCCACTGCCGGTCTTTAGTCCACACATGATTATTTATAATTTTTTTGTGTCTTTTTAATTTTATAATATATACATGTGTATATTCTCTTGGTGGCACACACTAAAGTCCCAATAGGAGTGGGGGGGGGGGGGGGGGTGTACAATTTGCACTGTATGAAGGGGTAGTGTCCATGGAGGAATAGAAGAAGGATAGGACATATTCCACCTATTGAGACTTTGAGAATCTGATGATTAGATCCTAGACAGATTCAGGAGATCCTGGTTGTCAGAGGACATGCACAATCACTGCTCGTTAACCACTTGCCGACCGCCCCATGCAGATTTATTGCTGCAGGGCGGCTCGGCTGCGCATAATCACCTAGATCTACGCGATTATACGCATGTGGTCTCGGCAGCACGCAAAGCCGGACACAGCGGGAAGCAGACCGCGGAGGTAGCGGGCGTGATCGTCGACAGCCTCCCGCAATCTTCAGGGAAACTGACAGGAGAGCCGCCTGTCTATGTAAACAAGGCAGGCGGCTCTCCTGTCAGACAGGCACAATGAGATTGTGTGTCTAAGCCAAGCTGAAACACCTATCTCTGTGTGCCTGTCACAGAGCCTTCCCCCCCACAGTTAGCAAGTACAATTTAGGAGCACACTTAACCCCTTGATCACCCCCAGTATTAACCCCTTCCTTGCCAGTGTCATTTATACAGTAACAGTGCATATTATTTAGCACTGATCACTGTATTGGTGTCACTGGTCCCCAAAAAAAAAAAGTGTCACTTAGTGTCAGATTTGTCTGCTGCAATGTTGTAGTCCCGCTAAAAATCGCTGATCCCCACCATTACTAATAAAAACAAACAAAAAAAAAAATTTAATAAAAAAGTCCAAAAATCTATCCCATAGTTTGTAAACGTTATAACTTTTGCGCAAACCAAACATACGCCTTTTGGGATTTTTTTTTAGCAAAAAAATATGTAGAATACAAATTGGCCTAAACTGATAAAAAAAATTTGATTTCTAAAAATTTTTTTTATTGGGAAGGTTTATAATTTTTGGTTAATTGCGCAAAATCTAAAAAAACTGAGGTGATCAAATACCACCAAAAGAAAGCTTTATTTGTGGGAAAAAAAGGACATAAACTGTATTTGGGTACAGCGTCACACGCAATTTTTAACGCAGCGCCGAATCGCAAAAAAATGGCCTGGTCATTAGGGGGTAAAACCTTCCGGGGCTGAAGTGATAAATATCAAGAAATCTTACCAAAAGCTCTTGCTAGTGGTAACAGCTTAACGATGCAGAAATAGCAAAAAAAAAAAAGAAAAATTTGCTTAAACCAATGCTTATTGTGCATGTACAAACAAACTATCTTAGCATTTAAAACGTTCAGTATAAAGCTACATATGAGTTGTTCAAAAACACCTTGCTTTAGGAGCTCACTGCACATTACTCCAGCATATTCTGAAGCTTGCACCCTTAGCACACATTCACATTGGGTCGATTTGGAATGTCAAATTGCATGCCAAACCAGAGCCTAATGCCGGCAATGGCACGGCCCAAATTTATGCGTAATTTCTGCACTACTTTTGACGACTTCGGGGGCGATTTCAATAGACATCTGTGCATGAACCCCCACAAATGTCTGTCAAATCACCCCCAAAGTTGGACTGAAATGCTGGTTTGAAATTGTGCAAGTTTAGCTAAACTCACACAATTTCAAACCCGCCCTCAGTATGAACCTAGGCTTAGAGTAACACCATACCCCCTTGATTGTCCTGTTAACCCCTTCCAGTGTCATTAGTACAGTGACAGGGCATAATATTACCACTGATCAGTGTATTAATGTCACTGGTGATGACAGTGGCAGTTAGTCTCTCTCCCCCCCCCCCCCCAGCATCAGACTGTCCGCCGCACTATCACAGTCCCGTTATAAGTTGCTGATCGCCGCCATTACTAGTGTAAAGAAAAAAAAAATAAAACATTTCAGTATATATCCCAAAGTTTGTAGATGCTATACCTTTCACACAAAACAATCAATAATATATAGGACATGTAGCAGAATACATTTTGGCCAAAATTTCGAGATTCAATTTGCATTATAGCAGGGAGTAAAAAATAGTTCGTTTTTTTCAAAAATTGTTGGTATTTTTTCATTTATAGAATAAAAACCCAGAGGTGATCAAATACCACTAAAACGCTATTTGTGTGGAAAAAAAATATAAATTTTGTTTGGGTACAGCATTGCATGACAACACAATTGTCAAAGTAGCACAGTGCCGCATAGCACAACACTGCCTGGTCATGAAGGGGATAAAAACCTTCCAAAGCTGAAGTGTTTAACCACTTGCCGACCGCCGCACGACTATCTACGGCGGCGGTCAGCCCCTCACAGGCAAAGTGACGTAGGTCTACGTCGCTCGCCTGTGAGGGTTTAGGGAGCGAGCGCGCGCCGCCGGAGGCGCGCTCCCGCTCCCGCGTGGTCACGGACCCCCCCGCGCGTGTGACCGGCGGACCCGATCGCCGCCGGCCACTCTGCGATCGGCGGGGGAGAGGGAGAAAGTCAGGCAGCTTGTGTAAACAAGCTGCCTGTCATTCTCCTCTCTGTATGAGAGCTGATCACATGGATCTACTATGTAGATCCATTGATCACTCTGCATACAGTTGAAGCCACAGCCAATCACAGTTAGAATCACGCCCCTAGGGACACACACAGCCCCTCCCTCTCAAATAAAGTTAACCCCTTCACTACCAGTGTATTTTTACAGTAACAGTGCATATATATAGCACTGATTACTGTAGAAATGTCACTGGTAACCCCAAAAGTGTCAAAAATGTCAGTCAAGGGTCCGATCTTTCCGCCGCAATGTCGCAGTACCGCAAAAAAAAAAAAATCGCAGATCGCCGCCATTACGCGTTAAAAAAAAAAACAACAAAAATGACAAAAATCTTTCCCTTTGTTAGTAAACGCAATAACTTTTGCGCAAACCAATCAAAATACGCTTTTTGCGATTTTTTTTAACAAACATAGGTAGCATAAAACAAATTGGCCGAAAATATTAAAAAATTTTGATTTTTACATTTTTTTTGGGGGAATTTCATATAAAAAAAAGGGAAAAATATTGCTATTTTTGCAAAATTTACGCTCTTTTTTTTGTTTATAGCGCGTGATCAAAAAAATCGCACAGGTGATCAAATACCGCCAAAAGAAAGCTCTGTTTGTGGGAAAAAAAGGACGCCAAATTCGTTTAGGTACAGCGTCGCACGACCGCGCAATTGTCCGTTAAAGTCACGCAGTGCCGAATCGCAAAATACCCTCTGGTCGTTTAGCAGCCAAATCCTCCGGGGCTTAAGTGGTTAAAAAAGGCAAACCTCTTTTTTAAACACTCCTTAAACAGTGCTATGGACTTGCAGGAAGGGAGGGTGCTGTGCTAGGGAATTGACTGTTCCTAAAGGGTCCTTTCACACGGTCCGTAGGCAGATCCGTGCTTCTCAGCAGGGGATCATAAACACAGATCCCCGCTGAGCAGGAAGGCGAAAGGTCCCTCTCCGCTCTGTGAGCAGAGAGGGAGGTGTAAGAGCCCCATGCATCTCTATGGGGGAATCAGATGAGAACAGATCGCCTGTCCACTCTCATCCGATCCGCTGGACGGATGGAAAATAGGGTCTCCATCCGTCCGGATTTCACAGACAGGATCGGATGCGGATGGCAGCGGACATGTCTCCGCTGACATCCGCTGCCCCATAGGGATGCATGGAGGATCCAATCAGATCCGCCTAAAAAACTGACAGGCGGATGTGATCGGAGCGGTCGTGTGAAAGGACCCAAACTTCCACAGATTTGCTAGCAAGGTCAAAGGCTCATTACAGCTTGATACAAAATTTATGGAAATTAAAAACCGCAAGTATTTAAAATACTTGATTTTACTTTTCCTTTATCAGCAATATTTTACGTTTGTGACAGGGTCTTTTTAAAACTAAATCTTTCCAAGGTGTTTAACGATCATTAAACACAGAAACATAAGAGCAAATAAGGATGCATCCATAACTTAAGAATGCACATAAACCTATCCCTTTAAATATGTGCAAATAAATCCCATGACATGACTATTCACTAAATACCTCAATTACACAAATACCTAAATTCTTCACAACAACAAACCGAAATGGCATCCACGTGCTAAAAAATAAATATTTATTTTTTAACATTTGGAGTGGCACTTGGCACATGTTTTTTGCTCCGACATGAGCAAAGAAGGGCTTTGACATCTGTCAATGTAGAATTTTCCCCTCACTACCTGGTTTAGAAAAACCTGTAATCAGGGAAAGTAGTGTATGTGGGTGGAGGGTCTAAATAAAAAAGTGTAACGCACTCAAATAATAAAAAGGTGCTGATTTTGTGTTCCACTGTAATGTAGAATTCCAGCCTAAACACAGCTAGTCTTGAAATGTTCCAGCACCACCCCCCATCCCCCATTTCTTGCACGTATGTTAACTAACTTGGCTGACAATGGCCAAGACCTGGGATCCAATGGGTAACATCACTGCTCCCAAGCATTCAGAGCCAGTGCCAATTGCGCTCTCCTCTGCAGCCCCTGCTGGCTGAGATAGGGGATCACCTTATCAGAAAGAAGCAGGCTTAAAATAGGCAAGTATACACATCATTTTTTTTTTTATACAGGTTAGTAAACATAGGTGTTAGGAGGGGGGAGAGGGAGCATTTTTAACACTAGTTAGATTAAGGCTGGAATTGTACTTTAAGGTATACTATTCTATATTTTACTGTACACTTACAGGACATAAGGTAAAAGGCTCGGATGGTAAGGTGGCGGTGGTATTGGCTGTTGTGATCGGTATCTGCTACGTCCGGTAATTCTTCTTGGCATAAATGGAGGATAAGGCTGCAAAGACAAACAAAACAAAAATAAATATTAGATTTCGGGTTAATAAGGTTGCCTGTTCTTCAAGTGGGACATTTAGGTAGTGATCTGAAAAAAAGTAAAAAAAAAAGTCAACTACACATTTTAAGAATTTTAGGGCATTTTATTGCAACTAATCTGTCACATGGGTAGAAGGGGAAACCTGTGGCAGGTATGAAATGCAGGCACCTAAAAGGTACACATACTTGCAGCATCCACCCAAACCTTGTCAAGGCCACGTTGCAAGCTGCTCTGCCAGGCAAAGCTCCAAAATCATGTGTACAATTAGAATACTGTTAGTGTAGTGGAAAGAGCAGTTGAACGTTTTGGCAATAGTGGATTCAGCATGATGAATAAATTTACATTTGACATATTTAGCCATGTTAAAAGTATCAGATCCTGGATGCACAGAATTATAGGTTTTTTAAAAAAATTTAATTTATCACACTCAAATGCGGGCAAAAAAAAAAAAAAAAGTGAAATGGCACCACTGAAAAAATAAAAAAAAGGACATGCTTGCATATTCATTTATAAAATGTCCTCTAAATGCGTATAAAAACACAGGTTTGACTGTGTCAGTGTGAAGGAGGAAACACTAGGGAACACACATTATGTTTGCAAAAAAATAAATAAAATAATAATCATAAGCTAACCTGAGTTTACTAGAGGACACTTATGTGTTGGCAAATGATCGTTTCCCCTTAATGGTCTTCTCAAATATGTACAAAACAAATTCTCTCATTTCATGTATCCATAATAATTAAAAAAAAAAAAAAAAAATGGACCTTCACAACCACTTTAACATTAGCATTTACTCACTAAAATTCTAATCTGCTGAAAGTATAAATAAAAAAAAAACACATTAAAAAAGCAGGTAAATATTGTGTTTTCACTGTGCCAATAAACCAAGCAATATATTTTTTTTGAACTGCAGAATTATGGGTCTCCCTTTACATAGAATTCCAATCTGATCGAAAACCAGGATATTCATTTTAAAAGAGAAACTGCTGAAATTACATAAATGTTACCTCCTTTTTTGCAAGGCAAGAACATCCAGTATATGGAATACATCATCTGCTATCTTGAAAAATGAGGTCAGTTCCCAACGCATGCATTATATCATGTTGACAGACAACATAGCTTATCAAGGGCTATTTATAATTGTAATCGGTATAATATTTGCCCTACCTAAAAGGAGGCATCATGAACTCTAAAGGGTAATTTAAAAAGAAACTGCGACAACCATCAAACAAACATTCACCTCAGGTGCATCTTTCTAGATCATGTGGTTTAAATTGCAGTGTCTAATTGTGGCAACACAAATATATGGCACAAGTTAGGATTGGCATTTATTTGGTAAATATGGTACTTACAACTCCAAAGGAAACCTCCTGGTGCAAAGGATCATGAGTTATGAACTGTAAAGGGGCAGAGGGCTGCAATGTTGGTGCATGAGCAGGTGGAGGGTAAGTAAATCCTCCAACAGGTAGATGCTCACTTAACAGCTCAACTTCATTCTCTATCCTTTGCAGAGGCTGCAGAAAAGAAACATACATTATTTCTCTGGTTTTACTGGTATAAACAATGAAGAATACCAACTACAGTGTTAAAAGAGAAGAGAAAACAATTTTACAGTTTAATTTGTTTGGAGCAAAAAAAAGATTTTTATACTAACTGTAAAATCAATTTCTTAAGATTTCACACTGGAATTCAGGTATAGCTGGGTTATTATACTGCTGCTCAGCAGTGGATTGGACACTGACAAACAAACACTTGGGGCCAGCCAGGTATAACGCTTCCTACTACCAGCACAAATCAAATTTGTGGCAAAGCAGTAAAAACAGCATGATCATAAATACACAGGGGTGGAAATGTGTCCCTTGAACTTCCAAGTACAAAAATCCCTGCTTTTCATTTATTGAGGACACAGGTATTCAAATACAGTCGGGGCACCCAAAAAACAGCCCAACTGATGGGTGGGCAATAGCAATACAAAAAAAAAAAAAAAAAAAACACAACTACAAAACTTGGGAACTTATAGAACCTGTTAACAGAAGAAGTTCAGGAGGCAGCCTTGAAAATCTGGGAAAGAGTTGCCTCTTAAAAAGCACTAAGCGATCTAGTAGTGTACAGCAGTAGGGGACCCGAAACCCGAAGGCTATTTGTTTTTAATAGTCTGTCTGAGCAACCAAGAAATTAAGGAACCATTTACTAGGGGCATCAGGAGTATCAAAGAGGGAGTTATGCATCTGCGAGGTAAATCCACACAGCACAAACTACATCTAGGCGGCAGAGGGAATTTTCAGATGAACTGAAGCTGCACAGAGGAACAATGTCCCAGTTGCTGTGAAAGCCTGAAACAACCTAAGGAAGTAAAGAAGTTCTGGGTCTCAACACCAGCTTGTTTTTGTGAAAGCCCAGAAAGGGTTCTTTACAGGATAGGTCTGCTCTCAAGACTCTACTCGCAGAGATGAGGACAGTAAGAAGTGCAACCTTGTAAGAGATGGAAGGGGAACTGATCGGTTTCAAGGATCATTTCTGAATTGCGTATGGAACCAAAATTAAGATCCCATGAATTCACATGCAAAACACACCGTACAAAAGGTTTGATCAAAAAACGTGGAGCCAGTGGACTTGGGAACAGGAACGCCCTGAGCCATGATGGCGTTAAGGGCCAAATGCTGATCCAGGCCAATTAAAATTAACTAGGTTTTCTCGCATTAAGGATTTTCTGAAAACAGTTACTTTTGCCTCGCAAGTATGCATTTTATGTACAATCAAAGAAATCTAGAATTAGCTGTAACACTTCATCTTTATTGATCCTTCATGCAAAAGACATCACGGACAGTGGACGGAACAGTAAAAGTTGACGCGTTTCTCGTTGCGACTAGCGCTTACTCACAACCTCATATGCATTTTATTTGCAAT
This sequence comes from Pelophylax lessonae, assembly GCF_965119305.1. Lineage (NCBI taxonomy): Eukaryota > Metazoa > Chordata > Amphibia > Anura > Ranidae > Pelophylax > Pelophylax lessonae. The sequence continues at coordinate 439,265,483 of NC_138768.1, read as the reverse complement.
TGTAAACTTCCTAGTTTTTAGCATTGTGGGAATCACGAGATTCAGCGATGCCTCTCGCTCTCAGAATGTAGGCATCAACAGCAATGCTGTTAAAGACAGCACCAGGGAAGCAGGGTGACAAACCAGTCCTGGAAACAGAAGGTCCAGATGACTTGCAAGACCCACAGAGCTTCCGCCAGGAGTCTGACCAGGTCAGAGTACCACATCTGTATGGGTCAGTCCATGGCAATGAGGATCACCAAAATGTTCTCAATCACAATCTTGCAGAGCAGATGAGAAAGCAGGGAGAAAAAGGCATAGAACAGACCATTGATCTAACAGAGCCATCAGAGCATCCATTGCTTCAGCTAGAGAATCCCTGTATCTAGAGAAAAAACAATCCACTTTGTTGTTGAACCTGGAGGTCCCACATGTGACAAAGTTCCTGGAACACCAAGGAAGTTGCCTGCCAACTGTTCACACCTGGGACGTAAATGTCAGACAAGGCTGGAATGTGAATTTCTGCCCAGGACAGGATTCTACTTCTTTTACCATGGTGAGGACTTCAGGGTCCTCCCAAACAGATGATGTACACCACAGCCATGGAATTATCTAATTAAATCCTGACTGGGCGACCCTCCAGACAGGGTATACAGCATTGTAAGAACAACCAGATCTGAAGTTCCAGAACTTTGATCAGGAGACGAGATTCCTCTATTGGCGTAGTTCCTTGTACTGACAAGATATCAACAACAACAACTCACCTGACAGGCTGGTGTTCATTGTGAGGATTTTCAAAGAGATCAGAAGAAAGGATTCCTGAGCTACCAAACCAGGCACCACACTGTTCTTCAGTACCATACTAACCAGTCTTGTCCAAGGACTTAGCTGACAAATGTTGTGGTGTGGGAGCCTGGGGTGGAACTGGGTAAATTGGATCTCAAAAAAAGGCTACTAGCAGCCCCAGAACTCTAATGCAGAAGTGAAGAGTCACGGCCCTTTTAGAGTATAGAGTCTGGAAACAGTTTGAAGCTTCAGGTGAAAAACTCTGGCTTGAGCGGTGTCTAAAATTAGCTCCAGATATTACAAGCGATGAGTCGGTTCCAGTGCCAACTTCTGAAGGTTGCTTCCTCATGCTAAAAACATATCTGAGTATTTGGAAGAACAGAAGTCCTAACTACTGTAGGGTTTTTCTGCTGGGGGCGTAAATCGGTATGCTTACCCCCTGTGACATTCTTGATGAGGGTATCCAGAGCTGCTCCAAAAGAGACAAACGGCATGCGAAGCAATAGTTTTTTGCATGCAGGTTTACCAGCCCAACAGTGGCAACAGAGAGTTCCACGTGGCAAATGCAATCAGGAGAAGCAGCAGGAAAGTCCCTCAATGCTGAATGGCAGGGAAGACAGTGGTGAGCAAGTGACATTCCTCCCAGATGTCAGTGCTCAATTCTCCCAGCTGAATTCTTCCAAAAGTAGAAACAAAGTGGGAATTTTAAATGGTGCCTAGTGGTCTTTGTAACAAGGTAGCTCCCAGTTCTTGGCCCACTCACAAAATTAGTCTTCAGGGTCACCCCTGGGGCTGTGCCATGACTCTGGATCTGGAGAGCGATGTGCAACTAATGTAACCAGTACACTGTTCTGGTACACTCTGGTCTGGAAAAGTGCCACAATGCAGAGTCCAGTTCCCCAAAGCTACATTTCAGGGTAGCGCTGCAAAGTCTAGTCTTAGGGCTCTTTCACACAGAGCGGATCGCAATGGTGTTTTTTTTTTTTCACGGAGCGGATGACACTTGTGTCATCAGCTCCGTATGTCCGCATATCATCCCATCCGTTTGCGGATGATATACAGACATAATGTATGTCTATGGGCATTGCGGATGTCAGCGGATGACACCGCTGATATCCGATTTTGCTTCCATTCTGTTTTTTCAAACGGAACAAAAATAGGGTTCTGTTCCGTTCCAAAAAACGGAACAGAACTGAAAGGAAGAAAACCGGATGTCAGCGGATGGTCATCCGCAATGCCATTGACATACATTATGTCCGTAAATCATCCGCAAAAAAAAAAAAAAAAAAAAAAAAAAAAAATCGGATGATTTGCGAACATACGTGTGAAAGGGCCCTAAGGGTTATAACCATGCTTGTTCTGTTTGCTAGTGTCCAATCATCCTGTAGGCAGCAATAAATGAAAAAGTGTTTATTTGCATCACGAACCCCTTCTTCATTAATCAATTGGATTAGTACAGTACTTCAGGGTGAAATTCAAAAATAACTGAAAAAAGCATTACTGGCAGAACTTACCCTTGCACAGAAGTAGCCAAATAAGACCCACTACAAAATGTTTGGCTACGGTTGAAGAAGTGGCTACATAAGGGAATAGGACTAAAAAACTGTAAAGACATATTTTTTTAATGTTAGAGTAGGGAAGGGTTAGTACCTTTGTTAAGTGTCTATGGCTGTCTGTGTCCCCAATGGGGAAAATTACCCCTCTTATGTTCTGGAGACCAATGACACAGAGAAAAGGGTAAATCCAAAAATTGTTTAAAATCAGAGAAATAGGTGTGGGGGAAAATCTTCCAATGTAGACACTTGCTCCTATGACAACACTATAAAATGTGAATTCATTTTTTTTGGAGACATTTTCTTTTAATGTCTGCATAGTCGCCAAGGGAGGAGTAAACAGATCTCCACAGCAGGATACACTTGATAGGGGTTTTAACCTTTCCCTTCTCTAAAACAAAAAGTTTTTTTTGTTAACATAACATTAAGTGGAGTCAAATAACTGCAGAATGTTGCTTACCGATCGAGACTGTTGTGCCTGGAAAGGTACAAACTGTCCAGGAGGGGGCAGGTGAGCATGGTGATGTGGGGAAAGGTGGGGTGGATGTAATAAGAATGGGTCACTGGAAAGAATGGGTGGAAAAGCAGCATAGGGAACTGGTAAGTGTTGAACTGAACATGCTTGAAGCATCTGTAAAAATAAAAACACAAATCAAATTAATAAAAATATTTAGTAAAAAACAAAAACCAAAAAAAACCAAACATTTTAGATTCTTAGAGAAGTCCTAAGAGACGTCATACAAAATAGTTATTGTCCCATACAGGGTATAGATTAAACGTCTTTTTAAGACACCCGTTATAATTTTTTTTCCCTTCTTATCTGCCAGTTCAGCCTATAGCCCACAGTAGTTTTTCCACTTCATAGTTATACAGACTCACACATAAAAGCCTGCATTTGAATACATTTAAGGTTCTAAAGTCCCTAAAGTGATTCTAAACGCTCATCTTTTTTCTCCTAAAACAATAAATACGTCATACTTGCCTGCTCTGTGCAATGGTTTTGCACAGAGCAGTCCCGATCCTCCTCTCGGTGTGCCCCGATAGCAAGACACTTGCTAATGGGGCATACCTGCAGGCTCGCTCCTGAGCTGGGCTGTGCGCAGCTATAGACAGACAGTGCAGCTCACACGCCCCCCCCCCCCTCCTCCCCTACTCGCAGGATTTGACTGACGCATTGCTGCTTCTGTGTCCCTGTGAAAAGAGGAGGAAAGAAGACTGCAGTTGGGTACAGCGCTGGATCGCTGACAGGCGAGAGAGCAAAAAGGGGGGGGGGGGGGGGGAGTTCGAAGTTAGGGCTAATAGTGAATGCATTAAGGTAAAAATTGGCAAACCTACTGACAAAGCCCGAGAAGCCAAATTGCTTAAAGCTGAAATCCACATTTCCGGTCCCTTAATTGTTCGTTTTGGGCTAATATGGCCCAAACAAACAATTTTCATTAAAGAGGAAGTAAAAACTCTCTTTTTACTTATAAGGCTTACCTGTAGATAATGTGAAGATCTTTTAAACTTGCACAGTTTAGGAGATATTCAGAGTGCATGCAGCCAATGACGTCATTGGCACATGCGTTCTGAAGGTCCGGCTTCCTGTGCTGGACCTTCAGAGCTGGTGCTACAAACAAGTGGCTCCCACGCGCATTAACGAGAGTGACGTCATTGCGGCTCTGGCCACTCACAGCACCAGAGCCCACGAACCCTGAAGAAACACCAGGAAAGAGGTCAGCCGTCTCAGCAGAGACAACTTAGTTCCAAGGTAAGTATTATTTCAGAATGAGCTAGTATGCAATGCATACTAGCTCATTATTCCTTTGTCTTAACTTAAATTTTGGCAGACTGAGCAGCAATTGGCTAAAATTTAAAGTTGTATATGGTCAGCTTTACAACAATATGCAGTCCAATTTTCATTTAAAGTGTGCAAAGTTTTCAGAGCTTCTGGGGCTTAAGGAAGCCCAAAAAAAAAAAAATTGGTGTGAGCCATGTTTCAATAGACAAAGACTGCAGTTATTCTGTATTGGAAAATCGATTAACATCTTCAGTATGTCAATTTGCTATACTACTTGCAGATTTTGCAACTTTTGACAACATAAATTAATAGAAAAAAAAAAAAAAGAAAAAAGTAGTAGTAATTGAATCGGAGACCATCTTCTGACAACTTACTGGAGGAGGCACACTGCAGACGGGTAAGTGCTGTCCACTAAAGACCACAGAACAGCCTGGAACCTGCTGTGCGCTACAAGCAGGGATGTGTTGCCCAGTACACAGAGGGATTCCATGTGGTGCTACAGTTGTAACAGTGTAAGAAACCGGTACTGTACCCTGGTGAATCTGGAAGAAAGGGTTCAAATAAACCAATAGTTACATTTAATAACACACCCTATTACTTTTAACAATATGAATTCTTTAGCAGGTTAGCATTGCAAACGGAAGCAAAAACTAGAACAAAAAAAAAAAAAAAACTGTACCATACCTGCTCATGAATGTCAACCATAACGGTATTCTGCTGTTGTGGGTGTGCAGCTGGGTGTAGCAGGCGGGGAGATACATTCGGAGGGTGAAAGGCCCTGGGCTCCTCTACGGTCTGCTGCTGGCCATAGGAAATGTGATGATAATTTTCATCTTGGCTAACAGAATTATGGCGCGACAGCCTGTCCCTTCTTCCTCTTTGCCGTCTAACTGGAGGACTAAAGAAAAAAAAATAAATAAAAGGCCATAATTAAAGAACTTCAGGTACAGATATTTTTACAATTACATCAGTCTAGCTTGGACCAACTAAGCATATTCTATACCTGTGGGATCCCTTCAGAAGCTGGAAATTGTTAGAATACATACCAAAACTGCAGTGATTCCCTTACACTAGCTGCAGGGTCCTGTGCCAAGTAGCAGCCCTGCTGCATTGTGTACACCGGAGATTTATCACTCAGTATGAGTGCTGTTCAGAGACTACTATGCATTTTATCATTGAATGTAAATTCTCTAATTGGGAGATGGTGGAGAGGCAGCAATATCAATTTACTATATTTTGTGGTGTTGTGCTTCACTAAGCATATCTAACCCCTCAACAACCTGGGCTGTGAGTGGCCTGTTGGCAACACCTTTGCTTGACAAAGGTCAGATGAACAGTGAACTGCATCTTATCAGATGACATCACAGTGTGGGTTTTTAAGCAGCTACAGGTGCTACAGCTGCTTAAAAATGGACAAGTTCACCTTTTAGGAAAAAAAAAAAAAAAATTATGAAAATGCAATTTTTTTTGCATGTAAAAAAAAAAAAGTGCATTTGTTATTTTTCTTTTGGAGCCTGTAAAGAATTGCACCAGCGATCAGGAGATTGTTGGTGCCATGCAGGTCTTCTTCAGATCTGTCAGCATACAGTGCCTTGCGAAAGTATTTGGCCCCCTTGAATTTCGCGACCTTTTGCCACATTTCAGGCTTCAAACAAAGATATAAAACTATTTTTTTGTGAAGAATCAACAAGTGGGACACATTCATGAAGTGGAACGAAATTTATTGGATATTTCAAACTTTAACAAATAAAAAACTGAAAAATTGGGCGTGCAAAATTATTCAGCCCCTTTACTTTCAGTGCAGCAAACTCTCTCCAGAAGTTCAGTGAGGATCTCTGAATGATCTAATGTTGACCTAAATGACTAATGATGATAAATAGAATCCACCTGTGTGTAATCAAGTCTCCGTATAAATGCACCTGCACTGTGATAGTCTCAGGATGTCAGTTTAAAGCGCAGAGAACAAGGAACACCAGGCAGGTCCGAGATACTGTTGTGTAGAAGTTTAAAGCCGGATTTGGATACAAAAAGATTTCCCAAGCTTTAAACATCCCAAGGAGCACTGTGCAAGCGATAATATTGAAATGGAAGAAATATCAGACCACTGCAAATCTACGAAGACCTGGCCGTCCCTCTAAACTTTCAGCTCATACAAGGAGAAGACTGATCAGAGATGCAGCCAAGAGGCCCATGATTACTCTGGATGAACTACAGAGATCTACAGCTGAGGTGGGAGACTCTGTCCATAGGACAACAATCAGTCATATACTGCACAAATCTGGCCTTTATGGAAGAGTGGCAAGAAGAAAGCCATTTCTTAAAGATATCCATAAAAAGTGTCGTTTAAAGTTTGCCACAAGCCACCTGGGAGACACACCAAACATGTGGAAGAAGGTGCTCTGGTCAGATGAAACCAAAATCAAACTTTTTGGCAACAATGCAAAACATTATGTTTGGCGTAAAAGCAACGCAGCTCGTCACCCTGAACACACCATCCCCACTGTCAAACATGGTGGTGGCAGCATCATGGTTTGGGCCTGATTTTCTTCAGCAGGGACAGGGAAGATGGTTAAAATTGATGGGAAGGTGGATGGAGCCAAATACAGGACCATTCTGGGAGAAAACCTGATGGAGTCTGCAAAAGACCTGAGACTGGGATGGAGATTTGTCTTCCAACAAGACAATGATCCAAAGCAAAATCTACAATGGAATGGTTCACAAATAAACATATCCAGGTGTTAGAAATGCCAAGTCAAAGCCCAGACCTGAATCCAATCGAGAATCTGTGGAAAGAACTGAAAACTGCTGTTCGCAAACGCTCTCCATCCAACCTCACTGAGCTCGAGCTGTTTTGCAAGGAGGAATGGGCAAAAATTTCAGTCTCTCGATGTGCAAAACTGATAGAGACATACCCCAAGCGACTTACATCCAAGCGACTTACATCTGTAATCGCAGCAAAAGGTGGCTGAATAATTTTGCACGCCCAATTTTTCAGTTTTTTTTATTTGTTAAAAAGTTTTAAATATCCAATAAATTTCATTCCACTTCATGATTGTGTCCCACTTGTTGATTCTTCACAAAAAAAATACAGTTTTATATCTTTATGTTTGAAGCCTGAAATGTGGCAAAAGGTCGCAAAGTTCAAGGGGGCCGAATACTTTCGCAAGGCACTGTATCTGTGGGCCGTACATCCTGCAGATACACTGACAGGAAGAAATTTATGATCTACTGTGGTGCTCTACAGTGCCGTGGTAGTTCATTGAGAACTATAAGCCAACAGCTGTTAAGGACGTCGGGGCTTGTAGTTCATTCACACACAGAGCTGTGAGAATGAATGACACGGCTGTGTGGGCAGAGGTCCACACAGCCGCGCTGCTTTCAAAAAGTGACAGCTAGTTGGGGAACTTCTTCCCTTACTGCTACCACAGGGAGGACAGGTAGTGGGCAGTTTCTGCAGCATTGGGAATATGTTACATGTTCCACCCTAAAAACAGGTGGAACATGTAACATGTACCCAAAGTTGAACTTATCCTTTAAAGCTTAAGTGAAGCCAAAAAAAAAAAAAAAAAAGTTACCCCACTAAAACAGGATCTATGAATAGAGGACAAGCAGATGATTAATAGGTCCACCCCTCCATTCATGCTTCTAAGAATGGCAGAGCTGGGTGAAAAAGAGTGGGCATAGTCAGACTCTCTTGAAAGCCCACGACAGCCAGTTACTTCTATTTAAGTTATTGCAAACTCATTTTTTAACAAACATGCCCCCCTGCTGACGTTTCCGTCTCCTCCTCTCTTGCAAATTCCCCCATAGAAAGCCACTATCAATGAGGGCACTCATGTCTGCATCTAGACAGACAGCGGGACTCTGCCTATATTCTAAATTCCCTCAGAGCTTGGAAAGGAGAAACAACATTACACTGATCTTTCCCAGTGAATGGCTGAGCTGGGGGTGGGGTGTGTCAGCACAAGGAGAGAAGGCCGGGTTCTCAGCAGAGCTAGAAAACTGATCACGCTGTGCTTTAATGCCTAGCGTCAATTTTCAATAGGAAAGCAATACAAAGAACAGGATACTTTTTCATACAAGTACATGGTACACCAGGCACGTCAGGAATATGAAATGTTGGATTAACATTCTTTAATGCAAGGAATGCATTTACCACTTGACCTCTGAAAAGGTTGTACCAGGCTTTTTTTTCTGCTATTGAGCACTGCATTACTTTAAAAATGGCAATTGCTCGGTCATGTAACCCTTTTTTTTTTAACGTATAAATGAAAAAATACTAAAAGTTTGAAGAAAAAAAAAAAACCCAACAAAAAAATGTTATTGCCATCTTGCCAAAAAGGGAAAAGGGTGCCGATAACATAGCCAAAAATGTTACTGTGCTTTTTGTGTGTTTTCAAAATACCGTATGAAAAATATAACTCAGGTACGTGATTGATGAGCTTTCAATGCATTTCAAAGGGGAGGTGTGGTTTTTAACTGACCAAAAATGCACCAAGCATGATTTTTAACACCACAACGGAAGTTCAAAAGACCAGTGTGAAGACATAAAAAGAATTTAAAAGGATACATTTTTCTTGATCCTTTCTTGTGCTAAAGGTGCCAATAATGGCCTACAATGAACTCATATTTAAATTCATGATATTAAAAAGTTGAATACAATTACTGTATATATAAATATGATTTTTAAAAACCTGCATTTTCAGTTGCAGCACCAAAATTTACATTTGGTGAACCTCTACCTGCTGCAATTGAAGATTACAATGGCGGGGATCATGAACGAAGGAAGATTTCAACTACTAAGTTATAGTATGTCCCTCGTCCTGATTTTTCTGCTTTTCATTTAGTCTATATGAAGGCTTTAAATACAATAGATGGCAGTGCAGATTTCTCCATCATGTTTAGCGTGAACTGAGAATACTATTGATTTTTACAGGCTGAATAAAAGGGAAATCTATTTGTGTACAGCTAGTTTTAAGCTAAACACATTTTTACTAGTAGGCTGCAACATATTACATTTTGGTTATTGGTGTTGGGTGAATGTTAAACATTGTAAAAACCTTGTTTTTTATACTGTGAATGGTCCAAATAAATTATATGCAATCCTTTGCCAAACAGGCCTGCAGGGTGGCCAGTGATGTTGAAAAAAATTGGATTTTTGTTTTACCGTAAAATCCTTTTCACTGATGTTCATTGACGGACACAGCTCCATATCTATCTTTTTTGACCCTTGGGTTATGCTGCTCTCCATAGGAGTAGGACAGTAGATGGAAAATAGACTACGCCTATAGGGAAGTTCTAGGGGATATACTCAAAATTCCTGCTATAGGACTTCAGTTTTGTAACAAGCAGTGTCAGAAGAATACATAACCCAACTCAGAGGAGTGGGTGCTGTGTCAGTCAATGAACATCAGAGAAAAGGATTTTACAGTAAGACAAAAATCCAGTTCTCTCTCGTTCATTGATGGACACAGCTCCATATCTTCTTTGACCCTTAGGAAGTCCCAAAACAGTGTCAACATGCGGGTGGGGAAAAAATAAAAAACACATAGCAAAAACATATTTCCCAAAAAGGCTAAAACGTAGCCAACCTGGTAAACCAGGAGCTCACCTACCAAAAAAAATAAAAAAATACACCCTCAAGAGGCTTAAAAACAGTAGCATCGGCTACCAGCCTTACTAGGCCTGCGTACCAAGACCAGCGAGGCCAGTCTGGGGCCACCAGAATGACTGGAATTCCTTCTGCCTCAATTTTGCACAGAAGTTTCGGCAGAAGTTTTAGTGGCGGAAAGGCCTACATTAGCTGATACCAACCCCAAGGGGAGACCAGAGCGTCCAAGGCGTTGGCCAGAGGATCCCGAGACCTTGCCACAAACCTCTGAACCTTCCGGTTGAGACGAGAGGTTAACAGGTCTACATCGGGAGTCCCCCACCAGAGACACAGTTGAAACACCTCCAGGTGAAGAGACCATTCGCCCAGATAAAGCACCTGCCGACTGAGGTAGTCCGCCTGCCAATTTTCCACCCCTGGAATGTGCACTGCAGAGAGGGCTGGAACAAAGCGTTCTGCCCACCTTAGACTGCCGGCCACTTCTCTGGCCGCTAGGGCATTTTTGACACCCCCTTGGTGATTGACATGCCACAGCCATGGCGTGGTCTGATCGAATCCTTACCGCACATCCCCGCAGAGGATCCGTCCACAGGGACAGGCAAAGCCTGATCGCACGAATCTCCAGGACATTGATTGGCAGCCTGGACTGCTTCCGAGACCAAGCCCCCTGAGCCGGATCTGTGCCCAAGACACCTCCTCCCCAGGACAGATTGGCATTCGTGGTAACCACTGTCCAGTACAGGGGGAGAAAGGATTTTCCCTGTTGAAGCACCAGGAAGCGGAGCCACCATATCAAGAACCCCCTCAAGAACCCAGGCTCAACAAGATCAGCTTTTCTAGGAACCGTGGATTCTTGTCCCATTTGGCAAGAACCTTCTTTTGCAGAGGTCTGGTATGGAACTGAGCAAACAGAACCACCTAGAAGGTGGAGACCATCAAGCCTAGCACTTGAATGCAAGTCCTGAGGGATGACCGCCGGTGGGACAACAGGAGCCGAATCGCATTCTGCAACTTTAGAATTTTTATCTCCGGAAGAAACACCTGGGCTGAGGCTGAATCCAGTCAGGCCCAGGTAGTCCAGTTTGTTGGACGGAGTCAGAGCCGATTTCTGAAAATTCAGTTTCCAGTCAAACTCTTGCAAGGTTTGCACAGTGTTGTCCAAATCCTCTTTCGGGACAGTCGGAGACTCTGCACACAGAAGGAGATCGTCCAGGTACCCCAGAATCGAAATCCCCATCTGCCTGAGCAAAGCTAACACCAGGGGACAAAACTTTTGTGAACACCCGAGGAGCTGAGGCGAGACCAAAGGTTAATGCTTGCTCCTCGCCCACAGCAAAACGGAGAAAACGCTGGTGCCTGACATATATTGGGATATGAAGGTAAGCATCCTTGATGTCGCTAGAGGCCAGAAAATCCCCTCGATTAAGGGATGCCACTACCGTAGGAATGGACTCCATCTGAAATTGCGGTACCCACACAAAGCAGTTCAGGGATTTAAGACGGACCTTGCCTTCCTTCCTGGGAACAGTAAACAGGTTTGAATAAAATCCCTGAAAACGTTCTGACTCTGAACTGGTACAATGAATCCTTGTGAGAACAGATCCTGTACCGCCCCGAGAAGGCCTTACAGACAATCCCGGGATAGAAGCTAGTGGGAAAGGAAGAACGTTGCCGGGGGCAAGGACAGAAACTCGATCTTGTAACCGGGCCGAATCAACCCGTGGACCCATTTGTCTTGAATGAAAGAAGTCCACAGGTCTAGAAAGAAGTGAAGATGCCCCCCCCACCCCAGGTACTAGTGAGGGCGCCCCTTCATGCAGAGGTGTACTTGTCTGCAGGACGAGCGGAACTCGCTTTGGACTTACCAGAAAAAGTTACGGGCAGATTTTGATCCCTTATCCTGCGGTCCCGCAGGACGAAAGGGTCAATTGTGAGCCGAGAAGAAAGGTCCTCGCTTGCGACAAGGCTCTTTGCTCTTGGTGACCTGTGGAAGCAGAGTACTCTTACCTTCATTAAGACCTTTAATGATCTCTTCCATTAAAGCTCTGAACAGACGGTCTCCTACAAAGAGGAGATCGGTCAGCACCGTTTTGGAAGCCTGGTCCGCAGTACAGCATTTCAGCCAAATCATACGGCGAAGAGTCACAGCTGTCACAGATAATCTGCAGGCTAAAGGCTCAGAAAGGCATCACAGATATACTGTAACCCCTGTACCAACTGATCTGCCAGCTCAGGAGGATGCTGACCCCCTTCCAAACCCAGGCGCAGAAGCTTAGCCCATTCCGTTAATATCTGGGAGACCAAGGTTATGGCAAACACTGGACTCAAACTTTTTGACCATGGCCGGTTTAATTTTATCGGACCAGAGACTCAGCGCTCTTGTCCATCGGATCTTTAAAAAGGACAGAGAGTCCTCCACCGGCAATAGTGTGACTTTTTTTTAACCTGGAAACCTGAGAATCCACCACTGGCGGAACTGTCAGGTTCTTTAAAAGGAATTCTTGAAAAGAATACCTACTAGCGAAACGCTTAGGTATCCCGACCATGCGTTTTGGGGAACCCCACTGACTTGCGACAATATCGTCGAAATAGGCGGGATAAGGGAACACCTTAGTCCAGGGATGGCGAACCTTGGCACCCCAGATGTTTTGGAACTACATTTCCCATGATGCTCAACTACACTACAGAGTGCATGAGCATCATAGGAAATGTAGTTCCAAAACATCTGGGGTGCCAAGAATCCCCATCACTGCCTTAGTCGCCTTGGAAGGTCTATGGGTACCAAATTCCACCGGCGCAGCTGACCGCATTCGCTGTGTCCTCCAATTTTAAAGTTTCCAGCACTGATACAATCAATGCCTCAACAAGCGCATTTTCATGCGCGGCCACAGTGGAAGAGGATTCATCCTCACTGTCGTAGCATTCAGAGTGCATGGGACGCAGACTCAGTAGGGTGACTCACGTCCCTCAAATCAACCTCAGAATCTGAGGCAGAGGATGCAGGTGAAGGCGGGGGTGCTTTTTTGCTGTGCCTATTCTGAGGGACCATATCAACTTTGGACACCAGTGATTGCAGGACCGACATCATGGCCGCCAGGGCGGACTGAGACCCAGAGGGTCCTGCAGCTCCTGAGAGTGGGTCAAGTGGTGAAATGCTCCAGGGACTCTATAGTTAATCTTGGGACAAACTGGGGGGGGGGGGGGGGGGGGGGAGGCCAGGCCGGGGCCACTAAAATGACCAGAATCCCTTCTGCCTCGATCCTGCGTAGAAGTCTTGGCAGAAGCTTGAGAGGAGGGAAGATGTAAATCCGATGGATACTGATCCTACGGGGCCACCAGCGTGTCTGTGGCGTCCGCCAGAGGATCCTGTGACAGTGCCACGAACCTCTACACCTGATGAGCAGAGATGCCAACAGGTCCACCTTGGGGGTGCCCCACCAGAGAAAACTGATGAAACCACTTCGGATGTAGAGACCATTTTCCCTGGTCCAACGCCTGCCGACTTGAGGTAACCCGTTTGCCAGTTTTCCACTCCGGAATGTGTACAGCGGAAAGGGCTGAAACAAAATGTTCTGCCCACCTGAGAATGCCGACTACCTCCAGAGCCGCCAGGACACTTCTTGTGCCCCCTGGTGATTGACATAAGCCACGGCTTATGTCTTATTGATTGTTATTGGTTGAGCCAGATGGACTCGTGTCTTTTCAACCTAACTATTTAACTACGAATGCGCACTGGCCATCCTTGGAGATAATCCGTCTAATGTTCCAGGCACAGTCTAATCACTCCAGGATATCGATCGGTAGTCTGGACTCTTCCAGGGTTCAGACCCCCTAAGCAGAATTTCTGTAGAGAATACCTCCCTACCTCAACAGGCTGGCATCTGTGGTGACCACCGCCCAATACAAGGGGAGGAAGGATTAACCCTGAAGGAGCACTGGAGAACGAAGCCAACAGGACTGCAGAGTCTTGTCCCCTTTGATCAGAATCTCCCTTGCAGGGACCTCGTATGGAACCGTGCAAACGGGACCGTCTCAAAAGGTAGACACCATCAGGCCCACCACTCGCATGTAAGTCCGGAGGAATGACCATCTGATGGACAGCAGGAGGCGAATTGCAGCCCGCAGTTTCTGGAGTCCAGAGGAAGGCGTACTCTGGCTAAGGCCAAGTCCAGAGTCAGACCTAGATAGTCTAGTTTCATGGAAGGAACCAAGGCAGACTTCTGAAGATTCAGAATCTAGCCAAACTTCCTCGGGGTCCGTATGGAGATCTCCAGGTTTTCCACCAGCACAGTAGGAGACTGCTAGCCGAAGGTGGTCATCCGAGTAGCCCAGGACCATGATCCCCTGCTGACGTAACAATGCTAGCACTGGGGCCAACACTTTCGTAAAGACCTAAGGAGCAGAGGCGAGACCAAAGGGTAACGCTACAAACTGATAAATGCTCCTCTCCCACGGCAAAGCAGAGGAAGCGCTGGCGACAGACACCTATTGGATTGTGAAGGTAAGCATCATTGATGTCGATGGAGGCAAGAAAATTCCCCCCCCCCCCCCCCCCGATGCAGGGAAGCCACCACCATGCAAACAGACTCCATTCCGAACTTCTGCACCTGCACAAGCAGTTCAGAACATTGAGTTCCAGGATTGGATGCTCCTTGCATTCCTTACTGGGGACTGTGTTAAAAGGTTTGAGTAAAACCCCTGACAAACATTCTCAAATTCGGAACCGGGACAATCACCCCTTGAAGTAAAAACGTCTTGCACTGCCCGAAAGAGAGCCTGTAAGCGGACCAGGGACAGTCGCATGTTGGAAGGAAAGAACCTATCTGGAGGGTAAGAATGAAACTTGATCTTGTAGCTGGACCGTATGACTTTGTGGACCCACTTGTCTTGTACCGGGGAAGTCCAGGGATTCAGGAACCAGCGAAGAAGTCCCCCCACCCCAGATATGGGTGAGGGCGCACCTTCAAGCTGAAGGGGCTTGTCCTTGGGTATGAAGAAGCCCGCTCTTGACTTGCCAGAGAAAGTTCACTTGGATCCTCCAGAGGAGGCCCTGAAGGGCTTTGATCCCTTATAAGGGTATCACCCTAGCAAAACCCTTAGGAACACCAAGGGGACGCTTTAGTTGTCCCCACTCTGTAGTGACAATTCTGTCAAAAAAAAAAGGGGAAAGGTTACACCTTGGCCGCTCTGGGTGGCTTGTGAGTGCCAAAGAGGACCTGTGCCTCTGTCGCAGCTGCGTCCTCCATCGTTGAGGTCTCACACACAGATACAATCAGTGCGTCCAGCGCCTTTTCGTGCGCGGTTGCAGAAATGGAGGAATCTTCCTCACTACCTGAGGATAGAGGGCGTGTGATCGCAGACCCATGCAGGGTGACCACGTCCGCAGCAGCTGAATCAGATTCAGGATCTGAGGTGACAGATTAGGCAGGGGGCGCTTTTCTGCCAGCCCGTCGCCTAAAAAGCAACTCCACCCGGGACACAAAGGACTCCGGGACCGCCATCAGTGCGTTGATGCACAGTTGAGACCCGGAGGGCCCCGCAATCTCAGAAGGGATCAGGTGGGGAGATGTGCTCTAAAAAGACTCCATGAGTCACAAGGGGGACCCCACAAAAAAAAAAAGTGTAAAAAACACTAAGGGACACCCCCCACCACTCTGGCAGCACACCCCGTTGCCAGTCAGAGAGGCCCAATCATCATCAGCAGAGAGGGAGAGGTCCCCACCAGACTCACCACCCCGCAGAAACCAGGAGAATCTGTGCTGCACGTACGGCAATCAGGAAAGGATCCAGGAGTCAGCACCAGGGGATGTGGAGGGGCTCCCGCCGCTGAAATTGCATGGCCCATAGTGCTCCACTGCCATGGCTGCCGCTGTGTTCTATGGCAAACCACTGCAAAATGGCTTCTGGATTACACAAACACGGCCGCCGTGCACTGCAGCACGAAGGCTACAAGAGAATGGCGGCCCCATGAGGCTCCCAGGGACCAAGGAGGGATTGCCCAGGCCTCAGAATAGGCACAGGCAGGATGGGGGGGGGGTCCTGGCAGGAGCCCCCGCCAGATACAACCCCCCCTCTCCGCACAGCCGATCGCCCGGTTACCGGCGGTGCAACCCCCCTGCCCCCACCCTAGGAGGTGTACCGTAAAGCTACTCAACATACTAAGAACCAGGTGGGCACCGCTCCAGACAAAACCCCTCCCCTTAGAAATTAGGGGGCTGTCGGCCAGGAGGAACGCTGCGACTCAGGCTGAGACGTGGTCGTATGCAACCTCGTGAGGCATTTAACTCACAGGAAAGCCCCCATCCGGTGGGGCTAGGTCGCGACCGACCTAGCGCGGAGCTGGGGTCTGCACGCGCTCACTGGCCAAACTGGGTTGACCACCGGATCTAGATTATTCAGCCCGTCAGTGCATTGTAGATCTCATAGGAAAAACCAGGAGAAAAAAAAAAAATCTATCTAAAAGAAAAAAAAATTTGCCAGGACCAGAGATCCCAGCAAGAAACTAGGTCCTTACTCGTGACTAGGCAGAAAAAAAAAAAAAGTTCAACACCGTTTTGGGACGTCCCAATGGTTAAAAATATCAGAAGCCGTGTCAGTCAATGAACGAAAGAATATGGGATTTTTGACTTACCGTAAAAGCCATTTCTCTGATGTTCATTGACGGACACAGTACCCACCCCTCTATGGAGTTGCATTTTCTCAGAAACTGCTTGTAACAAAACGGAGCATCTATAGCAGAGAGAGGGAGTATACCCCTGGGACTGTCCATAGGCGTACCCAGACTTTTTCTGCCTAGTGTCCTACTCCTGTAGGGGGCAGTATAACCCAATGGTTAAGAATCTCAGGAGCTGTGTCCGTCAAACGAAAAAGAGAAACTTTTTTTTTTAGGTTGGAAAATGACTAAAGTTGTGAGCTTGCACAACTCAAGCTGACAGTTCTGGCTTGTGTACAGTGAATAGCATCGCTCGCTCTCCCAACTCAGCCAATCACAAAAAGCCTTTTAATCTGTTAATTTGCTTTTCTTTTAATGCAAATTTAAAGATTAAGTTAACCTTTTAGGTAAAAATAAATGCACATATTTTGCATAAAAAAGTGCATTTATTTCCCCCCCCAAAAGCATTGCACCCATGATCAATGGATCGCGGGCACAATGTCAGGCTCTAGCACACAAGCCCTACAACTTATGGCCTATACCTCTGTACAGGCTGTTAGTTTGAAAGCTGCAAAGCTTGTGAATGAACAAGGAGGGTGTTAATGGGGGACGAATCAGGCTTTAGTAGAACAAAATACAGGTGTAACACGCTCCAAAAAGGAGAACTTAACCTTTAGACAAAAAAATAGGATTTTTTCTACAGCTTACCAGTAAAATCCTTTTCTTGGAGTACATTACAGGACACAGAGCAGATAATAATGACTATCTGGGTTATACACTACCTTTAGGTGAATGGACACCGGCAAACAATAGACAGGAAGTTCCTCCCATATAACCCCTCCCATACAGGAAGAACCTCAGGTTTTTGAAGCAAGCAATGAAGATCCCAGAAAAAGAGGGGAGGGACCTCTGTGTCCTGTGATGTACTCCAAGAAAAGGATTTCACAGGTAAGCTGTAGAAAAAATCCTATTTTCTTTATCGTACATCACGGGACACAGAGCAGGTAATGACTTGACTATCTGGGATGTCCAAAAGCAATGCACTTGAGGGGAGGGGACACAGAATCCCATAATTGCCCCTGGGCAAAGAACAATAGGAATTTATAGAGCTGCTTGCAACACGATAATACCAAACTGAGCCCCTTCTCAGGCTCTAACAGCCAGCCACTTGATAAAACCTTGTGAGTGTATGAACTGAAGACCAAGTAGCAGCTTTGCAAACCTGAGCCATAGATACTTGATGATGCACTGCCCAAGAAGCACTCACCCTCCTGGTAGAATGCGCTTTTAACTTTAAGGCGGAACCTTACCTTTTAAGCCATAAGCTTGAACAATGACTTCACAAATCCACCTAGAGATAGTGGAAGTAGTTGCCGCTTGGTCTTTTCTAGGCCCTTCTGGCAACACAGAAAAAAGCATTGGTACTATGGATTAGTGCAGATGACTTCAGAAAGACTAACTGCATGAACCACATCTAGTGAACGCAACTATCTTTCCTCTGGAGTCTGAGGATTTGATAAAAAAACCTGGTTTAGGTGAAACCTTGATACTACTTTAGGCAAAAAAAGATGGATGAGGTCAAAAGTCCACTTTATCCTGATGAAGGATCAAAAATGGCTCCCTACAGGAAAGAACCACTTACTCTGAGACCCTCTTGGCCTCTGAGACCCTCCTGGCCGAGGTAATAGCAACCAAAAAATGTTTCCTTCCATACGACTATGTATGAGGCTGTTGGGCAAAATGGTGGCCTCTTTCGAGGCAGTCCCTTAAGCTCAATTCCACTTCAGATTGTTTCAGAACAGTATTCTATCTACTTGGAACAAGAAGGTCCAAACATTGGATTCCCCTATATCTCTTCCCCCGGGGGTCAGGCAGGATCTGTCTCGGTGGATGGTTTTCATCAACCTAAGCAAAGGAATATCTTTTTTTGCCAGTAACCTGGAAGGTTGTAACCACAGACACCAGCCTGATCAGCTAGGGGGCTGTCTTGGAGTGCCTTTCTGTTCAAGGGGCTTGATCTTGGGTGGAGAGATTCTTGCCCATGAACATCTTGGAAACCAGGGCGGCCCTTTGACACTGTCATTGGACAACCGGGTTGCAGGGGTGTCCTGTCAGGATTGAGTCAGACAATCTGACCCTTGTGGCTTATATAAACCATCAGGGGGCACCAGAAGCCAATTGTTTCAGAAAGAAGTGGACCACGTACTGACATGGGCAGAGAGGTATGTTCCCTGTCTGTCAGCAGTGTTCATCCCGGGTGTGGACAATTGGAAGGAAGACTTTCTAAGTTGCCAGCAATTGTGTCCAGGGGAATGGTCACTGCATCCCAAGGTGTTTAAGCTGATCGGTCAACGTTTGGGTACCCACAACGTAAATCTATTGGCATCCAGGTTCAACAACAAGCTAAACAATTTTGTGTCCAGAACCAAGGATCTGATCCCTATCGGAACAGATGCCTTAGTGACCCCTTTATCACATTTCAGCCTGATGTGTGCATTTCCTCCGATCCAACTTCTGCCACAGTTGTTGAGCAGAATTCAGGTGAAAGGGAAGCCGGTGGCTCCTGCGTTGCCCAGGAGGCCTTGGTTCCCAGAGGTTGTGAGGTTAGCTGTGGGGGAGCCATGGTTGTTTCCATGTCGACCAGATCTGCTCTTCCAAGGTCCCATATTGCATCCTGCTTTACGGTCGCTGAATTTGACGGCCTGGCTATTGAAACCAGAATCTTGAAGGATCGGGAAATCTCGGGGTTCAGTTTTGGCTACATTGATTAATGCCAGAAAACCCATCTCTAGGAGAATCTATTATAGAGTTTGGAAATCCTATCTATTGGTTCGAATCTAAGAAATGGCATCCTCGGAAGCATGTCATTGGAAGAATTCTTGCTTTTCTTCAGGTAGGGGTGCTCTTAAAATGTGGCATTAGGGACCATTAAATGTCAAATTTCAGCCTTTCTTTTTTACAAAGACCTTTAGCGACGCACTCTTTGGTGCGGACATTTATGCAAGGTGTGACTTGCATGGTTAAGCCAATTAATCCACCCTTGTGTCCTTGGGACCTGAATCTTGTACTCTTGGTGCTGCAGAGGCAGCCCTTTTAAACCTATCAGGCAGATTCCCTTGGTATTCCTGGAAGGGAAATTCGTTTTTTTCTCCCTACAAACCAAACCAGACTTCTTGGGGCCACAACCTTTTTTGATGGCAAAAAAACTTTTGCCTGAACTGTGTCTAGAACCAGACCCAGATATTCCAAGACTTGAACAGGCTTTAAGGTGGATTTCTCTAGATTGATAATCCAACCCAAACCCTCTAGAAACTGGAAAGTTCGGGACACGTCTTGACTTAGCCCTAAGCTTGAACATTTCTTTACAAGTAGGTCATCCAGGTAACCCATGACAGAGATGCCTTGGGACCTTAAGGCTAACACCGGGGCCAAGATTTCTGTAAACACCCGGGGAGCTGTAGCTAGATCGAACGGTAGAGCTATGAACTGGAAACAGCAATGCCCTACTGCAAACCATAGAAACCTCTGATGAGACTTGAAGATTGGCACATGGGAGGTATGCGTCCTTGACATCTATGGAGGCCAAAAAGGTCCTCTTTCTAGAGAGGTTACCACCGAGCAAACTGATTCCATCCGCAACGACCGGTCAGGTACTGGTTCAGTGCTTTGAGATCCAGAATGGGTCTTACCTCCCTATTTGGTTTTGCCACTGTAAAGAGGTTTGAGTAAAAACCTGTGAACCTTTTGCTGGTTGGAACCTCCACAATTACACCCTGTACCCGCAGGTGTTCCAGAGCCTGGAACAAGGGTTTTACTGGGCATGCAGGGACATTTGAACCCAGAAACTGAAAAGGAGGAAACTCCCTGAATTCGATCATGTAGCCCTGAGATACAGTAGATAAGACCCATCTGTCCTGAACCACCTTTTCCCAAGCTCTTAAGAGAAAAAGTCTACCCCCCCCCCCCCCAACCGAGTGAGTGGGGGCGCCTCTTCATAAAGGCATATTTGGAGCCTGTTTTACCAGGCTTTTGGACCCAGGGTCTTTTCTGACCTTGACCCTGAATTTGCCTGAAACCTGGCGGCTGAGGCCATGAAAACTGCTTAGAAACTGATACGTTAGAGGAAACAGTAACACTAGGAGCCTTAAAGGATGGACCTTTATTCCTCCTTTTTACCAGCAATAGGGTACCTCCCCCCGCTGAAATCTTTTGGATGTATTTATCCAGATCCTCTCCAAAGAGATGTTCCCCATGGAAGGGAAAGGATGTCAGCAGTTTTTTTACTCTGCTGACAAATTTTTAAGCCACAGAACTCTGCGCATATGGATAGAGAGAAGGGCTACCCAGGAAATCTGATGGATGGAATCTTTGAGGGCGTCAATCGCAAAACAGAAATCATGAGGAATTTCTGCCAATTCTTCCACGGATTCCTCCTGGAACCTTTAGTCAGTTTTTTAATATAGTCTTTAACCTCCCTGGCGGTATGATTATGTCAGGAATTACATACCAAAAGCGGTACAATTGTTTTCATGGAAATTTGGCGTTATGTATTATAGGCCTACAATTCTTAGTAATTACTGACTTAAACCTGACCAAAACAAGAGTCTAGTAGACATCCCAGATGTGATAAATTTGAAACACAAACGCGTGAATTATAATCGAATCAATAATATTTTATTATTTAATATATAATAAAATTATATTATTGATTAGATTATAATTCATGCATTATATATAGATATAAGTGTGTGTGTGGGCATTATTATATATATATATATATATATATATATATATATATATATATATATATATATATATACACACATACACAGTGGGTACGGAAAGTATTCAGACCCCCTTAAATTTTTCACTCTGTTATATTGCAGCCATTTGCTAAAATCATTTAGGTTCATTCTTCTTCCTCATGAATGTACACATAGCACCCCATACTGACAGAAAAACACAGAATTGTTGACATTGTTGCAGATTTATTAAAAAAGAAAAACTGAAATATCACATGGTCCTAAGTATTCAGACCCTTTGCTGTGACACTCATATATTTAACTCAGGTGCTTTCCATTTCTTCTGATCATCCTTGAGATGGTTCTACACCTTCATTTGAGTCCACCTGTGTTTGATTATACTGATTGGACTTGATTAGGAAAGCCACACACCTGTCAATATAAGACCTTCCAGATCACAATGCATGTCAGAGCAAATGAGAATCATGAGGTCAAAGGAACTGCCTGAAGAGCTCAGAGACAGAATTGTGGCAAGGCACAGATCTGGCCAAGGTTACAAAAAGATTTCTGCTGCACTTAAGGTTCCCAAGAGCACAGTGGCCTCCATAATCCTCAAATGGAAGACATTTGGGACGACCAGAACCCTTCCTAGAGCTGGCCGTCCGGCCAAACTGAGCTATCGGGGGAGAAGAGCCTTGGTGAGAGAGGTAAAGAAGAACCCAAAGATCACTGTGGCTGAGCTCCAGAGATGCAGTCAGGAGATGGGAGAAAGTTGTAGAAAGTCAACCATCACTGCAGCCCTCCACCAGTCGGGGCTTTATGGCAGAGTGGCCCGACGGAAGCCTCTCCTCAGTGTAAGACACATGAAAGCCCGCATGGAGTTTGCTAAAAAACACCCGAAGGACTCCAAGATGGTGAGAAATAAGATTCTCTGGTCTGATGAGACCAAAATAGAACTTTTTGGCCTTAATTCTAAGCGGTATGTGTGGAGAAAACCAGGCACTGCTCATCACCTGTCCAATACAGTCCCAACAGTGAAGCATGGTGGTGGCAGCATCATGCTGTGGGGGTGTTTTTCAGCTGCAAGGACAGGACGACTGGTTGCAATCGAGGGAAAGATGAATGCGGCCAAGTACAGGGATATCCTGGACAAAAACCTTCTCCAGAGTGCTCTGGACCTCAGACTGGGCCGAAGGTTTACCTTCCAACAAGACAATGACCCTAAGCACACAGCTAAAATAATAAAGGAGTGGCTTCACAACAACTCCGTGACTGTTCTTGAATGGCCCAGCCAGAGCCCTGATTTAAACCCAATTAAGCATCTCTGGAGAGACCTAAAAATGGCTGTCCACCAACGTTTACCATCCAACCTGACAGAACTGGAGAGGATCTGCAAGGAGGAATGGCAGAGGATCCCCAAATCCAGGTGTGAAAGACTTGTTGCATCTTTCCCAAAAAGATTCCTGGCTGTATTAGATCAAAAGGGGGCTTCTACTAAATACCGAGCAAAGGGTCTGAATACTTAGGACCATGTGATATTTCAGTTTTTCTTTTTTAATAAATCTGCAACAATGTCAACAATTCTGTGTTTTTCTGTCAGTATGGGCTGATATGTGTACATTCATGAGGAAGAAGAATGAACCTAAATGATTTTAGCAAATGGCTGCAATATAACAAAGAGTGAAAAATGTAAGGGGGTCTGAATACTTTCCGTACCCACTGTATATATATATATATATATATATATATATATATATATATATATATATATATATATATATATATATATATATATATATATATAGTGTTTTGTGTAACTTTTTTTTTTTTTGAATTTCCCTCCCTAGTTCCGCTCCCATGCAGCATTGCTGCTGCAGGGAACGGAACTAGGAAGTGATCACACCGACGGAGGAGCGGCGGGACTCTCGGCTGGCGATCTCAGCAATGAGAGATCATCGCTGGATCGCCAGGAGAAGGTAAGAGAACACCGCTGCGCTCTCTGCAGATCCACCCCGAGCGTGACTCGGGGTTACCGCTCCTGCAATTAAAAATCCACCCCGAGTCACGCTCGGGATTACCACCAAGGTGGTTAAGAACTGAGAGATTCCTATAGCTGCCACAGCTGGCTGAACAACAGACCCGGCAAAAGAAAAAGAAGCTTTAAGCAAGGATACCAGCTTTTTATCAGCTGGGTCCCTAAAGACTTGGGCATTGTCCACCGGACAGGTTACATTTTTATTCACAGAGGAAATAGCAGCATCAACAGACGCCATACCCCATTTCCTTTAGAATTTCTCTTCAATTGGATATAGCAAATAAAATCTCTTTGAAGGCATAAACAGCCTGTCAGGGTGATCCCAACATCAACTGCTCTAGTAGAGGGTGTAAGTGAAAAGCCCGGGAACTCTGCTGGGGAAGCAAAGATCCTAGAGAGGAAATATAGGCCTCTGATACCTCCAGGGGAAGGTAATTTAAACCAAGTCCGCACCATTTCAGTAAGGGACTAGATTAGTAACCTCTTAAGTAAGACGCCATAACCGGTACCTCAGAATCTGAATCTTCAGAAGAGGCACCATCTTCAGCCTGCTCCCCCTCCAAGTTACCCATAGCTACCTCCTCAATGCTTTCTGCCCAATCTAGAGGTCCTGGCAAGGTTTTGAGAGCACAGAAGACCTGCTGTATGCTTGCTGGGCCCGTACAGGAGAGGGATCTACCCCGCTTGTTCCCCACCCTGTGAAACAGAAGCAATTATGCCATCCATTCTACCTTCTAGGCCAGCTAAGGCAAATGCCAAATCGTCCTTAGTAACATAAGCCGATACAGAGGCATAGGAGGTAGCAACGATACCCGACAAGTGCAATGGCTCAGATTGGCCAGTAGCTTCAGGTCTATCAGGGAAGCAGACTACAGTGGGAATCAGACTAGGACTGGTCAATCCTTATGTGGGGGACACTAAGCCCCTTCCCTGCTGTGCCCCCCCCCCCACACTTCTCTTTCTGGAAGACAATACTTTTAGTAAAGTAAGACCCAGAAGTGAGGCTCTGTTGCATAAGGGTAGAGTATACTGTGATCAAGCACTAAACAGCTATCACAGAACTACCGTTCTAACCTGTCCCATGGTCATTCCCATGCCCAGACAGTCTGATCCCCTGCTCTGTGTCCCAAAAGATGCCAGTCAGCAGCCTGCTTAAAACGATGTGAGGGTGTCCATGTGCAGGTCCGGGACGTCATCAGCGAGCGCCGCTCTCATAGCCACGTGGAAAGCTGGCTGGGACTAGACTCTGAAACAGGTAAAAATCAAAACTGCAGAACTAGTGACCAAAAACGGAACTTCAGCTAGGAGAAAATGTGCTTATTCCTTCCCTTAACCTCTTTCTAAGAGAGAGAAAAGGAATAACCAGTCCCGCCGCAGGGTTCTGAGCAGGACCCAATCTTCAATCATCACAGCGAGCTTGGTCAATCCGACCTTCAAGGACCAGATCGCCCCTTTTTTTTTTTTTTTTTTTTTTTTTTTAAAATGAGGTCCACTCCCTTGAACCTGTAGAGAACCCTGCTGAAAACTCCTTGGGATAATAAAACCAGGGTTTCATTACTAGGATCCAGTGCCCAAACAGGTCACATTACAGGCAAAACCTTGGATCTTCTCTAGCCGAGGTTCAGGTACCATTCTTTTAGTGCTTAGCCATTTGAATGGATCCGATAGAACGCCCAATTATTGGGACATTTTTTTGAGATTTTGAAGAGCTTTAACAGCCATGACCATCACCTTCAAGACACTGGCGAAAAAAAAAAAAAAATGGGGAGGTTCTTCCTGTATGGGAGGGGTTATATGGGAGGAACTTACTGTCTATTGGTTGCCAGTGTCCATTCACCTAAAAAAGGTAACGTATAACTCAGTCATTATTGACTGCTGCTCTGTGTCTTGTGACGTACAATACAGAAATGTTATTTGGTCAATTTGGCACCATTTAGATATATTCAGGCAATACCAGCAATAGAGTTTACCTCCTTCTGTTACGAGCAGGAGTGTTGCATCTTTCCCCTGAGAAGTGGTGTTGATTGGGTCGAGCCGAAGGAGGCCGCCTATTTGACGTCATCTCCCATGGTCGCATTGGCGGCGATGGTGCAGGAGATGGTGCAGTGTAATCAAAAACTGAATTAGATAATCGCTGTCTTTTCGGGCTTGGACTATCTTCGTTCTGAAAGGCAAAGAACACATAATTGAAACAAGAATGCTACAAAAGGACAAGCCCAGCCTTACAAATTGCCGTTTCCTTCGTCCCAACCTGCACTGCCTATATATTACATTATTAGTTTCAATAAAGTAGGTTGATGGCCAAATTAAAGAGGTATTAAAAAACGCAAAAGCAAAACATATTGCAACTTACCAATTCTTAGCTGTGATGGCTGCATTTTATTTTATTTTTTTTTTAGGCACTCTTTACTTTGTTTTCACCTGGTGATTTGGCCATTAAGGCTCCATGTACACGGGACGTTGTTAAAAGTCCCTTTGAATGCTGGAATTTTTAGGACGTTTGAAACGTCCGTTAGGTCGCGTTTGTACCCGCGTTTAGCGGGCGTTTAGCAGCGTTTGCGTTTAGAAGCGTTCCTAGAGGTCAAAAAAATTATTCCCCTTTAAAATGGAAAAACGCGAATGCTAAACGCGGGTCATCGCGTTCGGACGCGTTTGAAACGCCGGGAAACACACGTTCGAACGCAAATAATTGCGTTCTAAAAACAGTCCCTGAACGCAACTGCCTGCAAATGACTGTAAACGACCTGGTGTACATGGACAGATAAGATAAAATGTAGATGGGTTCAGGGGCTTCTGAAAAAAACGCCCAACTGCTCCTAAACGGCCATTTCCAGCGTCCCGTGTACATGGAGCCTTAGTCTTTCAACAGAACAAGCTTTTTTTGCAGGTGTAGCAGTTACAGATTTGGAACAAACCATTTACCCCTGACAGAAGTGCCTACAGCGGTCAGCTTTTATGTAAAACCTTTATCTCAAAAAAAAAAAAAAAAGGAAAGAACTGTTTGCTGTAACTGATTATACAGTGTTAACTGAAGTTCAGCTTCAATTTAAGTGTATCTAAATCGGCTAGGACATCCAAACACTCCCCTTCAGCTAAACCGCACTGCTGTCCAAAAGTGCCCCTGTGCTTCTTCATCCAATCTGGAGACACCAATACAGCTGGTGTGCTACTGGCTATATCACCAGGTAAAAACAAAAAAAATGAATGCAGCTACCACATCCAATGACTGTTAAGCTGCAGTATATTTATTCTTGGGTTTAATACTTGTTTAACTATGTGAATCACAATGTGCTATTACACATTGTAGAACTTCACTTTAGTCCATTTCAAGTACAGCTTTAAAAAACACAATCCCATGCATGCCTTCTATTCTAGAGATCTAGTAGAAGTCACATGTCGACATTATGACGGCAAAAGAAAAAAACATCCCATCATTATTTACCTATTATACAATCTTGGTTAAAGTTGGGCTAAAAGATTAAAATAAACTAAACTAGATATGGAAATGTGAGGGTAGTAAACCTCAAATTTTATAAAAAACGTCAGGATTGGCATATTCAGCAGCCTGTATTTCTGTATTTACTGACGTTCCCAATGTGAGGTTTTCACAGAAGATACCTCTGAATATGCATTTTTCCCCAATTTGTTCAGACTGCATTTCCCAGGTTTGTGCGATGTACACGATATGAACATTTAAAATCTGTTAATCTGGTCATACACCAGTACAATAGGATTACTTTTTATATAATTAAAAAAAAAGAAGAAAAAAGAAAATTAAAAATATTTTTGAAACATTTGATTTTCTAGTCATAAGTGGAGGTAAGTTGATGTTTGTTTTCAACAGCATGATGAAAAAGAAATGTGAAATCATGAAAGAATGAATTTCTAATTGTGTATATGGTTATTGTTTGGGAAATCATATTCTTCCAAAATCAAAATGTTAAAAATAAAGTTCTGAACAACTTTTAAAAAACATTTGTTACGTTTCTGATGGAATTATCAAATGTACTGATAATTTTCATATGCACCTTTTGTAATGCAGAGCAAATGTGCATACAAAACATGCTTCCCCACCTATCTTGCACCAGGACATGCTGGGAGAAAACCGGTTACAAGACTGACAGGTCATGTGATAGGGCTCGTCTCCTGTCTGGGAGTGTTTGCTGCATAACACTTGACCCCTAAGGTTCCACACTAAGCTCTGAATTTTATGAATAAAACAATTGCGGTTCTATTCTTTGGTATTAAAAGAGCAGTAGCCACTCCTGCTTTAACCTCTTCCTGCACTGCTTTTTAATAAATGACAGCTGGGCGGGAGTCCTGTTATCCAGGGTGGGGGCCCTACAATGTCCTCCTAGGATCGTGCAGCACCCTGGCGTCACCTGTCAGCGGTGTCCACTGGACACAGCAGCTGACAGATCAGTGTACCGGCCCGCAGATCCCATGATAATGGTACACAATGAATGTCTTTGATTCATGCCATTAGCTGTATACTATTGTGTTGATCTCTGTGATTGGACACAGTGATCACATGGTACAGAGCAAATCACATGCAATTACCTGTGGCCAATCATAGCTAATCACAACAATACACATTCAATGAATCTATTTCTAGCAGTAAAAATTATTTATTTTTTCCTCAAAAAAAATTGTGACAAAAAATTACAAGTTCAAAAAACTTGCCATGCCTCTTACTAAATACCTTAGACCAGTGGTCTCTAAACTGCAGCTCAGGGGCTAGATGTGGCCTTTTGCTTACCTTTATCAGGCCCTTGGGACAACATTTCTCCCACTGATACAAGGCACTATTTCTTCCACACCAACAGTGGGTCATAATTCCCGCCACTGATACCAACAATAGGGAACTGTTCCTACAAGTAACCCCAACAATGGGGCACTATTCTTCCCACTGACACCAGTTATGGGGCCTTATTCCTTGCTCTGATATAAACAATGCTGCATTATTCCTCAAACTGACACCAATGATGGGGCAGTATTCCTTATGCCAACAATGGGGCACTATTCTTCCCAACAACACTAGTGATGGGGCAAAAAAAAAAAAAAAAAACCCTGCAGGGATTAAATACCACCAAAAAGAAAGCTCTAGTTGTGTAAAAAAATACAAAAAAAATAAACAAAAACAAACACTTTCATATGGGTACAGTTCTGCAATTGTCATTCAAAGTGTGAAGCACTGAAAGCTAAAAATTGGCATAGGCAGGAAGGGGGGGTCAAAGTGTCCAGTATTGAAGTGGTTAAAAAAAAGGGCCTCAATTTCCCACAGGGGGAAAAAGAAAAAAAACTGTGTAACTATACTGGGAGACACATATTAGATACAGTTTTGCTGATAGTGTATAAAGTATTTTGTGGCCCAAGTAGAAAAAAAATGCCATTTTAAAAAAGGAACAGACAAATATCTGAAAGCTTTTGCTTTCAAAAACAAAAAACATATTTGCTTGGGAAGATGGAAACTGAAAAGGTTATATCATCAACACGCATCGGCAAGATCCATTAGGTTATATCTGCTGCTGGGATTTTTTATTTTTAACTATTCTCAGTGCTGTATTATCGATATGAAATTGAAATAAAACAAATTTGGGTTGAAGTAAAACAAGCAGATATCTTCAGTTTAAGAGGCTGTTAAGGCAGCGTATCCTACGGTCATATCAACTAAGGTCAGCGCCATTTAACCACTTTATTACCGCTGGACATCCTGGGCTTTAGGGATATCTGACTGATGCCTGCAGCTGCAGGCATCAGATATTTTTTTCAGCTGGCAATTCCCTTCACTATAAGAACAATCATAGCTTGATCGTTCTTAAAGGCAGCGGGAGGGGACATCCCCCCCCTCCCTCCGATGCTTCTACCAGCTCGCCTGTGCGATCGGCGAGCCGGAGAAGGAATCGGCCACTGGCAAGTACACCATAGAGAATACTGAGGACCAGATGGTCCCCTGCAGTCTCTTGACTCTCGGAGGCCGGGCGCGACGTGAAGAGGTCACGCCCACCTGGCAGTTTTCAATACTGCACTGATCTCGGCTAAAGAACAGAGATAGTTTTTTTTTCGCCCCCCCCCCCCCCTTTTGGGATTTCAGGCTTTTTAGCCTGTAGGAGAGAGAGGAGAGATCAGGTCTTATTGACCCAAGATCTCCACATAAAGAGGACCCATCATTCACTATTCCTATTACAGGGGATGTTTACATTCCTTGTAATAGGAATAAAAGTGATTAAAAAAAAAAAAAAATAAATAAAAAAAAAAAAAAAAGTGACAGTGTAAAAAACACAGCGTTCAATCCATACATGTGAGATATCGCTACGAACGTTAGAGCGAGAGCAACAAGACCTCCACTGTAGCTCTAAACTGGAAACCTGTAAGAATTTGTAAATGGTCGCCTATAGAGATGTTTTAAGAGCTGAAGTTTGGCATCATTCCACGAGTGTGCGCGATTTTAAAGCCTGACAGGTTAGGTATTTATTTGGCGTAACATCATCTTTCACATTAATTAAAAAAACTGGGCTAACTTTAGTGTTTTTTTTTTTCTTTAATTCATAAAAGTTTTTTTTTTCCCCCCCAAAAAAAAATGCGTTTGAAAATTTTCTGCGCAAATACCATGTGACATAAAAGTTGCATTGACTGCCATTTTATTCCCTAGGGTCTCTGATAAAGAAAAAAAAAAAAAAAAAAAAATAATATATATATATATATATATATATATATATATATATATATATATATATATATATATATATATATATATATATATATATATATATATATATATATATATTTTTTTTTTTTTTTTTATTTATATTGTTAGGGGTTCCGAGTAATTTTCTAGCATGGATTTTTACATGTAGGAGCGGAGTGCCAGATATCGCCCGGTATGGAAGTGGTTAATGGTAGTGCAAGCAGAACACAAGCCATCTATGAGATACGCATTTCCTGTAAAATCTGACTGTTCAAAAGAAATGAAATCAGACTGTCTTCTCAACATAAACAGCTTCAACATGTATGAGCATATATAAAAAGCCTAGCATCTAACAGAACTGCTCTGAAAATGTACAGGCAACATGAAGAAATTACGCCAAGCACAGCAATCTCATCAAAGTTACTCAAATTGAATTTTAAACACCATTTGCATGTCAAAGCCAGAACACTACATGAACTCCTTTTAAATACAAATTGAGTTATGCAAACACCAATTCAGGCCCTTTGAATTCCAAAAAAACCTGTTTGCATTTCCCTCTTCCCTTCCTCTGAAAGAAAATGCATCAATCCAATTTAAATTCAGCTACCGTTGAAACAAAGAAGGGTAAGTGTGTGTTAGATGCTACATTTCATGAAGAGAAATTTTTCAATTAAAAGTAACCTCCCAAAACTGGACCAAATGGCAGAAGGTTCAAGAGCATGCATATAAATGAAGATGTCACAGAAAGCACTGGATTAGGATGCCATCTGCAGTCTATAGCAAAACAAATATGGTTTTGGAACAAGCAATGATGTGCAGTAAATAAACGCAGCACATGCATGCAGACAATGCACACGTTAAACCAAGCAAGCTGGATTGTAGGAGCCAAGGCTGGATTCAGTACACAAAGTCGAGATCCTTTGAAGCAATTCTTCCAACACCTATTCTAAAGCAATGTGTTTTTAGATATATTTCCAATCCAGCATACAGTGCCTTAAAAGTATTCATATTTTCCACCATTTGTCATTTTACAAACAAAAACGTAAATGTATTTTATTGGACTTGTATGTGATAGACCAACACAAAGTGGTAGAGAATTGTGAAGTGGAAGGAAAAATTATAAATGGTTTTCAATTGTTTTTACAAATAATTATCTGAAAAGCATGGTGTGCCTTTGTATTCAGCCCCCTTTACTCCAATACCCCTAACTAAAATCTAGTGGAACCAATTGCCCTCAGAAGTCACCTAATTAGTAAATAGAGTCTGTGTGGAATTTAATCTCAGTATTAATACAGCTTTTCTGTGAAGCCCTCAGAGGTTTGTTAGGGAACCTTAGTAAACAGCATCATGAAGGCCAATGAAAACACCAGACAGGTCAGGGAAAAAGTTGTGGAGAAGTTTAAAGCAGGATTAGGTTATGAAAAAAATATCCCAAGCTTTGAACATCTCATGGAGCACTGTTCAATCCATCATCCCAAAATGGAAATAGTATGGCACAACTGCAAACCTACCAAGACATAGCCGGGCAAGGAGAGCATTAAATCAGAGAAGCAGCACCATGGTAACTCTGAAGGAGTTACAGAGATCCTCAGTTTAGGTGGAAGAATCTGGCCCACAGGACAACTATTAGTCGTGCACTCCACAAATCTGCCCTTTATGGAAGAGAGGCAAGAAGAAAGCCATTGTTGAAAGAAAGCCATAAGAAGGCCTGTTTGCAGTTTGAGAGAAACCATGTAGGGGACACAGCAAACATGTGGAAGAAGGTGCTCTGGTCAGATGAGATCAAAATGGAACTTTTTGGCCTAAAAAGAAAACGCTATGTGTGGCAGAAAACAAACACTGCACATCACCCTGAACACACCATCCCCACCATGAAACATAGTGGTGGCAGCATCATGTTGTGGGGATGTTCTTCTTCTGTAGGGGCAGGGAAGCTGGTCAGAGTTGATAGGAAGATGGATAGAGCCAAACACAGGGCAATCTTAGAAGAAACCCTGTTAGTCTGCAAAAGACTTGAGACTGGGGTGGAGGTTAATTTTCCAGCAGGACAACAACCCTAAACATACAGCCAGAGCTACAATGGAATGGTTTAGATCAAAGCATATTCATGTGTTAGAATGGCCCAGTCAAAGTCTAGACCTAAATTAAATCGAGAATCTGTGGTAAGACTTGAAAATTGCTGTTCACAGATGCTCTCCATCCAATCTGACAGAGCTTGAGCTATTTTGCAAAGAAGAATATGCAAAAATGTATCTCTAGATGTGCATAGCTGGTAGAGACATACCCAAAAAGACTTGCCGCTGTAATTGCAGCGAAAGGTGGTGGTTCTACAAAGGGGGGGGGGGGGTCAAATATTAATGCACGCCACACTTTTTGTAAAAAAAAAAAAAAAAAAAAAAAAAAAAAAAAAAAAACTTTGAAAACCATTTATCATTTCCCTTCACAATTATGTGCCACTTTGTGATGGTCAACCACAAAATCCCAATAAAATACATTTACGTTTTTGGTAGTAACATAACAAAAATGTGGAAAATTCCAAGGGGTATGAATACTTTAAGGCACTGTAAACTCAGCATTTGATATTCCTGATAATATGTGTCTGCTGTACCATGTACTTGTATAAAAATGTATCCTGTTCTCTTTGTGTTGCTTTATGTGAAATCCCTGGTGTTCCTGTCAGTCCCTCTGCTTTCCTATTAAAAAATCTAGCTGTGCTGGGAATTCAGTGTGCTCTCCTCCAATGATCGGGCTTGTGCCACCTCTGCTCCCCCTGCACAGCCTTTAACTGTGAAGCTCAGTGTATAGTGGTTTCTCCTCCCCAGCTCTTATGCAGCTGAGAACAGAGGTTATGAAATAAAAAATAAATGATAGATATATCTATACATACATACACACACACACACACACACACATATATACGGTCACACATATACACACACATACAAATGCATACATCGAACAGTTGATGCAGCTGGAGAATCTGATGGCTCTACAGAAGGTGCAGCACACCAAACTGGTTAGGAGTCAATTGAAGAAACACATGGCACAGGCCCAGAGTTACCAGTGGTAGCTGGAAAAGTAAACAAACAATTATAAGAAGCAGAACATGCAGTGGTGCTAGGTAGTTAGGATATGGAGGGGTCCTGAATCAGTGTGTGTCACTGTATGGGAGAGAAGCCTGAATGATGAAATCAGAGACATCTGGACTGCTATTGCGTAGGCACACAATTTAAAGAAGACTGCATGTAAAATGTTTAAATATACATGAGGGCATGTGCTTCACATTATACTTGCAATGTCAACACAGTGATCACACTTTATTGTTCCAATAACTAAATTAAATTGGGGCAATGGAGGACCAAAAGAAAAAAAAAAAAAAAAAAAAAAAAAAAAAAAAACAGGGCTCAACACCAGTCTAAATTTACCCTACTCCTAATCCATCCAAAAGCTCACGGCAATTGACCAAACCAACAAACATAAAATAGATAAAAAGAAAAAAACAACAGCTATATGCTACATACAATCCTGAAGTTAATAAAGATTAAGTGAGGATCTAGCACAAGCATGAAAGAACATCATGTGGATAGCCCAAAAAACAAATATGCAATGACCTGAAAAAAAAAAAAAAATTATATATATATATATATATTCACTGAAAAACTAAAGACAAGAGTGCAAAACCACATAGTGTAGTATATTATGCAGAAATGTTTTTTAAATGGATAAAATTGCACTCACAAAAAAAAAAAAAAAAGGCATGGGCTAGGCATAACAGTCTGGGTCCCCTGGAAGCTGGGAGTAATGAAATGTAAACCAAGCATACTTCTGGTAAAATAAATCCACTGTTACCGATGCACAACCCCAGAAGTAGAGGCCGCCCAGTGTAGCTGATGTTCATATGTGCAGTAGGATAACAGGGTTGCATTTCCAAGCTTCAAGTTTCTTCCATGGCCATACCCTTGCAGGTGGCCAAGGCAGGGATCCTGGTTTACACTTCATCACTACCGGCATCCAGGGTGCCCACACTGTTTTGCCTAGCACATGACATTTTTTTGTGAATGGAAACTTTATCCATTTAATAAATGCTTTCACACTACGCGTGGTTTTGCGCTTGCTCCTGTTATGTAGACTTTATTGTTCCTCTATCTTACACTGGACCCCCCCGGTCCCACTGTACCAGTTTCTCACAATCCCCCCGATGGTCAGACACTGGGACGCAGCTTTACTGGTTTGGGGATTTAAAATGCTCCTAGCTTGCTTTCCTCTAGCGCTGTCAGGACAGGCTAGATGGATTCCGATTGGTCAGTGCCCTCCATCCATACTGGCTGAGTGGTACAGATAGGAGATTAAGCTGCAGAGATTTCATATCCTGGACTGGAGAATCGGCATCCAGGGATATGATCGTAGGACACGAACAGTTTTCAACTAAAAGATTTACTATGAATGTATTTTGGCCAATTCAACATACATGTGCATCTCAAAAAAATTAAAATATTAAAAAAAGTTAATTTCAGTAATTCAATTAAAGTGAAACTCATCTTATATAGATTCATTACTCACAGAGTGATATTTCGAGTATTTCTTTCAATTTTTGATTATTATGGCTTGCAGTTAGGGAAAACCCAAAATTTAGTATTTTATTTTAAAAATCGAATATTGTGAAAAATTTCAATTTTGTAGACTCATGGTGTCGCACATCAATGAGCTAATTAACTCAAAACACCTGTAAGTCTCCATTCACACTAGTGCGACTTGGTCAGCCTGACAAGTCACGCACCGTCGCAGTCCATAGTGTAGTACAGGAACGGTTCTAATAGGAGCGACACAAGTCGCTCCGACTTAGAAAAAGGGTCCTGTACTACTTAGGGGCGACCTGGAGCGACTTGCATAGACATTCATTTTATGAAGTCCCTGCAAGTCGTGCCGAAGTCGCGGTGCACGCGACTTCACAGGTCACCCCCGAAGTCGTGCCGCTTCAGTGTGAACCGGCACTAAGGGTTTTATGAACCTTTAATTGATCTCATACACAATCGCGGAGAAGACTGCTGTCATTGACACTCTCCTCAAGGAGGGAAAGTCACAAAAAGGTCATTGCCAAAGAAGCTGGCTGTTCACAGAGTGCTGTATCCAAGCATATTAATGGAAAGTTGAGTGGAAAGAAAAAGTCATGCCTGCATACTTAGATGTGCCTGTTTTAATCATCAACCATGCGAGTTGCTAAATGTTGTACCTTCATTAGATTTAACCCTACTGCAACACTTAAAAGGCGCCTCTCCTCTTTTATACTCAGTTGTGACGTGATGCTACTTGTATATCAAGACATTGCCTGTTTATAAAGTCAAAATTTTTATATATATATATATATATATATATATATATATATATATATATATATATATATATATATATATATATATATATATATATATATATATATATATATATATATATATATATATATATATATAAAAAACCTGTCTTGCAAAACGCTCTCAAACCAAATAGAGAACAGTTGTACGAGACAACTGTACATACGTGTGGACTTTATGGACGCATCATGCGACAGGTAACCATACACAAAATAATAAAATAGACATTAGTGCATAATTAAAATGGACCTTTGCACAAACGTATTTTCATACCCATGCAATTTTGAGAGAATATATATATTGTATTTCTACTGTGTTCCTGTCTTATACTCAGTAGTTATGCTCTTTTGTATACATGTTTGGTGAGCTGGACCCTTTTTTTGGTCAGCCTCATCATTTTAGTCTGTTATAGATTTTAATTATGAACCATTACGAACTAATAAATGTCTATTTTATTATTTTGTGTATGGTTACCTGTCTCATGATGTGCCCATAAAGTCCACACATACGTGCAGTTGTCTCATACAACTGTTGTCCTCTAAATTAGGATTATGGCATGCTCTTGATAGCTCCTTTCTTTATCGCTCTCAAACCAAGTTACTCTAAATCCAGGGCTTTAACCACTTTAAGACCAGAAGTATTTGCCCTCTTCCTGACCAGGCCCTATTTTTCGATTCGGCACTGCGTTACTTTAATTGCATGGTCGTGTGACGCTGTACCCAAATTAAAATTGATGTCCTTTTTTTCCCCACAAATAGAGCTTTTGGTGGTATTTGATCACCTGTGCGATTTAAATTTTTTGTGCTATAAACAAAAAAAGTGACAATTTTTGGGAAAAAAAAAAAAAAAACCACAACACACACAAAACAAAGTGATTTACTACCCATTTAAACACGGATTGTAGCCTTTTTTCATACCCATACCATTTTTTCACAGAATTACTACAGTGCAGAATAAAAAAAAAGAAAAAGCATTATATGAACTGTTTGTCACCCCCAGGTTTTTATAGAGCTAGGTGTATTTATGCAATTTTTATTCCCAAAGCAGGTTTTAGGTTTGTCATCTGTAGGGATTTAGGGTTCAGTGGAAATACCACCCAATCCTGAAATGCAAGGTTGTAGTGTTTTTGGAAAGGCTGTACTTAAAGCAGGGAGATCAGGTAATAGCTCCAGCTAAACTGCACAGAAATAGCAAAAGGATAGCATTACTGAAGCCACTAAGGTTTTCATGGAAAGAACAAAAACTGAAGGATTTAGGAGGGTCTCAGAGATTTAAAAAACACTAATCTGATATAATTTTCTAGCAGGGGGTCTGGACAGGAGAAAAAAAAAAAAAAAAATCTGACAGTTTCAAAAAATATGTTTTTCTATTTAGAGTGCATAAGGGAAAGCATATGAGCCAGCTACACACTGTATGCCTGTAATGTATCCAAGACTTTCAAGTAACATGTATAAATAATGAGCTAAAAGTAACTTATACTTCTCAGAAGGCACAGGAGAGAAAACTACAGGCCTGGACGAGAGTAAATAGCAAATAGTTAAAATGCAGATCTCTTTAAAATGCATCTAGGGCAAATCACTACTTTACGCTTAATGTCAAGAGTATGATTTACTTGAAGGGAAATAAAACAAAGCCACTGCAAACGCCAGCTGAGCAACCAATCACTAAGGAACAGTTTAAACATTTTAGGCAATTGTTAAACCGACAGGAAGACTATCTGAGAGCAATGTGAGTACTATTTTATAGTGGATCACCGAAAAGAAAATTTCAGCGAAGAAACTGAAAATTTAGGATGCACTTGGCTGAAACAGAAATTAAGGTTTTCAGTGTTGTACCAATAATGGCTGCCGAAAACGTCCACCATTTTTACATTGCTTATGGTGTGTGTTTGAAAGGCCATGTTACTCTAAAAATGCATCAAAAACAGAACACGGTGCATTTTCCATGTGTTCTTGCTGAGTTTTCAATGCATTGCAAAAGGGGAGGTGCGGTTTGCCAAATATGCACCAAGCAGGATTTTTAACACCGCTACAAAAAAAAGGTGTCAATAATGGCCAACAAATTCATATTCATTTAAATTCATGATAATAATCAAAAAGTTTAAAATACAAATATTCTTAAAAATATATAGAAAAAAAACATTTGTGGCTGATGATTTTCAGCTGCCAAAATGTCAGTGCATCATTACTATTTAATTAAATCAAATGAAGCTACTCTGCACATGAAAACTGGAAAAAAAAAAAAAAGAATTCTAATTATATGTCTGGCGTAGGAATACATTTTCATGGCTTGCAAAGTGACAAATTAAACCAACCAAAAAACTTGAGGCAAATTACAATCATGATACCAAAACAGAACAGAGCATAAGTGTACAAAACGCATCTGAAATGTATCAGTAAAACATACAGCCCAACAGCATGAATCACAGACAAGATTTCTACTCCCTTGTAGCAGCCAAACGAACGATAACAAAATCTACTGGGTGTAAATAGGCTGAAGCCTCAAAGTATATGCGTAGGCGCAAAAAAAGAAAGAATAAAAAAAAAAAAGGTTGCAATTGGCTTGGGTTTTTTTTATTGTAACCCAATTTTTTTAATAAAATTATACCTAATAATCCTTTTCACAAATCCTTTTATTTTGGATGGCAAGGCTATATCCCCCCTCCCGGGGTTGTGCTGGTGAAGATGGGGCTTGGTAAACATGCTACTGATGGCTCCCATACCCACTGACAGCCGATCATAGTAAACCAAGTGTTTACTATGTCAGTTTATGAATGGATAAGAAGTCTTTATATAGA
Source organism: Pelophylax lessonae (assembly GCF_965119305.1). Taxonomy (NCBI): domain Eukaryota; kingdom Metazoa; phylum Chordata; class Amphibia; order Anura; family Ranidae; genus Pelophylax; species Pelophylax lessonae. The sequence continues at coordinate 439,227,491 of NC_138768.1, read as the reverse complement.
CTCCTTATTTCATTCATGTAAAATGGTGCAGAAAAAGGGACTCTAAGGCCTCTTTTTCACAAGGGCCCTCCGTATGTCCGTATATCACCCCATCCGTTTGCGGGTGATATACGGACATAATGCATGTCAATGGGATTGCGGATGACCATACGCTGACATCCGATTTGCGTCCTTTCAGTTCTGTTCCGTTTTTTGGAACGGAACAAAACCCCATTTTTCTTCCGTTTAAAAAACGGAAAGGAAGGAAAATCGGATGTCAGCGGTGTCATCCCCAATGCCCATAGACTTACATTATGTCCGCATATCATCCGCAAACGGATGGGATGATATGCGGACATACGGACCGGGTGACACGTGTCATCCGTGTCCATAAAAAAAAAAAAAAATGGTGCCGGAGCGGATCGAAATACGGTCCGCTCCGTGTGGAAGAGGCCTTAGTCCCTTTCTCGGTCAAAAAAATAAATAAAAAAAAAAAAAAAAATGATATGTGAGCCTGTTTAGACCATTTCACAAAAAGGTGCAATTTAAAATGCACAAATATTTATTAACTCAATATAGGTTTAACTTTTATAGTTAGTAGGAATTGTGTACATTTTGTCATGTATGAATCCATCCAATTCATGATTTTAGTGTATTTTTTGTGAAAATATTGGTTTGATAAACATTTGCAAAAATATTGCGGTGCCTTCAAAATCAGTAGCAACATGTTACTGGTCATGTGCTTTCAGAAAATATATGGTTTGGGGGGGGGGGGGGGGGAGGGTCTTTTACAAAGCTGTGTGAAAAAGGAAAACCTCCAGATTTTTAGAGAAATTTTTGTGCACATGCAATTTTTACCATTTCTCAAAAAGGCGCAATTTAAAATTTACAAGCATTTGTTATTTATTAACTCACTACACAGGTTAAGCTTTTATATTTAGCAGGAATTTTTTAATTTTGCTTTGTTTATATCTGTTAAAAATGATTTGAGAATTTTTAGCAAATATTGTTTTATAAAATATCTGCACAAATATCGCAGGGCATTAAAAATCAGTAGCACCTTCTTTTTATTCTACAAGTCATGTGCTTTCAGAAAATATATGGTTGGGAGGGGGGGGGGGGGTTCTTAAACTCTCAAAGCTGTAAAGGGAACAATGAAAACCTTTAGATTTTGAGAGAAATTTTTGATATTTCTATTTTTGCATATGTTTGATTTTTACCATTACGCAAAAAGGCGCAATCTAAAAATTTACAGATAGTGGTTCTTTATTAACTCAGTACAGGTTAGCTTTTATATTTAGTAGGCGTTTTTACCTGCTAATAATGATTTTAGTGTATTTTTAGTGAAAATATTGTTTTGCTAAACTTTTGCGCAAGTATTGTGCCCTTAAAATCAGTAGCATTTTATTTGTATTCTACTGGTCATGTGCTTTCAAAAAATATGGGTTTGGGGGGGGGGGGGGGGTCTTTAACAAACACTGAAGGCTGTAAGGGAAAAAAATAAAAAATGCAAAAATGGCCTGGCCAGCTAAGTTTAAAAGTGGAGCCCAGGGCCTGGCAGCGAAAGGGTTAAATCAGTTAAGGAGAAGAAAACCACACACACACACACCATGGTGGTTAATACTTCTTATCAAGCAGTTTTGACAAAAAGAGGGTTTAATATCCTTTAAAGCTAAATTCCAGGACAACCCAAAAACGGAATTTTTGTAAAATCTTACCTGTAAAATTCCTTTCTCTGAGTCCTCCGACAGTCGCCGCCTCTTCATATTCGTCACATATGGGGTATTAGACTTTGCTCCGAAGGAGTAGCTAGGCAACAGAATATGTTAACAATAAAGCTTTAACATATCCCACCCTCAAGGGGTGGTCCCCTCAGTCAATACCCTCCTACTTCCTGCAACCATATCTCAGTTTTAGTGGAATAGCAGTAGAGTATACATTCAAACCCCAAAAGAGGGGCGGGGGCGGCGACTGTCGGAGGACTCAGAGAAAGGAATTTTACAGGTAAGATTTTACAAAAATTCCGTTTTCTCTTACGTCCTCCGACAGTCGCCGCCTCTTCATATTCGTCACATATGGGGACGTCCCAAAGCAGTGCAAACATGAGGGGTGGGAAACGCATCCGCGCCGAAAGGCAACGCAGTCTCCACATCAAAGAAAGGAACCTTACCAAAGGAAGGAAACTAGCTGGGCAACAGCAAAAATAAGTGCTCAACAGGAGCAACAACCCAGGAAAAGACAAAAAACCAGGGGATACAAAACTTATCCCAACAGCCAGGAGTCCCCAACAAGGGACCCTAGGGAACAGCCGCACTAAGAACCTTGCGGCCAAAGGAAGCATCCGCCGATGCCTGAACATCTACTTTGTAGAATTTTGTGAAAGTGTGCACGGTCGACCAAGTCGCCGCCTTACACACCTGGGCTACAGAAGCCCCATGACGACAGGCCCAAGACGTACTCAGAGATCTAGTAGAGTGCGCCTTCACAGGCACAGGGGGAACCTTCCCCTGCAAGGCATAAGCCTGTTCAATGGTCTGCCTGATCCATTTGGCAATGGTAGAGGCGGAAGCCGCCATGCCCTTCCGAGGACCCTCTGGAAGAACAAACAAGGAGTCCGTCTTTCGAAAAGACTCAGTCGATTTAAGGTAAACCCTAATCGCTCGAACAACATCCAGAGAATGCAATCTCACCTCCTTAGGATGTTTAGGCTTCGTGCACAACGAAGGCAAAACAATATCCTCGTTAAGATGGAATTCCGAAACTCGTTTCGGCAGAAAAGAAGGATTAGGTCGCAAGACCACCTTATCCAAATGAACAACCAGGTACGGAGACTTGCAGGACAAAGCCGCCAGTTCCGACACTCTGCGAGCCGAAGTGATCGCCACCAAAAAGGCGACCTTTTTGGACAACATAGACAACGAGATCTCCCTGATCTGTTCAAAAGGAGCACGTTGTAACACAGACAGGACTAGATTCAAGTCCCAAGGGGGCAAGGGATCCCTCCTAGGAGGAACCAGATGCCGCACACCCTGAATAAAAGTGCCAACCAAGGAGTTGGAAGCTACGGGACGTTGAAACAGAACGGCCAGCGCAGACACCTGACCCTTTATCGTAGCCAGCGCCAAACGCTGATCGACACCCGTCTGAAGGAAAGACAGCACACGGGAAACCGAGTACGTGCGGGGTGAAAACCCCCTGGACTCACACCAGGCAAAATAGGCCTTCCAAGTACGGTAATAAACCTTTCCCGAGGAAGACTTCCTCGCGTTGATCAAGGTATGAACAACCTCTGGAGAGAGACCCTTCTCCTTCAGGACCTCGGTCTCAACAGCCAGGCCGTCAAAGCCAGCGACTGTAAAGCAGGATGGTAAATCGGTCCTTGAGACAGTAGATCGTCCCGAAGAGGCAGACGCCAGGGGGCGTCGACCGCCAGATTCACGAGGTCTGCGTACCAGGACCGGCGAGGCCAGTCCGGTGCCACAAGAATCACCGTGCTGCGTTCCGAGTGTAACCTGCGAAGGAACCGGGACAGCAACTGAATCGGTGGAAACGCGTACATCAGCCTGTACTGATGCCACGGGGCCACTAACGCGTCCGACGCGTCCGCCCGAGGGTCGCGCGTCCTTGCCACGAACCTCTTCACCTTGTAGTTGAGGCGAGACGCGAACAGGTCCACATCTGGAAGACCCCACTTCGCGCACAACATCTGGAAGACAGCCGGGTGGAGAGACCATTCCCCCTGATCCAGGGTCTGGCGACTCAGATAGTCCGCCTGCCAGTTCTCCACTCCCGGAATGTGAACCGCCGTTATCGCCGGGACATGAGTCTCGGCCCAAGACAGAATGTCGGCCACTTCTCGAGCCGCTCGGGCACTCCTGGTGCCCCCTTGGTGGTTGATGTAGGCCACCGCCGTGGCATTGTCCGTCTGCACCCGAACCGGGCAGCCCTGCAGCCGGTCCGTCCAGCGATGAAGACAGAGCCTTATCGCACGCAATTCCAGAATGTTGATCGGGAGGGAAGACTCCCCCTCCGACCAGGTCCCCTGGGCGGACAGAACGCCCAGAACACCACCCCAGCCCGACAGGCTGGCATCCGTGGTGATTATCGTCCACGAGATCGGACGAAACGACTTGCCCCCGGACACCAACGGGGACTGGAGCCACCACAGGAGGTTTTCCCTGGTGCGATGACTCAACGAGATCTGAAGATCCAGAGATTGAGGTCGCCCGTCCCACTTGGACAAGATCTCCGCTTGGAGACCCCGCGTGTGAAACTGCGCGAAAGGAATCGCCTCGAAAGCCGAGACCATCAATCCCAGACATCTCATACACGTCCGCAGAGACGAGTTCGGAACGTCCCTGAGGGACCTGACTTCCTCCTGAAGAGTCCTGAGTTTGTCTTCCGGCAGGAAGACCTTCGCCTGCACCGAGTCCAGTATCATTCCCAGATAGGGAAGACGAACCGACGGACTCAGAGTCGACTTTGGAACATTTATCGTCCAACCGAACTCCTGCAGAGTTTGCATCGTGACAGACAGGTCCTTCTCCAGACCCTGACTGGTCGCAGACCGAATCAGAATGTCGTCCAGATACCCCAGGACAGAAATGCCCTGGGCTCTCAATAATGCCAGAACCGGTGCAAGCACCTTGGTGAAGACCCGCGGAGCCGAGGCGAGCCCAAAGGGCAACGCCACGAACTGGTAGTGATCCTCCGCAATGGCAAATCGAAGGTATCTCTGATGACCCTCGAATATGGGGATGTGAAGATACGCATCCTTCAAATCGATGGAGGCCATGAATTCCCCCGGAACCAGGGCAGCCACCACCGAGCGCAGGGATTCCATGCGGAACTTGCGAACCCGCACAGAGCGGTTCAGAGCTTTCAAGTCCAGAATTGGACGAACCTTGCCCTCCTTTCTGGGCACAGTGAACAGATTGGAATAAAACCCCCGAAATCTGTCCCGATGAGGCACCGGAACCACCACTCCCTGAGCCCTCAGGTCCCGCACCGCCAGGCGCAGATCCCGCAGGCGCTCTGGAGACAGTTGTAGATTTGAGGGAAAAAATCTGCTCTCTGGCCGAGAGAGAAACTCGATCTTGTAACCAGATCGAACGATTTCCAGAACCCATCTGTCCCGCACACGGGCCAACCAGGGCTGAAGAAAACCGAGCAAGCGTCCCCCCACCCCAAAACTGGGTGAGGGCGCCCCTTCAGGCCGAACTGTTATGGGCCGCAGGTCCGGATTGGCCGGACTTCTGTTTTCCAGACCAGGGCTTCTTCTGAGAGCCCTGGCCCTTGAACGGTTTGCCCTTGTAGTGCGGCCGAAAGGCACGAAAGGACCCCTGAGGGGGCCGAAAATTAGCATGCTTCTTCCCAGAAGCCCCCTTAGCCTTGGGGAAATGGGGCAAGAGAGTGCTCTTACCCCCAGTAATCCCCTTAATCAACACATCCAGGGACTCCCCAAAAAGGCGAGACCCATCATAAGGCAGATTGGCTAAGGTTTTACGTGAAGATTGGTCCACCGACCAACATTTCAACCAAACCAGGCGGCGAGACAACACCGCCACGCTGTGCACACGCGCGGCCAACGGAATCAGGTCCAGGTCCGCATCACACAGATACATGACACCCTGGTGGATCTGATCCACCATATCCAGGGTCGCCGCTGAGGCCGAATCGGCCACTAGGACGCGCCTAAGCATCTGCGTCCAACTTGCGATCGCCTGGGCCGCCATGAGAGAAGCAAACAGAGCCTTAAGCATAGAACCCGTAACAGAATAAGTATGACGGGCAAGAGACTCCAGTCTCCTATCCGTGGCATCACGGAAAATAGGGGATCCCTCTGCCGGGATCGCAGTGGCTTTGTTCAAAACCGCAATAGCATGATCTACTGGCGGAGGCACACACCACCGTTCGTCAGTGGCAGGCGAGAAAGGATAACGCAGCTTAAATTTACTTGGTACCGCAAAAGGCTTGCGCAAATCGCGCCATTGGTCCTTAACAGCGCGCTGAAAATCAGCATTGCAGGGAAAGACCTGCGGCGTCCTGCGTTTTCTCTGCGTCCCATAAGCCGCCAAGGCAGCTGGGGGACACACCTCGTCCTGCAAACGTAGCGTCTGCTTAATGGAAGCAATCAACTCATCCATGATTGCAAGCTCTTCAGGCGAGCCAGGGGGAGAATTATCAACCCCCTCAACTTCAGCCTCTACCTCAGACCCCACTAGATCCAGAGAGGAGCGGGACCCCGATAGGGGGGTCCCCGCCAGAACAGCCCCATCACCTTCACCCTCAGATTCAGAGGACAGAGCAACTCTGGGCCGTTTAGTAGATTGAGCAGCCACCAGCATTTGCACCTGTGCAGCAAGGCCAGCCACAATAGTGGCCAAATCCCCCCCTGGGGGGGAAACAGCGGTCCCCTGGCTTTCCACCAAGACTGTGGGAAATTTGCCCTCCTGAGAATCCATTGCCCCTGTATGCCAGACAACCAAGGGTTAACTGCCCCCTTACAGCAAGCGCGGCAAGCGCAGCCCACCGCACCACACTCAGGCACAATGAGACCCCCACAGGGAATATACAGACTGAATACAGGCAATGGAACACAGGAATAGAAGGATAAAACCTGAGGAGACTCCGCTGCTGCTGCTGCCTCGATCGGCGCTTCCAGGAGAGAGGAAGTGATGCTGCCAGGGCGCTCTATGTAAGCCTATGGAGGCTACAAGAAAATGGCCGCCGTGCATGTAAACCATGCGGCCGGAGCGGGCGCCGGTAAAATGGCGCCGTTTGGCGCCGAAATCGCCGCTCCACAGTGCATAAAATCACACACAATATCATCCCATAATATGGATACATGTTAGATCGCCGCAGCGATCGCTGTATATGCCCCAACATGCCATTAAAAACATGCCCCACAGCACACAGCTCCTCACACTGCCCAGCCTGACATACTCAGTGTCATACAGCTCCCCCCCCCCCTTGCAGCCCACAGCATGCAGCCGAGAGATAGGGAGACAAGCAGTGTGATTAAAGGCAGGTTACACAGTCCCAGACTGAGACCCCCCCAGACAGACAGGTCCCCACATAGATACACTTACCTCACATGGCGTGGGGAACCCGCACAGGCGAACAAGCCACTGCACATGAGGCAGGGAGAGTCGCTACTCAAGACGCACACAATGGCGGTTCAGAAACCGCACAGCGTCCGGTGAGGTAGCCACCTCACCAATCATCCCTGCACCGAACAGGGATGGGTCGTTCACCGTGCCAGGAGCGTTACCTGGCTGAACGCTCGATGGCAGACTGGGAAGCCACTGACCCACGACCTGCGACCAGGGGGATCAGCCCGAGACCCAGTCCGCATGATCCTCTTCGTCCGAAGAACTAACTAATGCTGACAAAAATAACAGCTAAGTAAAGGTAGAGAGAAAACTCAAACAAAATATCAAAAAGAAGAAAGAGTCTGGGACAAAAAGTCCCAGCACAGAGAGAGCCAGCCACTCCTGACAAGCTAGACATTAAAACTGAGATATGGTTGCAGGAAGTAGGAGGGTATTGACTGAGGGGACCACCCCTTGAGGGTGGGATATGTTAAAGCTTTATTGTTAACATATTCTGTTGCCTAGCTACTCCTTCGGAGCAAAGTCTAATACCCCATATGTGACGAATATGAAGAGGCGGCGACTGTCGGAGGACGTAAGAGAAAAAGTAATCCTATAAATTGGTAAATCGATTTTAAAACACAGCTGGCAAAGAGTACCAGCATCTGTTGTGTTATCAGTGTCCTGTAATCCCATGCACTGTCTGATCAGGCTCTGCTGCATTGCACAATGCTGTCCATCTACTATAACCAGAGTTTCCTTCCAGGAGGAGAGAAAAGGGATGATCTCATCAATGAGCTGCCACTGCTGCTTCCTCATTACCCAATCATAGAAAATGTGTTCAGAAGACTGACTAAACAGAATCACAATGCATTGGCACTCAGTACAGATCACATGTATGCATTTCAACCTTGTCTTTAGCAGTCTGCCTGGAGGGAGTTTTAAACCAAGAAAACTTGTGGCCAAAGCAAAAAAGAATAGCAGTCATTAGAAGTCTCACCACAGCCTCCCCAAGCTTCCTGGTAGTGGAGAGTAGACATACCACCATCTTGCCCTCATCCCTCAATACCATACCTGGTGCCTATGGTATTCGGCTCGCTTTTGTACTGCTGGTACCACATGGTACGGTGTAGGAATGGTCCGGTCCGGTACAGTACGGCGGCGCTTTTCCACTACATGGAACCGAACGGTATGGCTCTCTAAAACAGTACCACCTCGATTGTGGTTCCAAGAGGTACCATACCGGTACCGTATCCCACAATCCTTTGCATGCAATCACTACTAGCCACTGATTGGTCAGAGAATCTTTGTTATCCCACCCACTTACTTTAGTACTACTTTAGTGGAAAAGCAAACCATACCAAACCGCACAGAACTGTTCCAACACCGTACCATGCGGTACCATGCAGTGGAAAACCAAACCCGGCCAAGAAGGGCCGATAGAGCCGAGCCGGTACTTGCAGTGGAAAAGTGCCATAAGCTACCGATCAGTAGATATCATCTTGGAAAAAGTTTCTATTTGCATATCAGTTTCAGGGGAATCCAGATAGCTCTGTGGCAATAGGTATGTGTGAATCCATCTGCTGCATTTAGATACCTATATTCATTTACAGCATTACTTTAATGAAAACTGTAAGTCAATTACAAAAGGATACTGTACATGGGTATATGAAATGGGTTTATGTCTGGAACCATGGGCCCATTTGATCCTGTCTGCTCTGATCCTCATCTTTTACTGTGCCTAATCCATCTGCTGATAGAACAGAGCCCTTTGAGGCACTCTGCACATGCTCAGTTTGGTGGGTATTGCTAGAGAGTTTTTTTTTTTTTTGTGGGAGGGTGCAGGTGATCAGCACAGGGCCAATCAGCACTGTGCAGACAAAGTCAGGAGTCATGCATACCTCATCCTACAAGCTTTGACCAGTGCTTGGCCGGACACTGATAGAAGTCACAAGACTGCTGATGAGAAAAGTTATTCAGCAGTTTATATTTACTAAAATAATTGCATTTCCATGTGCTGTGTACTGTGGGAGATCAAGTGTAGTGAATGCAGGCTCCAGGGTTTAGGAACACTTGCTTTACATTTAATGTATGACCAAATGCAGAAGAACCTTGAAAATCCATGGTTACTTCCTTGCACAATTCTGCTGCAGTGGACTGTCCTCAGAAAACAAATCGAATTTCTAAGCAGACAGTGGGTCACCGGGGACCCTAGATCTGCAGCTAAGGTTTAAACAGAAGGCATAACATCATTACAAAAAAAAGAATGCATTGTGCAAGTAATGTCAGAAACATACATTCATCCCACAAAAATAGAACCTCATCTAAAATCCACCTTTCCCACACACCAGCAGGACTTGGCTCAGTCTGTCTCACACAACACTGGCTGTCAATATAGTCACATCAGCTGCTGCGTTCTCACACTGTGCTAGCTTTACTGCGATTACCTGGTTGGCAGAGTTTTTTCAGTCACTATACTGACCAGCAATTCTTCAGTCCTTATACAAAATGTATAATAAAAAAGGACTGATTGTGGAGGGGGCATTCAAGTGCAAGCTCCTCTGGTGCAGACTAAGCTGAATGAGCCTGGGTCTCTCTGTACAGCACTGTGGAATACACGTCAGAGCTATATAAAAAAAAAAAAAAAAAAAAAAAAAAAAATGTACCATCACTGTTACACACAATTATTTTACAGTAGGTTCTGCTAGTGCACAGGCTGAAGTGAATGGCTTAGTGACATCACCGCACCACCTCGTCCAATCAGATCACAATTAAGGGAAAAAAAAATGTATATGGACAGCCACTTGGTACAGGAGCCGGAATAGTAAGGCTATCACTGTAGTAGTGATCATCAGCAACTTCCACAGAGATCTCTCAGGTATGATATGCACACTTACATTATTCCAAGCTGAAACAATGTAACATGCAATAAGTCATAACTAAACTTCAGCTTCAGGAATGTAAATCTGAAATATTGCATTATATTTTCAGCCAGACGTTAGTGCTCTGGACTCCTCAGGGGCTCTCCAGACTATCCTCATCTCCCTAGAATTTAGAGTTGTTTAGCAGGCTAGTGAGTGGAGCTGAAGGGTTTATACTTGGGTAAACCTGTCCTATAAAGGTGAACTCCAGGCATTAATCAAAATACACATAAGTAGTACATACGTAGGCGAGAACTTCTCTGCCAAAGAATGTGAATTTCTCTTTCCATCCAGTCCTGAGACTTATACAGCCTTGCCACACAATCCTGTCTGGCAGGGCAAGACTTCATTTTTTCTGCTGCAGGTAAAGCACATCCAAACCCAAAAAGGCATTTTATAAGCCCTTTATTTTCACTTGGTAATCTTGCAACAAATACTTCCTCTACCTGGGTGGCTATGCTCACTTCTCCACTGTATCTGTGAAAAGTGCCATGGTAGCCACCCGCCTGGCTTACAAACATTTCTGCCTTTGTTTATCTCCATTACATGGGCTGTGATGGGATTAGCAGTTTACACAAGAAATACTAAATTGTTTTTTTTGTATGAGATTCATCTCACAGGTAGTGACAAGAACACTGCAAATCTGGGAGAATCAACAGGTATTTTCTGTACTGGCTGAAAATTATTTTTCCATGAAAAGTAAAAACGAATGCAGCCATCTTATCCATGGACTACTAAGGTACAATACAGTTTTATTCCTATTACAAGGAATGTAATAAGGCCAAAATTACTGTGCACTGCAAGTGCACTTGCTCTAGATTTGAGGGGGACGATCTGCTGATTTCTATCATCGAAACATGTGCAAATAAAAAATGCTGTTTTTTTTTCCTTCCATGTGATTGAGTATTTTTTGCAAAGTGAAAGAAGGTTTTTAATCCTCAAGCATTAGGATGAAAAGCCTTCTGTGTGTAGCAGCCTCCCCAGCACCCCATCTCTGTCCAGCGATGCCCCCAAGTCCCTCGGCCGTCCGAGACTCTCCCTCCTGATTGGCTGAGACACAGCAGCGGGACCATTGGCTCCAGCAGCTGTCATAGTCAGTCAGCCAGCCAGCCAGCCAGCCAGCCAGCCAATCAGGACAGAGAGGGGTGGGGGGGTCAAACGGCAGCTCTGTGTCAGAATGGACACGGAGCTGCAGCTTGGCTGCCCCCATAGCAAGCTGCTTGCTGTGGTGGCACTCGACTGAAGGGAGGGGCAAAGAAGGAGGATCCAGGTAGCCCTGTGCAAAACCACTGTACAGAGCAGGGAAGTATACATTCTTTTTTTTTTTTAAAAAAACAAGACTTTACAATCACCTATAGGCTAACATTAAAGCGGTTGTAAACACTATAGAAAAAAAAAATTAAAAAAAAAAACCTGCAAGACAAAGGCATAATGAGCTAGTATGCATCGCATTCTAGCCCATTATGTGTAACTTACCTTAAAACGAAGCCCCGACACGGACCCCCGGACATCGATGCGGGCGCTGCCATGATCCCTCGTCGTCTCTTCCGGGTTCGGCGGCTCCGGCGCGCTGATTGGCCGGAAGAGACGGCTCCGGCGCGCTGATTGGCCGGAGCCGCGATGACGTCACTCCCGCGCATGCGCGCGGGAGGGATTTTTCCGGCAAGCTTCCGGCAAGTTAATTGAAGCGCGAGCGGCTGCATGCACTGTAAATATCTCCTAAACCGTGCCGGTTTAGGAGATATTATTTGTACCTACAGGTAAGCCTTATTATAGGCTTACCTGTAGGTAAAAGTGAAAAAAGCGGGATACTACCGCTTTAAGGGGCGTTTAGAGGTAGGAAAAAAACAAACATTAAAAAACACTTCTAACGCCCAGTGTACGTGAAAGCCTTATTGCCCGTGTCTCCCAGTGTTCAGTAGACAGCATGTTGTAGGCACTGCATTTTTCTTCAAAGTGTCCCTCCTCACCATTTTCAAATATTACAGGAGAAATCTCTGGTTTCCTGCAGGCCAGGGGGGCTTGAAACACAAAATTCAGTTTCTCTTCACAAAAATTGCAGCCACACTTACAGCTGCAGTTATCTACCCTCCACCAGCTAGTCCTATTCTCACCCACAAAATGTATGATGTTTTACATTTTTTTTTTCCAGAAAAAACACATTTTTATTATTTTTTTTTTTTTTTATGTATGATCTGCCGCAGGTGCCAGATGCACTAGGTATGCCACCAATTACTACAAAAAAAAAAAAAAAAAAAAAAAAAAAAAAAAAAAAAAAAAAAAAAAAAAAAAAAAAAAAAAAAAATCGGTATTTCCATCATGCTTGAAGTGCCTAAAGCAACATCATTTTATTTAAAAACATTACAACTATTGATAGAATAGCTGCTATAAATGTGTATGACATGACATACTTCTGTTTAGAGTTATGAGACATATAGGGGCCTATTGTTTGCACACAAGATTCAACATTTTACACTGAAATTTGTAAATTATTGAAATAGAATTTAAGAAAAAAGTGTGAATCTTAAAGTTGTACAAATCTTACTTAGACAAAAAAAAAAAACCAACACACAAGTGAAATAACTTCTCAAATAATGAAACTGACTCTGCAAAATTAATATATATTATGCATGAGTCCAAACATATTTATACACAGACAGAAATGACACATCAGGGATAACCCAAGACCCGGTTCACACTAGCGCAACTTGGTCGCCTGACAAGTCGCCTGCCATAGATTAGCACAGGACCCGTTCTAATAGGAGCGACACAAGTCACTCAGACTTAGAAAAAGGGTCCTGTACTACTTTGGGGCGACCTGGAGGCGACCTGCATTGACTTCAATGATATGAAGCCCGTGCATGCCGCTCCGAGGTCGCGGTGCGAGCTGCGCACCGTGACTTCACAGGTCGTCCCGGTAAGTCGGGTCGCATCTATGTGAACCGGCTCAAAAAGTTCTTGTTTACAAATAAAATTGTACCCTTCTGCATCCCAAAATCAAAACAGTGATATAAGATGAAGGGAGATGGTTCTACCTTTGGCAGAATATTCTCCCACAGCACTGTAGGAATATTCCATGATATCAGGAAAGACTCCATAGGTCACAAAGCTATTTTAATACAGCAAAACTAAAACCATTTTGCCAAACCTTAACATATACAGTTGTGCTCATAAGTTTACATACCCTGGCGGAATTTATGATTTCTTGGCCATTTTTCAGAGAATATGAATAACACCACAAAAGCTTTTTTTCACTCATGGTTAGTGTTTGGCTGAAGCCATTTTTTTTTTTTTTTTTTTTAAATCAACTGTGTTTACTCTTTTTAAATCATAATAACAGAAACTACCCAAATGACCCTGATCAAAAAAGTTTACATACCCCAGTTCCTAATACCGTGTATTGCCCCCTTTAACATCAATGACAGCTTGAAGTCTTTTGTGGTATTTGTGGATGAGGCTCTTTATCTTCTCAGATGGTAAAGCTGCCCATTCTTCCTGGCAAAAAACCTCCAGTTCATGTAAATTATTGGGCTGTCTTGCATGAGCTGCGTGTTTCAGATCTCCCCAGAGTGGCTCAATGATATTGAGGTCAGGAGACTGAGATGGCCACAACAGAACCTTCATTTTATTCTGCTGTAGCCAATGACAGGCCGACGTGGCCTTGTGTTTAGGATCATTGTCATGTTGGAATGTCCAAGTAAGTTCCATGTGCAGCTTCTGGGCTGATGAATGCAAATTTTCCTCCAGTATTTTTTGATAACACACTGCATTCATCTTGCCATCAATTCTGTCCAAATTTCCTGTGCCTTTGTAGCTCACACATCCCCAAAACCTCAGCGATCCACCTCTGTGTTTCACAGTAGGAATGGTATAACTTTCATCATAGGCCTTGTTGACTCCTCTCCAAATGTAGCGTTTGTGGTTGTGGCCAAAAAGCTACATTTTGGTCTCATCACTCCAAATGACTTTGTGCCGGAAGGTTTGAGGCTCGTCAGCGGGATACCTTGTGGTATTTGTGTAGTAATGGCTTTCTTCTGGCGACTCAACCATGCAGCCCATCTTTCTTCAAGTGCCTCCTTATTGTGCATCTTGAAACAGCCACACCACATGTTTTCAGAGAGTCCTGTATTTCCCCTGAAGTTATTTGTGGGTTTTTCTTTGCATCCCGAACAATTTTCCTGGCAGTTGTGGCTGAAATTTTACTTGGTCTACCTGACCGTGGTTTGGTTTCAACAGAACCCCTCATTTTCCACTTCTTGATTAGAGTTTGAACACTGCTGATTGGCTTTCTCAATTCCTTGGATATCTTTTTTATATCCCTTTCCTGTTTTATACAGTTCAACTACCTTTTTCACACAGATCCTTTGACAATTCTTTTGCTTTCCCCATGACTAAGAATCCAGAAACCTCAGTGCAGCACTGAATGAAAGATGCAAGGGTCTGTCAGGAATCCAGAAACTCATTGACAAACACTTATTACAAGCAAACAGATCACAGGTGAGGATGGGTACCTTTAATAGCCATTCAAACCACTTTGTGTCAACCTGGGTGCATGTTATCAGGCCAAAATCACCAGGGTATGTCAACTTTTGATCAGGGTCATTTGGGTAGTTTATGTTGTCATTATAATCTAAAAAGAGTAAACACAGTTGATTGATAATAAATGGATTCAGCCAAACACTAACCACGAGTGAAACAAACATTTTTGTGTTATCCATGTTCTCGGAAAAATTGCCAAAAATCATAAATTCTGCCAGGGTATGTAAACTTATGAGCACAACTGTATCTAAACACAATAAAAAAATGTATAGCATTGCAACTTATTGGTCCCTTAATGTGGAAGCTGCAACCACAACAACTGTATTGAGCAACATGTCACCCTAGAACTGGGAGTGTATTAGGACTTCATAACTCCTCCATCTCTTCTCCATAAGGGGGGGGGGGGGGGGAGGGGGGGGGGGTTATAATCCATGAAGATGGCAGGGACCAATGCTAAATAACAGGCCAAAGGCACAGCATACAGGAGGTTATCAGTTTATAGGATTTCTGGCTGGATGCACAGGTTTGTTTGTTTTTTTTGCACTTGTTGAACAAATATAATAAAACACATTCAAAGGGTATTTAGCATACCAAAAAAAAAAAATAGTGTTTGGGTCCTTTTACACAGGCCTTGTCCAGTCCATTTAGCAGGGGTTCATGAACAGATCCCTTACTGAATTGGAACAGGAAGGGATGGATTTTTTCCCCCTCACATTTTGACAGTGGACAAAAATAGACTTCCATTACGCTTCTGATCAAATCTGCACATGTGGTTTTGTGCCTAAAGTGTTACTAAACCCAGGACCCTACATTCATTATATAGCAATTATTTTAGTAAATATCAATTGCTAAATATCTTTTCTCATCAGCAGTATATAGCAGTCTTCGGACTTCTATCACTGTCCTGTAGAGTTTTAATTCTCCTCTGAGGCTGCACAACCCCTGACTGTCTGGACAGTGCTGATCATATGTACCCTCCCCAGATAAAACAACAACACACTCTCTAGCAATACACACCAAACTGAACATTTGCAGAATGCCTCCTAGGGCTCTGTACCATCAGGAGATAGATTGGGGACAGTAAAATAAGGGGAGGATCAGAAAAGACAGGATCAAACAGCCAATGCGGAGGATTAAAGTGATTGTAAAGTCTTTTTTTCCCCTATAAAAATAACAAACATGTTATACTTACCTGCTATGTGCAGTTGGATTTGCACAGAGCAGCCCGGATTCTCCTCTTCTCAGGTCCCTGTTCTGTGATCCTGGCCCCTCCCTCCTGTTGAGTGCCCCCACAGCAAGCAGCTTGCTATGGGTGCTCCCGGGCTGAGCCACAGCTCCCTTGTCCATACAGACATGGAGCCCCGACCTAGTTGGGAGCCAATGGCACTACTGTGTCTCAGCCAATCAGGAAGGAGAATCTCGGTCTGCTGAGATACTCATGGAAATGGCTGGATAGGGGACCTCAGGTAAGTGTTAGGGGGGCTGCTACACACAGAAGGCTTTTTTTACCTTAATGCAAAGAATGCATTAAGGTAAAAAAAACCTTCTGACTTTACAAATCCTTTAAACCCTTATCTTTCACAGCGAGTATAACAAGAATGCTTTACTGCATATACAGGACTTATTTTACTTTTGTGGGTTTAATAGCAGTTTAAAAATACAGTCCTAGCAACAATGATGTCACAGCACATATTGACAGTCATTGTTATGTTACAAAAACCCATTGGAAGAAGCACGATTATACAGCAACACTACAGTAAACCAAGGCTTAAGGTCCATGCACAAGAAAATATAGGACAAAAAAAAAAAAAAAAAAAAATCACATTTGGGGCGACCGCATGATAATCTGTTTGTTCGTACATAGCTTTCGAGAGTTGATTACCACAGTTCATGTGAAAATATCTGAAAGGACATACATGACAAGCAATGCCAATTTTCGTAACTTTAGTAACCCACTGGTTTTCACTATGAAACCAGCATGCAAAAAAAAAAAAAAAAAAAAAAAAAAAAAAAAAAAAAAAAGCCAAACAAACGGACGATCGTTCGTCCAATATTCTCATTATGTATACTAGGCTTTAAGCCCCGTACACACGATAAGAAAATCTGAAGGGAAATTTCATCCGATCTGCCGATTTTCGGCTTGTTAGTATGGTGCTTTCGACAGCCAACTCCCGACATTTCGGCTGACAAAATACCGATGTGCAGACTATAAAATTTTTGTCTGTCAAAACAAAGTCCGATTTTCGTCTCATTAGTACAGATTGACGGAAAAAAATCTTAAGAGCAAGACTAGGCATGCTCAGAGAGAAAGAACACATACAAAACAATCCAACACATGACATCACTTCTGAAGTAGAATTCTGTCGTACGGGAAAATTTGTATGAAAATAACCTCTTCACTTTCCACATCAGACTAGCATGCCACAAAAAACAGACGACAGATCGTTCGATAATCTAATTGTGTGTATGGGGCTTTAGAGTCTACAAGCACTTTAGCCAAAAATGGAAAGGCTTTTAAATGATTCTCTAGAAAATGGCTATTGGGAAATATATACATACACACTGATTAGCCAAATTTTAGACCAGCCACCTAATACTGAGTAGGTCCCCATTCAGCCATGACCCATAAAGGCATGGACTCAAATCTCTAGAAGAATGCCGTGGTATCTGGCACCAAGCTGTCAGTAGCAGGTCCTTTAGGTCTTGTAAGTAGCAAGGTTCCATGGATTGGATGTTTTTTCCAGTACATCCCACAGATGCTTGATTGAATTGAGATTTGCAGAATTTTGAGGCCAAGTCAACACCTCAAACTTGTTGTGTTCCTCAAACTATTCTTGAACCATCTTTGCAGTATGATAGGGCATATTCTGCTGAAAGAAGCCCTTGCCATCAGGGAATACCATTTCTAGGAAGGGTTGTACTTGGTCAGCAACAAGTTTTAGGTAGGTGTCAAAATAACATCCACGTGTATGGTAGGAACCAGAGGTTCCCAGTAGAACATTGCCCAAAGCATCAGACCTCCACTGGTTTGCCTTCTTTGCATAGTGTAGCCTGCTGTCATCTCTTCCCCAGGTTAGAGACACATGCATCCAACCATCCATATGATGTAAAAGAAAACACGATTCATCAGACCAGGCTGCCTTCTTCCACTGAATGCCCATATATCCATTGTAGGAGCTTGGGGCTGTGGGCACAGGTCAGCACGAGCACCCTGACCATTCTGCAGCTATGCAACACCATACACAACAAACCGCAATCAACTTCCGTGACAACATGTTACCTCGCTGCCAGATATATATCCTACCAACTCTGGTGCCATTGTAACCAAAAAAATTAATGCTATTCACCTAAAGCAAAACTAAACCCATTCATGCAGGGGCGTAACTACAGGGGTTGCAATCGCTACCGGGCCCCATGCTCCAGGGGGCCCGGTAGCAAACCAGTGGGTGAACTTCTAGGATCTCAAAGGTCACACTTGCGACCGGGCCCTGGCATTTCACCACTGTGGGGAGGCCCCAAGATTGCAGGAAGGGGGCCCACTGCAGAACTTGTGAATGGATCCTGATGCGGGACCATAATAAAAGGCCATGCAATGAGATTAAAGAGCCCCAGGATTAGTGGGAAGAGCCCCGGGCTTGAAGGGAAGGGCCCCGGCCAGGAGTGTGGGGGGCCCTTCATGGTTTCTTGCATCTGGGCCCTGAAGGTTCTAGTTACGCCTCTGCATTCATGTCAAAAAAAAAAAAAACACTTTCATATAAAATTCTCACATCGGTTGTACTCAACCAAACTGTCAAACCATAAAACGCTGGAGTCATAACTGATCACATGTGCAGCACCGCAGCAGTTTTAGATCAAACAGAGGCTAAAGCTGACCATACATTATACAATTTTAATATTCAATCTCCTTTAGATTCACCTTCAACTATGTAGCCCATATATACATTACACACAAACTGCATCTTTAGAAGTAATCCATAAAACTGCTACTAGAAAAAAAAAAAAATGTACCCCCCCCAAAAAAGAGAGAACAGCACTCACAGGTCTTGAAAGGTGAAGGCACAGTGAAGTTTTTATTTTGACGAGGCACAAGCTGTCTTCTTAGGCCCTGAGAAAGACGAGCTTGTGGCTTATCGAAACAAAATCTTCACTGTGCCTTCACCTTTCAAGACCTGTGAGTGCCGTTATCTTTTGGATATGTACTACAGACTTTGCTGCGCACTCGGCCCATTTTTATCTCAGATATATATATATATCTCAGGTATTTATACAGTGCTGTCAATTTACATAGCGCTTTACATATATATTATATATTCACATCAGTCCCTGCCCTCAAGGAGCTTACAATCTAAGGTCCCCAACTCTACAAAACACATACTAGGGCCAGTTTAGATGGCAAGCTCATGTGGGCACAGGGAGAACATGTAAACTCCAGGTAGTGTCATGGTTGGGATTCAAACCAATGACCCTAGTGCGGAAGTCCTAACCACTTAGCCAATGTGTGTATAATAATATATATATATATATATATATATATATATATATATATATATATATATATATATATATATACACATACATACATACATACATACATACATACATACACACACTATGTATGTATATATAGTAGAGCTGCACAATTAAAAAAAAAACAAAAAAAACAAAAAAAAAAAAAACACACACACATCTTGATTCAACCCCCCCCCCCGGTCTTAAAACTACATGTCCTCGATCTCTGCTCACTCACAGCTGTCAAAATATAAATAAAAACAGCCTCCGGCAAACGTTTATCAACATTGTTAGGCCCCTTTCACACAGGCGCTCCGATCCGCCTGTCAGTTTTTAAGGTGGACCTGATGGGATCCTCCATGCATACCTATGGTGCAGCGGGTGTCAGCGGAGACAAGTCTGCTGACACCCACTGCTACCCGATACTGTCCGTGAAATCCGGACGAATGGAAACGCTAATTTCCATCCGTCCAGCGGATCGGATGAGAACGGATAGGCGGTCCGTACTCATCTGATTCCCCCATAGAGGACAGCGGGGATCTGACAGTGCCATCTCTTCACACAGAGCGGAGATGGAGCTGTCATCTGCCTGCTCACCGGGGATCGGCGGATCCATCCCCCCACTGAGCAGAACGGACTCCGTTCCATGTGAAAGAGTCCTTAAGGCCCTGTTCACACTGGGGCGATCCGACTTGGGGGGGGCGACCTCCAAGGTCGCGGTGCGAGCAGCGCGCCGCGACCTCGGAGCAGCCGCCAGGAACTTCATAACATTGAAGTCTATGACAGTCGCTCCGGGTCGCCCCAAAGAAGCTCCGGACCCTTTTTCTAAGTCGGAGCAACTTGTGTCGCTCCTATTAGAACGGGTCCGCAGCTTCCCTATGGAAGGCGACCTACGGCGACCTGTGAGGCGACCAGGTCGCCTCACAGGTCGCCTTAGTGTGAACGGGGGCTAAGGCTGCTAGAGAAGTATAAACACAATGCTTTACAATGTATCATTTCGTTCTTTTAGATCAAAGGAATGAGTCAGTGAGGGCAGATTAAACTCTTAAAGACTAAAGCTGGATACACACTATACAACTTTTGTTGGTAGATTTCCTTTAGATTTACCTTCAAATATATAGCGCAAGGGCCTGCCTGATTGCATACAAACTGAAAGTGTTTAGGTTTGACCTCATATTATATGGTTTTGTATCCAGCTTAAGCCTTTTTCCAACACTTGTTGCTTAAAAGTCAAAATCCGTATTTTTTGCTAGAAAATAACTTAAGCTGGATTCATACTAAAACAACTTTTTGTTGGTAGATTTCCTTTAGATTCACCTTCAAACAATGTAGTGCAAGGGCCTGCCTGATCTGCATACAAATTAAAAGTGTTGGGTAAGTCTAAAGGAAAAAATCTAAAGAAAATTGCATAGTGTGTAGCCAGCCTTAGAACCCCCAAACATTGCACACACATTTTTTTTAGCAAAAACCCTAGAGAATAAAATGGTGATCATTGAAATCTTTCATGTCCCACTGTCTTTGCCCAGAAGTCTAACAAAACAGTGTTTTTTTGGCAAAAATACACTTAAAATAAATAAAACTACACAGTAAAGTTAGCTCAATTTTTTTTGTATAATATAAAAGATGATGTTACGCCAAGAATCCTGATCTTTATTCTAAGCAAAAAGATTGTGATTCTCATTTTATCCAGAACCATGCAGCTCTAATATATATATATATATATATATATATATATATATATATATATATATATATACACACACACATACATTTTTTTTTTTTTACACAGTTACATATATTGAGCAGGGTCCTGTATTAAATTGTATTGTATATTTACTGTCTGTCCTTATGTTGTAAAGTGCTGTGTAAACTGTTAGTGCTATATTAATCCTGAAACACACACACACACACTATATATAAATATATACACACACAATCTATCTATCTATCTATATATATATATATACACACACACACATATACACACACAATCTATATATATATATATATATATATATATATATACACATACATACATACACACACACACAATCATATATATATACACACACACACACACTATATCTCTCATATATATATATATATATATATATATATATATATATATATATATATATATATATATATACATACATACATACATACATACATACTATCTATATCTACACACACTAATATATATATATATATAGACACACACACACTATATCTCATATATATCTATCACACACACACCCACACACCATGTTTACAAGCAATCTATGAATAAAGAATAAACATAGAAAAGAATGACAAACACAACATTATATATATATATATATATATACACACACACACACACACACACACACACACACACACACATATACATACATTAAAAGTATGTTTACAAGTAATCCATAAACCATGTAGAGAAAAGGCTATAAACAAAGTAGATCCAGGCATTGTATAGTGGAATAATGTAATATGTATGAGTTATGTAAAGGTTGAGGATGATGTAAATAAAGAAGTAGAAAGTGTGGTGATGGGAGTGATGGGTGTAGAAGAAGATGATGATGTTCCGTGTGATGAGATAAAGGCAGATAGAGACAGCTGAGACAAAGGCAGGCAGGGAAGCAGGGAGGCCCTCCTTGGTCTCTAGGACTGGCTGACACAGCTCGCAGCCCAGTCACATACACTGATAGAGATACAAGGCTGGCCTTCCCAGCACAATAATAATAATAATAATAATGACACCTCTGATGGTAGCAAACGGGCCAAACTGAGATACTGTGTAGACAATAGATGGGGAATGGATGAGAGGCTTAGATATGTGACAAATAATAACAACACTACTGTATAGAGCCCTGGCTAGGTCCTAGTCCTGACTGTACTAGCCACCCCGCTCCGGTGTAGGAAGCCCCAGCCACCCCTCCCCCTCCGGAGAGACACATAAACAGGACACGGCATGACTGTACACAGAACCCCCACCCCGCCATAGACACTGAGAGAGATATACATACAGAGTACATAATGTTATATAGAACTCGCCTCCTCCGTGACCAAACCACGCTCTCCGCCGTCACAGAGGGGAACTCCCGTGAAGTGGGCTGTTACACGCGCCCGGGCCGTTGCTCCTCACTGCTCCACCGCCCGCCCCTCTCCATTCTCTTTATTTATCTCTCGCCCTTCTGCTGCTTCCTCCTTTTCCTCCTCAGTGTAATCAGGGCCTGAGCTCCCAGCAAGGCCCCGCCCAACTCAATGCCTGCCCGGGGCTGCGCTGACGTCAGCCACCCCGCCCCGTTCTCTGTCGCTTCGTATATAAAAGAATGGCCGAGCCGCGGACATCTTTGATGTGGGAAGCTTGCATGAGAACTAGGAGAGCGGACGTTGCTGCGACGGAAAGAGCGCATGGAGGGGGATTCACAGAGGAGGTTACGCACTTCGTACAGAGTAAGGGAGCCTGAATACGAGGATGGACCTACCTCCCTAACATACTGGGGCCAGCGTGGAATTGCTATCTGCAGCAATCAGCCAAGTCTGATTAATCAGTGTCTTGGAATGGGCACCATACACTTATCAATCTGATTCTACGTGGAATTAGACAATGTTATGGAAGAGACACAAACGATATCATCCATCAATTGTGAGAAAAAATGAAAACCGTTGAAATGATTCTGATCGGTCTGGATAGAAAAATCTGATTGTAGGAAGGGCGATAGACTGATCCAATCATTAAAGGGGAACTAAACCCTCCTAGCCTTTACAGCCATGGAAGCAGCCATCTTGGCTTCTATTTGATTTGTGGTTGCCATGGTGCTGAACATGTGATCCATTTTGAAACCAGTAGAGGTGCACAGAATGGAAATTTTGGCCCCGAAACTGAAAATTCAGGATGTCCTTGGCCGAAAATGACAGTTTAAAAAAAAAAAAAATATGTTTTTATATAGAAATGTAATATATTCTACTTTTGAATTAATATAAATTTAAATTAATATGAATTGTCAGCCATTAATGGCACCATAAACACAAGAAAAATGCATCCCTTTAAATTCTATGTATGTCCTCACACTGATAGGTTGCACATCCGTTGTGGTGTTAAAAATACTGCTTTCTGCATTTTTGGTCAGTTAAAAAAACCTCCCTGTTGAAATGTATTGTAAACGCATCAATAACTTGCCCGTGTTATGTTTTTGATGCGTTTTTTGAGTCATTGACCTATGAAAATAGAGCATGAGCACAGTAAATCACGTGGGTTTTTGGCACCATTATCGGCACCTTTTTCTCTATTGGCAAAATGCTGAAAACACAATTTTCGGGAAATATGTTTCAGCCACCAAAATGTTGGTGCATCTCTAGCCACCAGAAATGAGATGCTTTGACAGTTTGTTTGAAGGCATCAAGCTGCTTTGACCGTTATAAATGGCATGCCTTGAACAGAACTGTTTTAGGATACCATTAAATCGAAGGGTTTAATTCCACTTTAACCACTTCATTACAGGGCATTTTTTTTCTGACCAGGTCAATTTTCAGCTTTCATGAGTCACATTTTGAATGACAATTGCACAGTCATGCAACACTGTACCCATATAACGTTTTAATCATTTTTTTTTCACATAAGAGCTTTCTTTAGGTAGTATTTAACCCTTGGCGCCAACACCGCCCAGCCTTTTAAGGTGTTTCAGATGTCAGGAGGCAGGGTTTCTGATCATGTGACCAAGGTGATTGATTGCCATAGCAGTCACATGATTGGAAAGCTCCTCACTGCTAGAATGCATTGGAAGCTTTCCAGTACCTGTCAGCTATTGTGCAGGGGTAAGTTATGCCTCGTACACACGCATCGATTATTGGCCCGGGAATTTTCGGCCAACGTCCGATCGGCCGGTTTTCGGCTTGTTAGTATGATGCTTTCGACAACCAACTCCGACTTTTCGGCCGAACAAAATCTGGTGTGCAGGCTATAAAATTTTTGTTGGCCGTCAACAGAACGGCCGATTTTCCGTCAGTCAGTACAGATTTCGGCAGACAAAAATCTGATGAGCAAGACTGGGCATGCTCAGAGAAGAAAAAACACACGGAAAGTAAACCAGCACATGACATCACTTCTGAAGTTGGTTTTTGTTGGCCGAGAAAATTCGTGTGCAGTCTAGGCACATTCCAACCAACACAACAACACTGGACAAAAGATAGCCGATCGGTCGGCCGATAATCGTTGCATGTGTAGGAGGCATTACTGTTTTCAGCCCAGGAAGCTGCTATCTTGGCCTCCGTTTAATCTTCAACTGCCATGATGCTGAACATGTGATAAGGTATGATACCAGCCATTGGATGGTTTGACAGTTTGGTTTAGAGCACAAACAGTTGTGACAGTTACGTTTTTGCACCTGCTGTTTTTTAAAACCGTTAAATGGATGGGTTACATCCACTTTAACAGGGGCGTATATATGCGGCCGATTGGGGGTTGAGGCTCACTCGCCCAGCGGCCGCATAAATGCGTGCGGCTGGCATCAACAGGTTAATCACCACTGGGGTTTTTTTTTTCCCTAAATAAATAAAAAAAGACAACTTTTTGTTTTTAAAATGTTTTTTACATTTTTGTAATAAAAAAATTTAAGCAACTTATTCATTTTTCTTCACTGATGAGGCTGCACTGACCATCATTTTCCTGATTATCAGTGTAAATGCTGTACTCCATGCGCTCTGATAGATCGGCTCTCTTTTCCTCACGCTGTACTTGTGGGAAAAAGAGAGCTGATAACCGGCAAGTCTATTTACATGTGACCAGCTCTGATTGGACACAGCGGATCACATGGTAAAGGGCTGCTGTGACTGGCCCTTTACCCTTATCTGCGATCTGCTGTGTGATCAGACACTTGCCAATGCGCACCCCTGGGACGCCACCCCAATACTGGAGAGCAGTATTGTCGCCGTATATCCGCTATAGCGCAGTATTAAAATGATTAAGCGTATGGCGCATCAAATGCTCTTTTCGATCCTCCAGTTTTATTTTTCTTCCAGACACTAAATCGATCAACAATATAATTGTATATGATATTGTTCCATGCATGAGCTTCCTCTGGGTACACCGGTTTCCTCCCACACTCCAAAGACATGCTGGTAGGTTAACTGTCTCCTGTCTAAATTGGCCCTAATATGTATGAATGTGAGTTAGGGACGTTAGATTGTAAGCTTCTTGAGGGCAGGAACTGATGTAAATGTACAATATATACTGTATTTTCTGGCGTTTAAGACTACTTTTGAACCTCAAAAAAATCCCCCAAAAATGGGGGGCCGTCTTATACGCCGAGTATAATATCTCCAAGGTAACCTAAGTATTATGAGAGATTTCATGTATTACAGTACTTGGGGTACCTTGGAAATCTATGAGAAATCTGATGTTTTTCAATGGTGTTGCCTTGCTTCGGAAGGGGGGTAGTCTTATATGGCGAGTATAGCCCAAAACCTATGTTTTAACTTGAAAATTAGGGGGTCGTCTTATACGCCCAGTCGTCTTATACGGCGGAAAATACGGTATGTAAAGTGCCGTGCAAATTAACAGCGCTATATAAGTACATGAAATAAATAAATATATGACCATGCACACGTTAATAGGATCATGCAATCAATCATTTGATGCGTTTAAAACAATAAAAGAATTGTAAAATCTGTTAAATCAATATAATGAGCTTCCATTCAAATTAGCCTCTGGAGCGTTGATCAGCCATGGCAGGAATTCACAATCACCCTAACTTCTGATTGGTCAAACATCTGCATGTGCATCATAGAATCAATAATATTCTAGATCAACCGACTGATCATTTTTAATCATTTTTTCTGACAAATCATATTTTTAATAGATACTATATTATATATATATATTGCACAATGCTATACTTTTTTCAACGATGAATCAGTTGTATGCAATTGCTTCTACATAGACTAATTATAAATCTATATGTATAGCCACCATTACAGGCAACAGGTTCCAGGTTCAGCTCCACAGTCTTTACGTCATTATAAGATTACACATCCTAATGTGCCCTGGGATTCACTGAGGTCATCGTCCTCCATCGACTCTGCTCAGTGTTTCCTGCCTACAATGAGGTTGTGCATCACTCTTGGGAAATAAGAATCTAGTGAGCACAGCTCGTTATTGTTGATGAATCCTAGAAGTGACTCAAGCAGCGACCTATAAGAAAGGGAGGAGGAGCGGGCCCTTTTGTGTTATGGGAGGATGTGTGACGTAACAGGATGTGAATGGCCCAGCTGCCATGTTTGGTCTGGGCAGGCATCCAGTCACATTACTCATCACACATAAGAGCTGAGAGCACACAGTACTATATTGAACTACTGTCTTCCCTTACATTTCAGGCGTTGTGCAATGTTATCATTCTTTAAATGACCAGTTTTGTTTTTATTGAAATATAAAACCCAATGTAGAGTTAATAAAAAAAATCAAAGGGAATTCCTCATTCATTTCTAGATGATCTAACATCAGAGGATTTCATAAATGCCAACATTGTAAAGCAGATCTTTGAACACTACAAGACTCAAACAGTGTATGTTTAGGCAATACAAAAGCCCATCTCCAGTCAAAACTTTGTATTTCATTTTGAATTGAGCAGGGAGGGGTTTAAATAGTATGGGATAGCAGGCGGGATTTCTTAAACTTTATTGATAACAACTATAACTATAATAATGACACACCACACAATCTTAGGTTGGAAAATCTTTAAGGCCGCGGCCGTTTATTATTTGTCTATTATAAACAAACACAATAAAACCTTGACAACATTAAGGCTACATTCACACCTGAGCGTAGCGTTTTCACGCGTTTTTTACCGCTTTTTACAGGCGTTTATTGTGTAGGCATTTTTAGATTGAATAGAGGCCAATGGAAAACGCCTGTAATCTGCCCAAAAAGAAGCTCAAGTACTTTTTTGAGTGTTGGGCATTTTGCTCACAGCGTCAAAACGCTCAGATATGAACAGGGGCCATTGAAATGAATAGGATTTGTCTTGTTGGGCGTTTTGAGAGCTGATCCTAGAGAAGAAAAACGCCCCCAAAACGCCCCAAAATGCCTACATGTGAACGGAGCCTTAAATATAATGTACTGATACAACCCGGCCACTACGGCCCAGGTTGTGATAAACAAATTAAACGTAAATAAATTATCCAAATAAATTATAAACTCAACTCGCAATTGTACATAAATACATATTGTCCCCCTTTGCATCACACAAAGGTGACCCTACAAATAATAATACTGGCCACGACAAACAAGGGAGGGAGGGAGGGGAACACCACAGCTCTGTTCCAATGAGGCGGCTGAGCCCTAGTCACTGAGAGTCCCCCTTAAATAGCCCTGAAACCGGGGTTCTGGACAGAACTGGCTTGTGTTTAGGCGGGAACAGGGAATCTGACCTAATCTCCCCAGATACAGGGGCCAGATTTGTGCGGGAACAGGAGCCTGTTTCACCCCAGGAAAAAGGTCACCGACCTGGGAAAAAGGTCCGACCTTTTTCCCAGCAACAGCGTTCTACCTCATCCGGAACCTGCCAAAACTGACCCCATGAATTTTTTATTCCTGTCACTATCCCATGAAGAAAAGGGGGGATAAAATATGCCCCTTTTATTTTCATTTTATATAAGGGGCTTGAAGTATATCCCCTAACATCACCAAAGGTCTGTGCATAATATTCAGCCTATGTAATGCTAAGGAAGACTGTCCGAGACTGTAGGCATACTACAGGATATTGTCTGAGACATAAGATGGTAAGAGACTGTAGGCATGCTGTACTAGTGGTTGGAAACTGGAAACATATTGAAGACCATCAGAGACAGGGGACATGTTAGAGTGGACTAGAGGTGCTAACTGGGGCCTGAGGCCTGCAGCTCAGGCATCAGAGGATTAGAGCCTCTGCAAGTTTTTTATTGTCATCTGTTTCATTATTTAGATTTCCCAAGTCATCCTCCAATGCTGTTCACTAAAGAGATGACGCTGTCCACCTGCAATAAATACATGCCTAGATATATTATAAGCCCTCCTGGAGCAAGCAGATATATACATTTTTTTAGATGGTTGGTCTTCTGGTGGTGACAACTGTAGACCAGTGGCACTTGCAGGCCAGAGGTGAACATGCATTGAAATGCTGGCAGTGGTCTCATAATGCAATAATAAAATATGGCCTTATGTCAGCGGCAGCCAATGGAACATGAGCATGCAATTTCTTTTCAACAGATTTGTAAGTATGGCCCCTTGGTGGCCCCCTAGTGTTTTGTATTCATACACCATTATCTACTATCTTTATTACATGCCACAAACTGTTTTATGTCATAGAAATTATGTATCGCATCAACCCTTGAGGAAGTGAACAGTTGTTTATGAAACGCGTCGGGATATCAAGATGCACTTTCATTACTGTTTTACATTGTATGTACGAATAAACTTGCATTTTGTATCTCATCATTGGGCGTGTGGCACATAATTTAAAGTCCCAAGGGCAAACTGTTGCAACTTTTGTGGTCACATAATGCTACACTATTCACTCTGTTCCTTTTAAAACCCCAAGGACTCCTCTGGTCAAAGGAAGACCTATTCTTATTCCCCTACTGTATGTGGTCATTACCATGTCTCTGGCAGCCAGGCAGCGGAGTGAATATGGCTGCTGTTTTGGTTTGTCTGTGAGAGCTCTGCCCATAATCCAGCGGGTCACGGCGCTTGGTGAGCATGCTGCCATAGAAAGCAGTCCTCCTATTGATGGGGCCGACTTCTGTAATGCTGGGCATAGCATACATTGGGCCACAAGGATTGGCCAGCACCCAGAAAGGATGTGAAGGCTGCACACATCCCAGGTAGCTATGGGTGATGCATACTTCCTGCAACACAGGAAGCCATGAAGAGCGCAACCTCTTTTAAGGCTTTAACTACTTGACCCCCAGGTCTATCCTGACACTTCTTACATATGTGTAAAAATCAGCTTTTTTTTTTTGCTAGAAAATTACTTAGAAGGCAGAGGCCCTACAGAATAAAATGGTGGGTGTTGCAATTTTTTTTATGTCATACAGTATTTGCACAATGTTTTTTAAGGCAATTTTTTGGAAAAATATACTTTATTGAACATTAATGCACAAAAACACAAAATTATACACACTTGCTTGGTAAAAATGTAAAAGATGATGTTACACTGAGTAAATAGATACCTAACATGTCATGTTTTAATATTATTTATTTAATGTTATTATATACGCTTGTGAAACGGCGCCAAACTCCATAGGCAACGACATAAGCCTTTACAGGTTACTAGTTTAGAGTTACACAGGAGGTCTGGAGCTGGAATTATCACTCTCACCATAATGTTTGCAATGATACCTCTGTGTGGCATGAACAGTGTTTATATATGTGTGCGCTAAAAAATAATATCTTGATTATTGTTGCAGCTTCAGTGATGCCCGGGATATCACTCTTCCAATCCAGCGACGTACCGGTACATTGCTGGTCAGTAAGTGGTTAAATTTGGTGCCAGAAAGAGGGATGGAGCTTAGAGCATGGCAAACCATCTCAGGGGAGGAATAAAGTGAATTTGGCTTGCAAGGTGGCAGTCCCTGATCCATAATTTATAGAGGCAAAGCAGTCCCGCACCTAAGGAAAAAGACAAAGGCAGCAACTTCTAAAAAATAGGGCACTGACTCTGCAGTAAGAAGATCTCAGCCTCTTCTTTTACTAAATGTTTATTGAAAAATAGTTTTCAGACAGTGAGAATAGAAAACATACAACAGGTTCATGAATTGGCAAACTCTTTACGTAACAGTCAGGTAAATCACATGCAAAAAGAAAACAGAAGGTCGCTCCAGAGACAAAGTCCCAACAAAATGGTTTGCTCCATAGTAAGGTTGATACAAATTTACACAAAAATGTGTACATTTTTAGAAAGGGCATGCCGTAGAAAATAGAAGGCTTAAACCAAAATATTAGAAAGAGCAGCACCAGGATACACAGGGCCAAAGAGCTGAGCCAAAACTCTACGGAGCTACTATGGTGACCATCTCATTTAGGAGGCCACATTTAAGCCTGCATAGCAGAATATACTGTTTAGTGTGTGAGGAAATTAAAACTCAAGAGAACTGACAAATTACTTGGTGGTTTGGGTCAAAAACAGTAAATAGCGCCAAGGAGGGCACCAGAGAGAAAAAGAAAAAGGAGGGAGGAAACGACTAGGTAAGAAGAGAAAGGAAAGGAGGAGATAGTCAGTAGAGCACAAAGAGAATCCCTACCCGGGGGGTCCATGACTAGTTTTGGAATGCCCGAGTAGTACCTCAACAAGTCCAGAAAACACGCGGACCAGGGGCGTAACTACAGGGGTTGCAGGGGTTGCAATTGCTACCGGGCCCCATGCTCCAGGGGGCCCAGTAGCAAACCAGTGGGTGAACTTCCAGGATCTCAAAGGTCACACTTGCAACGGGCCCTGGCATTGCACCACTGTGGAGAGGCCCCAAGATTGCAGGAAGGGGGCCCACTGCAGAACTTGTGAAAGGATCCTGCTGCGGGACCATAATTAAAGGCCATGCAACGAGAGTAAAGAGCCCCAGGATTAGTGGGAAAAGCCCCGGGGCTTGAAGGGAAGGGCCCCGGCCAGGGTTTTGGGGGGCCCTTCAAGGTTTCTTGCATCGGGGCCCTGAAGGTTCTAGTTACGCCTCTGACGCGGACTGATCAAGCCAGGGCTGGCAAATACGCAAACATTTATCCTGCGTGTCCGTGGGGATCGCTGGTAATTCCTCATTCACTAGTGTACCTTGTACCCATCATTTTACTTCATCAAATGAAAGGAAGGGAGTCTTTCATGCCTTTGCAATGGTATGCTTTGTTGCCAAGATCTTGACTTTATCTTATGAGTACGTGGGATCACCTTGACCAGGTTGTCCTACACTCCATATTCAGCACTTCAGGGATCATACTATTGTGAGAGCAGAAAAAAGTAACTCTGAGGACTTCTCTAATTTAGACAAGGGGGAGGATTTATTTTCAAGGATTTTGGCCACAGAGGATATGGAAAAATCAATGTTATTAAAACCACTTGATGTGCAATGTCCAACAAAGCTATAGATATTTCCATGGATGAGATTCTACAAGCTATAATTATTAAAAGAAATACGCCAGCACCAATAATGTTTTTAAAACTTCCAAGAAAAAAAAAAATACAAATAATGTTATTTGTAATTTATTATGGATCTGTTATGCGCAAAAAATAATTATATACACAAAAATCATTCTAAACAAACTTCAACCTAGGGAGGCAGCATAAAGAACAAATGACACTGATGATAACCTAACAGGACAAAAACTGTTTACCTGTTTAGTTAATATTTATGGATCCTTTAACATCAGTCCTCTCTTTCTAAACCAGCATTTCTGCTTCACAGATTTGTAATGAGGTGCGTGGTAAGTGAGAGCATTGTGTGGGTAGCAATTGCTAAGTAATTGCAGGACCGGTCTTTGCTACCTGCTACATATCTGCAGTTATTTTACCACTACAGACTAAACATTGTCAGACAATATGAGTGAGCATCACAATAAAAATAAATCAAATTCCTAACAAAAACATTATATGACAACATACCCCTAGTGGTACTCTCGGCCAGATCCCTTTTTTTGCAGGCTAGCTTTAAAGAAGAAAAAAAAAAAAAACCTTGTGATCCTGCTCTAAATTGAGCTTCTGTTCCTAGGTTGTCCCTTTCAGGAACGTACTGGTCACAATACGGCAGTAACCCAGAGATGCACTGAGGTGCGCAGACGCGGACTTGCTGGTACCCATCCAGCTGTAAATAGATGTGCCCCAGTGGTAATGCCCTTGTGCAGAAGTGCGCACTCGCAATCACGTACAGATGTGCGCATGCACGCGCAGTAACTGTTTACATTGACGCCTTATGGCCTATATAAGTGCAAGCAGCTGCACTAGTCGTTTGCTGTTTGATCTGCAGCTGTTCATGTATCCTTGCATCTGAACCTGTTGATTCCTGTATTTAAACCGGCCTGTCCCTGACTTCGCTTAATGGCTACCTGCCCTGACTTAGGCCTGCTCTGGACTTTACTTTGCCTCCTGATGTCTGCCTGATCCTGTGTTGCCGATCTCTGCCTGTATCCTGGTTATCCCTTACCTGCTCTCTGTACCCGCATCTGCCCGTTCGTTACCGGCCCGGCTTGTCCGACCACGCTTCCAGTCGCTACTGCTGCTACCACCAACCTGGTATCCGCTGTCTGCTGTCCTCAGTTCCAGCTTACCATCGAGCTCTGGTGACAGATCTGGCATTCCCCTTTTCACCCAGTAAAGAAATCACGTGTACCTCACCGCACTCCTGTGACCACTATCGCAACATCAGTAGTTCTCAAGTCGGGGCTGTACGATAAGCCTCCTTCTGCGCGTCAGGCTCAGCCACAAGGTACGTGACAGTATTAAACAGCCATGTCTGAGTCTACAAGAGGGACCTCTCCTATGGACGAGATCAAGTCATTAAATTGCTACAAGATGGCTACGTCCAACTGGAAGAACGTATGCAGTCCTTGGCTACTTCTGCTAACCCTACCTTGGCTTCAGCTTCTTCCACCACCGTGGAACCAACAGAGGCTACTACTGTACCCACAGTAATGATGTTGCATCCTGAACCCAGGGTTCCCACGCCAGAACGGTTTTCGGGGGACCAAAGCAAATTTAGAGCGTTCCGCAACGCATGTGAACTGTATTTCTCGTTACAACCTCGGTCTTTCTCTCTGAAGGCCACTAAAGTGTGGTTCATCATTTCCTTGCTCCAAGGTGAACCTCAGTCCAGGGCCCACCGACTGCTTGAGGAACACAATGTAGTTAGACTTCATGTTGTCCTTCAACGCCATGGCCCAGCTGTACGACAACCTGCAAATAACCTCTACCGCAGAGGCTGCCCCCCCATGCACTCCAGCAAGGCCGCAGAGCGGTTGAGGACTTTGTTACATACTTTATGGGCTGGAGCACAGACACTCAATGGAACGATGCAGCTCTGCGACACCAGTTGCGCCTTGGTCTGTCAGAGAGCCTAAAGCACGAACTGGCTCGGGTCTGTGTACTGAATTTAGTGGAGGCACTAATTACTTTAGCCATCCAGATAGACCATCGGCTCCGAGAACACAGAGCATAAAGATCTACCCAGCAGCTTTGTCCAGTCTGGATAATGCTCCAGATTCCAGCTCCTGCTCACGTTGCTCCCACCAGTTCCGTTCCAGCCAGCCCTGTTCCTGTTAACTCAACACCAGATACTTCGGAGCCCATGTAGCTTGGACTGATGTGGCCTTCCTTGACAGCTGAAGAATGTTTACGTTGGCGACAGAATAACCTTTGCCTGTACTGTGCGGAAGCTGGCCATTATGTATGCTCATGTCCAGAAAAAATGCGTAAGTGTCTATCTTCCCTTCTAGTTACCCAGCACCTCCTGCTAATGCCCCTCACCCAGCTCTTTCCATCTTGTTTCAGCTTCCGGAAGGTGCAGTCCTGTCAGGAGAAACAGCATTTTACAATAAACCTGTGTGCCTTAAACTGATAAAAATATAGACACAACATGCAAATCAAATAAATATTGCACTTGCATGGGGATGAGCTGTAAAATCTAGAATTAAGTCAACTATAACTACTGCCATAGCAATTCTTCCAGTGCAGCCTACAGAACTAAAGTCAACATATGCTTGTTTGCCTTGGATAATGGCTCCAAAAAGCATATGTTAGCTATATTACCTACCCCGTTTATATCTATTACTTGTTACTGTGCTATAGGAGATGACACTTTATAAATATATATACATAATTATTAATAATAGAAAAGTACCAGCATATCCTACATCAGTTTGTCTGTATTTATACATGAAGTTTCCATCATTTAAGAGACACAAATATACAAGAATAATCATGTAGATGTGCAAAGCTAGATTCCTAGCATGAAACATGCTCAGAATGCTTTTAAGAAGTTTCTTGGCACTGGAAAAAAAATCTCAGCATGTGCCACAGACATTCAGCTGGCTCTGGTCACCACCAGTTAGAAAAACGGAATTTTTGTAAAATCTTACCTGTAAAATTCCTTTCTCTGAGTCCTCCGACAGTCGCCGCCTCACCATATTCGTCACTATGGGGTTATTGACCTTTGCTCCGTAGGAGTAGCTAGGCAACAGAATATGTCAATATTAAAAGCTTTTAGCATATCCCACCCCCAGGGGGTGGTCCCCTCAGTCAATACCCTCCTGCTTCCTGTATCCATACCTCAGTTTCAGTAGAATAGCAGTAGAGTACATAAACAAACCCCAAAAGAGGGGCGGCGACTGTCGGAGGACTCAGAGAAAGGAATTTTACAGGTAAGATTTTACAAAAATTCAGTTTTCTCTTACGTCCTCCGACAGTCGCCGCCTCACCATATTCGTCACTATGGGGACATCCCAAAGCAGTGCATACATGAGGGGTGGGAAACGCAGTCGCGCCTAAGGCAACACCGGACCCACAGCAGAGAAAGTAACCTTACCAAAGGAAGGAAAACCAGCTGGGCAGCATGAAAAAAACTTTGCTCAACAGGAGCAATAACCCAGGAAAAACAAATAACCCAGGGATAAAAACATCCCAACAGCCAAAGGCCCAAAAACAAGGGACCCTAAGGTACTGCCGCACTAAGAACCTTGCGGCCAAAGGAAGCATCTGCCGATGCCTGAACATCCACTTTGTAGAACTTTGAAAAAGTGTGAACGGACGACCAAGTCGCCACCTTACACACCTGGGCCACAGAGGCCCGATGATGACAGGCCCAAGACGTACTCAGAGATCTGGTAGAGTGCGCCTTCACAGGCATAGGGGGAACTTTTCCCCTCAAAGCATATGCCTGCTCAATAGTCTGTCTGATCCATTTGGCGATGGTAGAAGCCGACGCCGCCAAGCCCTTCTGAGGCCCCTCAGGAAGGACAAAGAGAGAATCCGTCTTGCGAAAAGATTTAGTCGCTGACAGGTAAACCCTGATCGCCCGAACAACATCCAAGGAATGTAAATCTACCTCCCTCGGATGCTTAGGCTTCGAGCAAAGCGAAGGCAAGACAATGTCCTCATTGAGATGAAATTCCGAGATCCTTTTCTGAAGAAAAGAAGGGTTAGGTCGCAAGACCACCTTATCTAAGTGAATCACCAGATACGGAGACCTGCAGGACAAGGCTGCCAGCTCCGACACTCTGCAAGCCGAAGTGATCGCCACCAAAAAGGCGACTTTTTTGGACAACAGAAGCAACGAGATCTCCCTGATCTTTTTAAAAGGAGCATGTTGCAACACGGACAGAACGAGGTTCAAGTCCCATGGAGGCAAAGGCTCCCTCCGAGGAGGGACCAGGTGTCGCACCCCTTGAACAAAGGTGCTAACCAGAGAATTAGACGCCACAGGGCGTTGAAAAAGAACGGCCAGCGCAGAAATCTGACCTTTAATCGTGGCCAACGCTAAAAAACGCTGGTCCACACCCGTTTGAAGGAAAGACAACACCCTAGACACCGAGTATGAGCGAGGGGAAAACCCCCTGGACTCACACCAGGCAAAATAGGCCTTCCAAGTACGGTAGTAAATCTTCCCCGAAGAGGCTTTTCTAGCGTTGATCAAAGTATGAATGACCTCCGGGGAGAGACCCCTATCCTTCAGGACCTCGGTTTCAACAGCCAGGCCGTCAAAGCCAGCGACTGTAAAGTAGGATGGAATATCGGTCCTTGAGACAGAAGATCTTCTCGAAGAGGCAGACGCCATGGAGCGTCGACCGCCAGATTCACGAGGTCTGCGTACCAAGACCGGCGAGGCCAGTCTGGCGCCACCAGAATCACCGTGAGCGGTTCCGAGGACAACCTGCGAAGGAACCGGGATAGCAACTGAATCGGTGGGAATGCATACATCAGTCGATACTGATGCCACAGAGCCACTAACGCGTCCGACGCGTCTGCCCGAGGATCGCGCGTCCTTGCCACGAACCTTCCCACCTTGTTGTTCAGACGAGACGCGAACAGGTCCACATCTGGGAGACCCCACTTCGCGCACAACATCTGGAAGACATCCGGGTGGAGCGACCATTCCCCCTGGTCCAGAGTCTGGCGACTCAGATAATCCGCCTGCCAGTTCTCCACCCCCGGAATGTGAACCGCCGTGATTGCAGGGACGTGCGTCTCGGCCCAAGACAGAATATCGGCCACCTCCCGAGCTGCTCATGCACTCCTGGTGCCCCCTTGGTGGTTGATGTAGGCCACCGCTGTGGCATTGTCCGTCTGCACCCGAACCGGACGGCCCTGAAGCCTGTCCGTCCAACGTCGAAGGCAGAGATTTATCGCCCGCAATTCCAGAATGTTTATCAGAAGGAAGGATTCCCCCTCCGACCAAGTACCCTGGGCGGACAGAACGCCCAGAACACCACCCCAGCCCGACAGGCTGGCATCCGTGGTGATCACCGTCCACGAAAGAGGACGAAAAGACTTGCCCCCCGACACTACCGGGGACTGTAGCCACCACAGAAGATCCCTTCTGGTGCGAGGACTCAACGAGATCTGAAGATCCAGAGATTGTGGTCGCCCGTCCCACCTGGACAGGATCTCCGCCTGGAGACCCCTCGTGTGAAACTGGGCAAAGGGAATCGCCTCGAAAGCCGAGACCATCAAACCTAGACACCTCATGCCCGTCCGGAGGGATGAGCACGGAACGTCCCGGAGGGACCTGACTTCTTCCTGAAGTGTCCTGAGCTTGTCTTCCGGCAGGAAGACCTTCGCATGAACAGAGTCCAGGATCATTCCCAGGTAGGGAAGACGAACCGACGGGCACAGCGTCGATTTTGGAAAGTTTATCGTCCAACCAAACTCCTGTAGAGTTTGCATCGTGACGGACAGGGCCTTCACCAGACCCTGACTGGTCGCAGACCGAACCAGAATGTCGTCCAGATACCCCAGGACCGAGATGCCCTGGGCTCTCAATAAAGCCAGAACCGGTGCAAGCACCTTGGTGAACACCCGCGGAGCCGAAGCGAGACCGAAGGGAAACGCCACGAATTGGTAATGATCCTCCGCAATGGCGAATCGAAGGTACCTCTGGTGACCCTCGAAAATGGGGATGTGAAGGTACGCATCCTTCAAGTCGATGGATGCCATGAATTCTCCCGGAACTAGAGCAGCCACCACCGAGCGCAGGGATTCCATGCGGAACTTGCGAACCCACACAAAGTGGTTCAGAGCTTTTAAGTCCAGAATTGGACGTACCTTGCCCTCCTTCCTGGGCACAGTGAACAGATTTGAATAAAACCCCCGAAATCTGTCCCGATGAGGCACCGGAAACAACACTCCCTGAGCCCGCAGGTCCTGCACCGCCAGGTGCAGATCCCGCAAACGCTCCGGAGACAGTTGAAGATTTGAGGGAAAAAATCTGCTCGCCGGCCGAGAGAGGAACTCGATCTTGTAACCGGACCGAACGATCTCCTGAACCCACCTGTCCCGAACGCGGGCCAGCCAGGGTTGAAGAAAACCGAGCAAACGTCCCCCCACCCCAGAACTGGGTAAGGGCGTCCCTTCAGGCCGCATTGTTATGGGCAGCGGACCTGGACTGGCCGGACTTCTGCTTACCTGTCCACGGCTTCTTTTGGGAGCCTTGACCTTTGAAGGGTTTGCCCTTATAGTGCGACCGAAAGGCACGAAAGGACTCCTGAGAGGGCCTAAAAGAAGCATGCTTCTTACCTTGAGCACCCTTAGCCTTGTGAGACTGGGGCAAGAGCGTGCTCTTACCCCCAGAGATCCCCTTTATCAGCGTATCCAGGGAGTCGCCAAAAAGACGAGATCCCGGCAGATTAGCTAAAGTTTTGCGAGAAGTTTGGTCCACAGACCAACATTTCAGCCAAAACAAACGGCGTGTCAACATAGCCACGCTGTGCACACGTGCAGCCAAAGGGATTACATCTAATTCCGCATCACACAAATACATGACACCCTGATGAATTTGATCCACCATAGCCAACGTTGTCGGCGGGGCAGAATCAGCCACCAGGACGCGCCTGAGCACCTGCGTCCAATCCGCGACAGCCTGAGCTGCCATAAGGGAAGCAAAAATAGCTTTCAGCATGGAACCGGTAACCGAGTAAGTATGGCGGGCAAGAGACTCCAGTCTCCTGTCCGTGGGGTCCCGGGAACACCGGGGTATCTTCCGCCGGAATCGCAGTAGATTTATTCAAAACCGCCACCGCGTGATCCACCGGAGGCAGCACACACCAGCGTTCATCAGTGGCGGGCGTGAAGGGATAACGCAGCTTGAACCTACTTGACATAGCAAAAGGCTTCTTTATATTGCGCCATTGTTCACTAACAGCGCGCTGAAAATCCTCAGTGCAAGGAAAAATCTGCGATGATTTGCGTCTTCGCTGCGTCCCAGAAGAGGCCAGGATGGCAGGAGGACATGGTTCATCCTACAAATGCAGTGTTTGTTTGATAGAAGCAACCAATTCATACATGAGTGCAAGCTCTTCAGACGAGCCAGGGGGGGAATTATCAACCCCTTCAACTTCTGCCTTCCCTTCAGACCCCACAAGGTACAGGGACGAGCGGGACCCCGATAAGGTGACCCCAGCCATAGCAGCCCCATCACCATCGCCCTCTGAATCAGAGGAGATTGAAACTCTGGGCCGTTTTGTGGATTGAGCAGCCACAAGCATCTGCACCTGAGCAGCCAGGTTAGCCACAATGGTAGCCAAATCGCCCCCATCAGGGGGAGCAGCAGCAGCCCCTTGGCCTCCCATTAAAGTGGGAGGAAATTTGCTTTCCTGAGAATCCATGCCCCCAAAAGTTTGCAGGAAAAAAAGGGTAACTGCCCCTTTAAAATCGCGGCGAGCGCAGCCCACCGCACACACACAGCACACACCGACCCCCACAGGGAGAAGTACAAACTTTAGGCAATGAATACAGGAATAAGAGAAGGTAAACCTGGAGAGATCACTTAGGCTGCTGCATCGATCGCTGTGCTCAGGGAAAAGGAAGTGATGCAATAACGACCGCTCCTATAAAGCCTATGGAAGGCTACAAAAAAATGGCCGCCAGAGGAGGATGCAAAGGCAGAGATCATGCAGCGCTGACATGAGGCTGGAGCGATCGCCGCCAAAAAGGCGGCGTTTGGTGCCAAAAACGCCGCTCCCTGTATATAGTAATCGCCATCACACACCTGCAGTATAATAAAACAATGGCGGACCGCAGCAGCGGCCGCCGCATGTATGCACAAACATGGTCACATCATGCCCCACAGCATACAGGCTGTCACACAGAAAAAAGCACCCAGTCTGAAACACA
Organism: Pelophylax lessonae; assembly: GCF_965119305.1. Lineage (NCBI taxonomy): Eukaryota > Metazoa > Chordata > Amphibia > Anura > Ranidae > Pelophylax > Pelophylax lessonae. The sequence goes on along the minus strand of NC_138768.1, from coordinate 439,188,116 downwards.
GAACAGTGCAGGATGGCCCCCCTCCTTGTAGCCCACAGGAAGCCCAATAGTGTGTACAGAAAAGCAGGGTTACACAGTCCCAGACTGACACCCACTAAACAGACAGGTCCCCACACAGATACACTTACCTTCGGAATGGCGTGGGGAGCCCGCCCAAGCGATCAAGCCGCTGCACAGAGGACAGGGAGAGTCGCAGCCAGGACGCAGCAGAACTGCGGTGCGAAACCGCATGGCGTCCAGTGAGGTAGCCACCTCACCGCAGCATCCCTGCAGCGAACAGGGATGGGTCGTTCACACATCCCAGGAAAAAAACCTGACTGAATGCTCGATGGCAGGCTGGGAAGCCACTGACCCACAACCTGCGACCAGGGGGGCCAGCCCGAGACCCAGCCCGCACGATCCTCTTCATCAGAAGAACTAACTAAAGCTGAAGAAATAAACAGCTAAGGGCTCTTTCACACGGTCCGCCTCCGCAGGCGGATCCGTGTTGCTCAGCGGGGATCGATCCGCGATCCCCGCTGAGCCGGGCGGATGACAGCTCCGTCTCCGCTTGCAGAGCGGAGAGGGAGGTGTCTCAGCACCCGCTGCCCTCTATGGGGGATCGGATGAGAGCGGACCGCTTGTCTTCTCTTATCAGATCCGCTCCGCTCCGATTACTGAACGGATGGAAAAATTGGGTTTCCATCCGTCCAGATTTCAGCACAGGATCGGATGCGGATGGCAGCGGGGGTCAGCGGAGGGGGCGCGCAGCGTGGTGATCGGTGGTGCGGTGTGTCACTCTGACACACTGCATCTCCGATCCTGTTAAAGAGCCTATGACGTAGGCTCTTTACCATGTGATCAGCTGTGTCCAATCAGGCACGAGTGAAGGAGAGCTGATGACAGGGGGGGGGGGGTCATGGCCACAAGGGATGCCCACCCATGGCCACCAGGGATGCCCACCCATGGTAACCAGGGATGTCAATCGGTGCTCAGGGAGCCTGTTAGTGCCCTCCTCATCAGTGCTACCCATCATTGCCATCTATCAGTGCCCATCATTGCCATCTATCAGTGCCGCCCATCATTGCCCATCAGTGCCACCTATTAGTGCCCATCAGTGCCGCCTATCAGTGTCCATCAATGCTGCATATCAGTGCTAAATATCAGTGCCCATCAGTGCTGCATATCAGTGCCGCCTATCAGTGCCCATCAGTGCTGCATATTAGTGTCTCGTCCATTAGTGCCACCCCATCAGTGCCACCCCATTAGTGCAAAATGTTTTCTTTTTTGTTTTCTATTTGTTTAGCAAAAAATGAAAAACTCATGATAAATGGGTTTTGTTGAGTACAACATTGCATGACTGCACAATTATCATTCAAAATGTGACAGTGCTGAAAGCTAAAAGTCGGCCTGGGCAGGAAAGGGGTATACGTGCCCAGTATTGAAGTGGTAAAAAAAATATTAAACAAAGATTGCCAAATGTTCCCAAGCTTCTGCATTGTGGTAGTTGTGCCTGTTTCACATCCTGGAGCTCACAAATGTTGACTTGAGAATGGCAAGGGTGCATATGAGCATGGGGTTTTCCCCAATATGCTGATATAGCTAAGGCCGGTAGGGAGGTGGGTGCTGAAATACCGTTGCTATTGTTAGGTAATGCTATCACTACATGAAAACATGGCAGCTAATGTGACTACATTGATAGACTGAGATAAGTTTGCTTTTCTCATACATCGAAAAGACAGTGAGCCAATGAGGGGAGAGAGGGGGCGGGGCCGAGTCGCAGCTCTGTGTCTGAATGGACACACAAAGCAGCGTCTCGGGTGCCCCCATAGCAAACTGTTTGATCTGGGGGCACTCAGCAGGAGAGAGGGGCAGGAGCACCGAAGAGGGACCCGAGAAGAGGTGGATCTGGGCTGCTCTGTGCAAAACCACTACACAGAGGAGGCAAGTATAACATGTTTGTTATTTTTAAACAAAAAAAAAAAGACTTTGTATCGCTTTAAATAGATAAAATCAAAAAGTCCCTGGCTGATACTGCTTGTTGGAAAGGAGGCTGACTCTGGAACAGGCTGGGATCCTGACCGTTGAATCAAGGAGAATGGATGGGGAGAAAGAAGAGCCAAGCCGCCAGTAGTGTAGCACTTTTTATTAAACAACAGACATCCAAGGCGACAGGCATTTATTCTCTTTAAACAAGTCTACTTGTGGGGGTTGTGTTTGTGCTAAGGCTGCCGTGAGGACGTATCCACCGCGGATGCAGGAAGCCGGGAAGATGCCGGGGATCCCCATCCTCAGCATGGACAAAACCCCCCAAGTGGACTTGTTTATAGAGAATACATGCCTGTCACCTGGGATGTTTATGAGTGCACCTTATTTTTTCACATTTGTTGTTTAATAAATAGTGCTACACTATTGGTGGCTTGGCGCACCTTTATCCCCATCACAAAGATTACACCACTCTTAGTTCCCCAGCTTTAACAAAAGCTTATGTGCACCCTGAACTGCTGTTGCTGACCATATCTAGTACAAACTCACTATATTGTCAAAAGTATTGTAACGCCTGCCTTTACACACACATAAACTTTAATGGCATCTCAGTTTTAGTCCGTAGGATTCAATAGTGAGCTGGCCTGCCATTTGCAGCTATAACAGCTTCAACTCTTCTGGGAAGGCTGTCCACAAGGTTCAGGAGTGTGGGAATGTTTGACCAGAAGCGTATTTGTGAGGCCAGGCACTGATGTTGGACGAGAAGACCTGGCTTTTGCAGTCTCCGCTCTAATTCATACCAAAGGTGTTCTATCGGGTTGAGGTCAGTCAAGTCAGCCAATTCAATTTCCTCCACCCCAAACTCTCTCATCCATGTCTTTATGGACCTTACTTTGTGCACTGGGGCGCAGTCATGTTGAAACAGGAAGGGGCCATCCCCAAACTGTTCCCACAAAGTTGGGAGCGTGAAATTGTCCAAAATGTCTTGGTATGCTGACGCCTTAAGAGTTCCCTTCACTGAGCTAAGGAGCCAAGCCCAACCCCTGAAAAACAACCCCACACCTTCATTCCCCCTCCACCAAATGATTTGAACCAGTGCACAAAGCAGGGTTCATAAAGACATGGATGAGTGAGTTCGGGGTGGAGTAACTTGACTGGCCTGCACATCAACCCGATAGTGGAGTGGAGACTGCGAGCCCGGCCTTCTTGGAAGAATGGCCAAACATTGCCATAGACACACTCCTAAACCTTGTGGACAGCCTTCCCAGAGGAGTTGAAGCTGTTATAGTTGCAAAGGGTGGGGCAACTCAATGTTGAACCCTAAAGACCAAGACTGGGATGCCATTAAAGTTCATGTGTGAAGAGACAGGCGTCCCAATACTTTTGACAATATAGTGTATAAAGATTGTGTTGTTGAGGGCCAATAGGCACTGAAAGTCATGCAGTGTCTCTGGGGTGCCATCTGAGCCATGGATTTGTATGGCTCAAATTGCATGGCATTCGCACAAAACTCATGCAGAACCCTTTTTTTTTGTACGCACAAGAATTGGATCGCATGGGTGTTCGCACCCATGCAATCCGAATATGCAATATGCAATTTGCGTTTGCAAACTGGATTACAGAGTGTGATTAACTTGACATAGACTCCGGAATCAGTTCGCATGAACGCGTTGCAATTTCGATGTGAAATCCACAGTGAATTTGCTGTGATTTCGCATCACATCTCGTGTAAACCGAGGCTTAAAAATAAAAAAACTAAACCCAAGAACAAAAAAGTAATATATTGCAGCTTACAGTCCCTAGATGTGGCGGCTGAATTTGTTTTCTATTGTTAGTGCTAACAACATTTTCAGCAAGTGCAGAAAATATTTGTGGATCTTGCCAGAATTGCAGTTTCCTTGTCAATTGCTGTTAGCTACACAGGAGATTATTATCTTTCTTTCTAGCTATTTTCTGTAAACTGCCTATTGCCCTTCCTTCCATGTAATGGAGATGAAGAGATACAGTACAGACTAAACATGTGTGGTTTGTTTCATTCCTAATCGAAATTAAGAAACATTTTCAATATTTGGAAATTTGGATGTATCGGAATTTCCGATTCACAATATAAACGAATGTAATGAATCCAAAATAAATTATACCGAAACTAAATGAAACAAATTACAAAAACAAATCATTCTAACATAACAAATGTAACTAAACTAAAATTTTTATTTTTATTATATTTGTATTACTAAAGGCAAAACTTTTTTTTTTTTTAGATAAAGTGGAGAGGGATTAGAACCCCTGTCAGTTGTTATTGCTGCCTGTGTTCCCATTAGGGAAATTCACCCTCTATATTTGTCCTGTTTACCATTATCAGTGAAAGTAAAAGTAAAAGAAAATCCCAAATTTTAGGTTTTCCCCAGAAAAGTAATAGTGGGGAAATCTTCCAATGGGGACACTAGTTCTGGTGACCTGGGCATCCCCAAAGGATTCCCTTAATTTGCATTGATTTTCCCACTTCCTTATTGGCTTAGGGACAGGAAGTGAAGGTAGATCGAAATGGGATACAGATGGCGAAAAATAATCTTACAGGGGTTATAACCCTGCCTTGCTCTATCCAAAATGAAAAAAAAAAGTTTTGCCTATAGTTCTACTTTAATCTATCGGAAACTAAACAATTTTTTTCATTCTGCACATGCCTAATACAGACATGTTTGTAGTCCATATCAGGAGAGAAGCGTAGAAGCATAGCCACGCAGGGACAGGAAGGTTGTATCTGCAGGCCTACCAGGTGAAAATAAAGAGAAACAAGTTTGAAAAAAGATACTTAATGCAGCCAATACATCAGGGCAAGTAAGGCCCCCTTTAACACGGGCGATCCAATCCGATCCGCCTGTCAGTTTTTTTAGGCGGACCTGATCGGATGCTCCATGCATCCCTATGGGGCAGCGGGTGTCAGTGGAGACATCTCCGCTGACACTCGCTGCTATCTGATCCGGTCCGTGAAATCCGCACAGATGGAAACCCTATTTTCCATCCGTCTGGAGGATCGGATCGGATGAGAATGGACAGGCAGTCCGTTCTCATCCGATCTCCCCATAGAGGACAGCGGGGATCTGACAGCTGTCTCTGCACACAGAGTGGAGACGGAGCTGTCATCTGCCTGCTCAGCAGGGATCGGCGGATCGATCTATCGCTGAGCAGAACGGACTCCGTCGGGCGGTGCGCCCGTGTGAAAGGGGCCTAAATGGCACTTTATTACATTTTTAGTTCAGGGTCTGTTCACATATTGGCACCTCAGATCCTGCCCGCGATTCGAATCATTGCAAATCACAGGACGCCCATGCAATTCCCATGACTTGCAATGGCACCCCAAACACGGCGCAATTTTGCCGCGATCATCCCCATACGAATTGCAGTAAAATCGCGCAAACACAACACAAATTCTGTTTTCACGATTTTACAGCGATTCATTGGGCGGCAATTGCAGCAAAATCACGCCAAGTTTGAGGTGCCGTTGCAAGTCACGGGAATAGCTCGGGCGTCCTGCATTTTGCAATGATTCGGGATCCAAGACATCAATATGTGAATGGAGCCTTGGGGTTTAACTACTTGCCGACTGCCCGCCGCACTTCTACGGTGGCAGTCTGGTGCTCCCAGGCAAAGCGTCGTACATGTACGGCGCTAGCCTGGGAGGAGCTAGGGGGCGATCGCGCGCCGCAGGAGGTGCGCTCCCACCCCGCTCGTTCCCTGGGGAGCCAGCGTGTGTGACCGGCGGGTCCGATGGCCGCCGGCCACTCGCAATCTCCCGCAGCAGAGGGAGAAAGACAGATGGCTGATGTAAACACACACAAACTCATTCTCCCTGAAGTAAGCACAGAGGCTATGTGATCCTGTTATATAGGATCGGATGTCTCTGTGGTTACTTCACTAGCCACGCCCCCTAACAGTTAGAATCACGCCCCTAAGGACACACTTAACCCCTTAATCACCAGTAAAGTTAACCCCTTCCCTGCCAGTGTCATTTTTACAGTAACAGTGCATATTTATAGCACTGATTACTGTAGTAATGTCACTGGTATCCCCAAAAGTGTCAAAAATATGAGTTAGGGGTCCGATCTGTCCGCCGCAATGTCGCAGTCCCGCAAAAAAAATCGCAGATCGGCGCCATTACTAAAAAAAAAAACAATAAAAATGACATAAATCTTTCCTGTAGTTAGTAAACGCAATAACTTTTGCGCATACCAATCAAAATACGCTTATTGCAATTTTTTTTTTTACCAAATATATGTAGCGGAAAACAAATTGGCCTAAAATGTTAAAAAAAAATTTGATTTTTACATTTTTTTTTGAGAATTTCATATTAAAAATGTGAAAAATATTGTTATTTTTTCAAAATTGTCGCTCTTCTTTTGTTTATAGCGCAAAAAATTAAAATTCCACAGGTGATCAAATACCACCAAAAGAAAGCTCTGTTTGTGGGAAAAAAAGGAAGTCAATTTTGTTTGGGTACAGCGCCGCACAACCGCGCAATAGTCCGTTCAAGTCACACAGTGCCAAATCGTAAACTAGGGCCTGGTCTTTGAGCAGCCAAATCCTCCGGGGCTAAAGTGGTTAAATACACTTTAACTTTCCCTACATTATCAAAAACTATGAATAAATTGCACAGAGCTGGGTTTTTAATAATTTATTCACAGCAAGCAGTCTGTTTATACAGTTTCCATTGAACTGAAGCACCAGGGGGTGGAAAGGGTGAGGTCACACCCAGGATCTAAAGGCCGTACACACGATCAAAAAATCTTACTAAAGATACAGCTTTCCAAGTGATCGCACGATAATCGAATGATTAGTACAGAGCTTTCAACAGCCGAACACGACAGTTCATCCGATATTATTAGATCGGACAAGCATGAAAATGTTTCCCGTATGATACCAGATCGTGTGATTTTCATTTAATCAGAACAGTTGTTCAAAAATAACACATTACATCACTTCCAAATTTTTATTTTGTCGTACGAGAATTTTTTATAACTTTAGTAACCTCTTCATTTTCGTTTTGAGATTAGCATGCAAAAAAAAAAAAGACTCTCTGTAATTTTTTTTTTGTAGCTGGTCCTGCAGCTACAGCAAAGATCGAATCGTAAACTACTGTAGTAAGGAAGTATAAGTTTAAGGTTAGAGAGAAAAAAAGACCCTTTTAACTTACACCTCCCTCCTGCTGAATATTTGTAGATCCACCTTTGTTCATAGCACCTATACAATTGCTTGTCAGAAGGTGACACACTCAGGTTCACAAGACCCGTTAGTGATTCAGTGGGGAGGTCACTGATGTCACATTGCCAAGCAACAGTTTAACAATGGTTAGGAATGAAGGACATGGGCACACGTGATGCAATATGTCATTGACTGTCCAGTGAGAATTCACAGAGCATTGCACAACAAAATAGGAGTACAAAGAAAAAGATGACACTGCTGAAACAGATCTCAAGCAAAATGGAGGCAGTTCATGGACCTTTACAAACCTTTATACTGGCCGCAAACAGTGTTTTTATTCTTTTGTGCATTGTCAAGGATTAAAAATCAATAAATAAATAAAGCCCCTGCACAAGAATTCACAATTACAGATATAAAAGTACTTTGAGAAACAGGATTGTACTTTACAGGAAAGTGTAATTAGCTGTTCCTATGATGCAACTTTGTATAACTCTATCTTGGCAGAGGAGTGCAGATACAATGTAGCAGAGTTGTTTCACAGTGGGTATAGAAAAGAATCACCCCCCTTTAGGCTCCGTTCACACTGGGGCGGCTTTGAAGTCGCCTGACTCTGAAGCCGCCCCGTGCAGCTTGAGTTCAGCGCGGCTTGCGAAGGACTTCTTTAATGAAAGTGAATGAAAGCAGCTCCGAAGTCACCCCCAAGCAGAGTTGTATAAAGTACTTGAGTAAAAGTACAAGTGCTCAATCAAAAAGTGACTTGAGTAGAAGTGGAAGTTCCTCGATCAAAAAGTGACTTGAGTAGAAGTACTAAAGTATTCAACATTTTATGTACTTAAGTATTGTAAGTAGCTTTTTAAAAAATGTTGCTACTCAAGTACTGAAAGTAAAAGTACCAGTACTTTTGAAAAAAAAATTGCTACTCAAGTACTGAAAGTAAAAGTACAAGTACTGTGTTATGTAGTTATTAAAGAAAGAAGTCAAAAGTTTGAACATCATATTGTTTTTTATTATTTCAAATGCAGCTTTTATTTATACATACAGTAGCATTTATTTTCATATGCGCTGATAATACATGTTTTGAGCTTCATGAAACCTGCCATCTACTGTTCTGGCAGTGGTAATTTTTATAATAGTAACGAGTAACTATGCAGCACAAAAAAAAATATCGGAGTAGAAGTATTGAAATCATTGAAAAAATGTAGTGAAGTAAAAGTGGAAGTAGGAGAAAAAAATTCTACTCCAGGAAAGTACAGATACCGCCTTTCGGTACTTAAGTACAGTAGTGAAGTAGTTCTACTTAGTTACTATACATCTCTGCCCCCAAGTAGCGCAGGAACCTTTTTTTAAGTCGGAGCAACTCAAATCTAGAACTGTTTGTTCCATTGCACTGAATGGATTGCAACTTGTCGGGCGACTAAGTCGCCTGATGTATCGCTCTGGTGTGAACCGAGCCTAAAAGTGGTTCCAAAGGCAGAAGGTTTTTTATCTTAACCACTTCTGGACCAGAAATGTTTTCCCCCTTAATGACCAGGCCATTTTTTGCGATTCGGCACTGCGTTAATTTAACTGACAAATGCGCAGTCGTGTCCTTTTTTCCCCACAAATAGAGTTTTCTTTTGGTGGTATTTGATCACCTGTGCGATTTTTTTTTGCGCTATAAACAAAAAAAGAGCGACAATTCTGAAAAAAAATGCTATAAAACATTCTCAATAAAAAAATTTAAAACAAAAACTAATTTTTTTTCATAATTTTAGGCCAATTTGTATTCTGCTACATATTTTTGGTTAAAAATCCCAATAAGTGTATATTGATTGGTTTGCACAAAAGTTATCACATCTTCAAACTAGGGGAAAGATGTATGTCATTTTCATTTATTTATTTATTTATTACTAGTATTCGCGGCGATCAGCGTTTTTTAGCGGAACTGCGACATTGCAGCGGGCAGATCAGACCCCTATCTGACATTTTTGACACTTTTAGGGGGACCAGTGACACTACTACAGTAATCAGTGCTAAAAATGTGCACTGTTACTGTACTAATGACACCGACAGGGAAGAGGTTAACACCAGGGGCGATCAAAGGGTTAAATGTGTCCCTAGGGGGTGCTTTCTAACTGTGTGGGGGATGTACTTATTGAATGAACACAGGGATCTGTTTTCCTAAATAGGAGGACCACAGGATCCCTGTGTTCATTGCTGACAGAACAGCGGTCTGCGGTGTTTACAACAGCAGACCGCCATTCTGTCTCCATGGGGGGCGATCTCGGGTGCCTGCTGGACCAGCAGATCAGCTTCCCCTGTAGCGAATTGGCGTGCATGCGCGCACCCCCACTCGCGGTATAGTTATGTTGTTTCACTGGACAAAGCTGACCTCCCGCAGTATATGTACTGCTGGCGGTGGGCTAGTGGTTAATGCATTTTATGCATTAAGATAAAAAACCTTCTGTGTGCAGCTTCCCCCTCATACTTACCTGAGGTCCATGTAGATCCAGCAATGTCGCACGAGAGACTCAGCTGTCCCTCCTCATTGGCTGAGACAGCAGCATGACACCATTGGCCCCTGCTGCTGTCAATCAAAGTCAGTAAGCTAATGAGGAGAGCAAGGGGGCAGAGCCGGGCCACGGCTCTGTGTCTGAATAGATACACTGAGCTGTGGGTCAGCTTGGCTGCCCCATAGCAAGCTGCTTGCTGTGTGGGCACTTAACTGGAGGGAGGGGTCAGGAGCACAGAAGAGGGACCAAGGAAGAGGAGGATCTGGATCACTCTGTGCAAAAACACTACACAGAGCAGGTAAGTATATCATGTTTGTTATTTTTGATGAAAAAAAAACAAGACTTTAGTATCACTTTAAAATAATCACAATTTGTTGCTTTGCAGCCAGAAATGAAGAAAGACACAGTTTTTTTTTTTTTTTTATCCAGCTGTATTTACTCAGTGCAACTTATAACATCCAAGTGAAAGATATAACACCAACATGTCAGAAAAAAATAAATAAATAAAAAACAGAATCACTGAGTTGGAAAAAGTATCACCCTCCTCCTAAAAATGGCTTGTAAACTCAATCAGGTGTAGCTAATCACCTTCTCAACAGCACACAAAGCCATTTGATTTTCAACTGTGATCAGCTGTGGTCATTTTAATTAGCATGAAAAGAGCTTTCCTGGAGCATTTCAGTCCCTGATAGTGCAACTGAAGCAATTAACTATGGGTGGCAAGGCACTTTCAAAAGATCTCCAGGATAAAGTTGTGGATAGGATACAAGTAAAGAGATGGATAAAAAAAATCAAAAAAATCAAAGGCTTTATCAATGTCTAGAAGCACAATGAAGTCTATTAACTAAAGGCACAACTTTTTTTTTAGTTTTGGATAGAGTCGAGGTGGATTAGAATACGTCAGTTTTTTTTTTTTTGCTGTCTGTGCCCCAGTTAGGAAGATTCACCATTTTTCCTGTTTACCATTATCATTGAAAGTGAAAGTAAAAGAAAATCTCAAATTTTGGGTTGTCCCCAGAAAAGTAATAGTGGGGAAATCTTCCAAGGAGGACACTAGTTCTGGTGACCTTGGGGTCTCCAAGAAATGCCCTAATTTGCAGGGATTTCCTTTCACTTCCTGTTATGCTATCGGACAGGAACTGAAAGGAAATCTCTGCAATGGGACAGAGATAGTGAAAAAAATAAATTTGACAGGGGTGGAACCTCCCTTCTTTTATTAATGAAAAAAATAGTTTTGCCTAAAGTTCTACTTTAAGGAGTGCAAAGTACCCACTGTAGATGCAGCTTTTCTGATAGAGTGCATATACATATGTGTAAAAATATTCACATTGTCAGCTAATTGCTGAGTCAGTTTTGGGTCATTTTTAGAAACTAGTGAAGTTTTACATCCATGTCTCATCCATGCTACACTGATGACTTATTTAGTAGAATTTGAGAAGTTTAATTTGTCTGAAAATTTGCAATCTGATCCAAAGGGAATCACACAACACTCAAATCCAGCCGCTCATGATTCACAAATAGTATGACTAATCTGTAAGCATATATCCGAGTCATAAATTTGTGAATCAGTTTGATGTTAGCCACTTAAGGCATCCAATCCTTCCATGTTCATCTTCCCTAGCCTGGATGTCTCCACAAAACTGACCTGTCTGCTTTGGAACACAGTCCTAAAGGGGACTGTAAAATTATTTTTTTCAAATGCAAGATAAAAAAAATAAATAAAATAAAATATGAGAAAATACACATATAAAGTATAAATACACACAGGCGGGATTTACAACTCTATACAACCTCCTAACAAAATAAACCGTATGCATACTTGCACATATTAGCCGTTTAAACACTTCACCTCTGGAGCAATTTTTTTTCTTTTGTGTATATGTTAAAAACTGCATTTTTGGAAAAAAAAATAAAAAATTAAAAACCCCTAAATATTATATATTTTCTGAAAGCAGAGGCCCTGTAGTATAAAAGATGTTAGTTGCAATTTTAATGCTATATATTTGCGCAACTGATTATCAAATCTAAATTTTCAAGAAAACAATACCCTAAAATGAATTTTCGTGCACACAAACACAATATGGTCACCAATTTGTCATTACGAAATAAAAGATTAGGCAGTGCTGAGGAAATAGATAATAAATGTGTCAGGCTCAAATCTGTGTGTGAAATATGATATCCAAAATTAGCAATAGACAATGCTTTAAATGCCCTTACAGCTTATCACTTAGAGCTACAGTATCTCACAAAAGTGAGTACACCCCTCACATGTTTGTAAATATTTTATTATATCTTTTCATGTGACAACACTGAAGAAATGACACTTTGCTACAAGGTTAAGCAGTGAGTGTACAGCTTGTATAACAGTGTAAATTTGCTGTTCCCTCAAAATAACACACAGCCATTAATGTCTAAACCGCTGGCAACAAAAGTGAGTACACCCCTAAGTAAAAAATGTCCAAATTGGGCCCCAATATTTTATGGGGCCACCAATATTTTCTATGCCCTCTTGGACATGGAGTTCATCAGAGCTTCACAGGTTGCCACTGGAGTCCTATTCCACTCCTCCATGATGACATCATGGAGCTGATCAATGTTAGAGACATTGAGCTCCTCCACCTTCCATTTGAGGTTGCCCCACAGATGGTCACTAGGGTTTAAGTCTGGAGACATGCTTGGCCAGTCCATTACATTTACCCTCAGTTTCTTTAGCAAGGCAGTGGTCATCTTGGAGGTGTGTTTGGGGTCATTATCATGTTGGAATACTGCCCTGTGCCCAGTCTCCAAAGAGAGGGGATCATGCTCTGCTTCAGTATGTCACTGTACATGTTGGCATTCATGGTTCCCTCAATGAACTGTAGCTCCCCAGTGCCCAAAGCAGTCATGCAGCCCCAGACCATGACAATCCCACCACCATGCTTGACTGTAGACAAGACACACTTGTCTTTGTATTCCTCTGGTTGCCGCCACACACACTTGACACATCTGAACCAAATAGGTTTATCTTGGTCTCATCAGACCACAGGACATGGCTCCAGTAATACATGTCCTTAGTCTGCTTGTCTTTAGCAAATTGTTTGCGGGCTTTCTTGTGCATCATCTTTAGTAGAGGCTTCCTTCTGGGACGACAGCCATGCAGACCAATTTGATGCAGTGTGCGGCATATGGTCTGAGCACTGACAGGCTGACCCCCCCACCCTTTCAACCTCTGGAACAATGCTAGCAGCACTCATATGTCTATTTTCCAAAGACAGCCTCTGGATATGATGCTGAGCACGTGCACTCGACTTCTTTGGTCGACCATGGCGAGACCTGTTCTGAGTGGATTACCCCAGATTTTCATCAATTGACGAAAACTAAGATGAAGATCAATTCCCATTTTCGTCAACAAACGAAAACTGAACAAAAATGTAAGGGAGGGACATTTACCCACGTGAACGTCTAGTTTCCACGGCGCTCTGCCTGTAAAGCCCATGAGTGTTCCCCTCCCAGCAAGCAAGGTAGCAACCATAGCGTGCTTAGTGGTGTGGTGTGCTTAGCACTGTGCAGCCTCCTCAGATAATCATCCAGAGCACTGTGTGCAATACAGGTCCTCCTCCTTAGACCACTGTCCAGAACACTGTGCAGCATTTATAGGCCTCCCCACCATCCAGAACACTGTGCGCATTACAGTCTTACACCCCTCGGACAATCTAGAGCACTGTGCAGCATTTACAGGCCTCCTCAAACCACCATCCAGAGTACTGTGCATTAAAGTCCTCCTCAGACCATCGTCCAGAGCACTGTGCATTACAGGCCTCCTCTGGCTACTGTCCAGAGCACTGTGTACATTACAAGCCTCAGACCATCCAGAGCACTGTGTGCACTACAAGCCTCCTCCTGAAGCTGTCTAGAGCACTGTGTGCATTACAGCTTCCTCCTCAAACTGTCCAGAGCAACGTGCATTAAAGCCCTCCTCAGACTGTCCAAAGCAGTGTGTGCATTACAGGCCTCCTCCTCAGACTGTCCAGAGTACTGTGTGCATTACAGCCACCTCCTCAGACCGTCTAGAGCACTGTGTGCATTACAGCCTCATCCTCAGACCATCCAAAGCACTGTGTGCATTACATGCCTCCTTAGACCATCCAGAGCACTGTGCATTACAGGCCTCCTCAGACGGTTTCATTGGCGAAATTAACACTGATTGGTTGAATTCAGTACAACCAGCCTGGTGGGTTTTTTTCATATAATATGACAATTTCTCTTATTTGCTCCCTTTTGGTCTCCTAAAAACACCATTTAAAGCATTTTATGTTCAATAAGTGAAAATAACATCGGTTTATCCTGCTCTTGATAACTTGAGGTGCTCTATGCCTCTGCTGATTGTTATCACTTAGCATTGTCCTCAGCTATTTATGAGGACTAAAAACCCCCCCATGTTACGGAGTAGAGTAGAGTAGAGTAGAGGGGGGCCATTCTGTAGTCCTGTCTGAGGGTAACATTGCTGCTTCTTCAAAGATACGGTACAGTGAATGATCACTGTCAACCCGGTAAAAAACAAAACTAAATTTAGAAAAAGAAGAGCAGCCATCCCAGCTAGGCTACAATATATTACTTTTTCATTCTTCGGCTTAGATACTCTAATCTGGTGAGTGGTTTATGGTCAGTAACTAAATGAACTGAAGCTCTCGACCAGAATGATAGCTTAGGAACTAGCATTTTTAGAAGGGGAGGTCAGAAATGGCAGCTTCCAGGTTTCCTCACTAAAGCTCTTCTTCACCACACAGCCCACTTATTCTTGCTTACATAGTGCTCCTGTGTAGACTGTAAGCCTTGACAAATATTTACAAGCCTAACTGGAGCAGCACTTTACAAATTCATCAACAATGTATAAATATATGGAAGGTTGCGTTTAATCAGCAGTATTAAAACTACTACTTAAAGCCTCATGAGCAAGTGCCATGAGAAGGTATAACAACCTACAAGTAAAAAGGTCAACTGTAACAGTAGGATATTTATAATGCAATCAAAGCTACGGGACTACCTCGGCTCAGAAAGCATTCTGCTTTGAAGCCCATTAGTGATATAATGTAAGCTTCTACTGCAAGTGGCATATAAGAAATCTATTTCAGCCTACAAATGTTCTGCTACGTAAACGCTAAAAACAGCTATCAATTTCCCTTGCTGTACAAAGGGATCTCCTAACTGGATAATAAACCCACAGTTTTCCCATCTAACTTTATTTGTACACAGTAAAAACCAATGTGGCATCGAAACACATTTCAGTCTACCCACTCCATCATAAATTCATGGCAAACCAAGCCACCTTTAAATCCAACATATGCCCAAACAGATGGAAGAACATATTTTTACTTTTGAGAGGTCAGGAGAAAAACAGTCAGAGAATGCCTTTATACGAGCCTCAAAAGGGTAAGATGCACAGGCACTGACAATGTTACACTGATCACATTCTTCTATATCTCTGGCTGTATGTATTTTTACTCTATTTTTCTGCATAAAATGGGTACATTCTATGCCATTTATTTTTACTTCTACATTGTTGCAACTTTCTTTTATTATTAATGTATTTACTGTATTTATCTGTCTAGCAATAAATGTATGACAAAAGCAGGCAATGCTCCCTATTTTCCAGCATCATTTGAAATAGCTGACCCATTTCTCATGAGCCAGATTGCATAATGTAACACTTATGGCACTTTTCCACTGCATGTACCGGCTCGGCTCTACTCGGCCCTGCTTGACCCGGTTTGCTTTTCCACTGCTGGTACCGCATGGTACAGTGTTGGAACGGTTCGGTACGGTACGGTATTGTTTGCTTTTCCATTAAAGTAGTACTAAAGTTAAGTGGGTGGGATAACAACGATTCTCTGACCAATCAGTGGCTAGTAGTGACTGCATGCAAAGAATTGTGGGATATGGTACTGGTATGGTACCTCTTGGAACCACAATCGAGGTGGTACTGTTTTTGAGAGCCATACCGTTTGGTTCCATGCAGTGGAAAAGCGCCGCCGTACCGTACCGAACCGTTCCTACACCGTACCATGCGGTACCAGCAGTGGAAAAGCACAAAAGCGAGCCGAACCGTTCGGTTCCATGCAGTGGAAAAGCGCCTTAAGGGATTTACTATGGCCCCTTTCACACAGGGGTGGACTTTGGCTGCGATCCGCTTGTTCAGCAGGCAATTTGTCCGGTGATTCCCGCTGAGCAGGCCGATGACAGGTCCGTGTCCGCTCAGCTTATGCAGAGCGGACACGGACACAGACGGCTCTCTTCTATGGGAGCTTGTCCATTTACACCTGAATGCCGAGCTTTCCAGGCATTAGTTAAATGCTGGGATAAGTGTATAAATGTAGCAGGGGAGTGTGTCGAAAAATAAATGCAATTCCCACTCCTTGCAATATGTTCTTTTATTATATAAACTCAAAAGTCCCAGTTTGACTTGAACAGCCCTCGTATATGTTTATCTATGACAAGCTTTTATAGAACCATTTATTATCAGTCCTGGCCTTGTGGACATTACAATCTAATATCCCTTCCACACTCATAAATACATAATCATCCTCTGGGGTCAATTTAATAAGATGACCATTAAGTTACAATGAGGGGTATTCATAAGGAATGTTTATTACACTCTTTAGAATGCCATTAGGGTATTACTAAAGGTAAATAGACTGTACACTCTGCAAGAGCAATTGCTCCAGAGGTTAATGAATGAAGTTTCACTTTGCAAAGACTACCCAATCACATGCAAGGAAACTAAAAAAACAAAAACAGCATTTTTGCTTGCACATGATTCGATGATAGAAGTCAGCAGAGCCTCCGGTCATTTATAAAGCTCTATCAACTGCACTTACAAAGAGCACATTCTTTTTGCCTTTAGTAAATTAACCCCATTGTGTCTCTGCAAGACATATGTCAGTGTGGGCAAAAGATTCATCTACCTGTTGTAAATCACATGGAGAGAGTGAACCTGATGGTCAACAAGTGTCTCAGCTTCCCCAGCAGGCTCTGCCTGCTGTTAGTGTCCCTGGCTGCTAGGAGGCTGTCAGCTGTAAACAACAAGAGAAAAGTGAGGGGAGCTGCAGTAAACCTACTACACAGCATGTATTCTGACAGCAAGACCCGCTGCAGTCAGAATATACTGATCAGTGGCTGCAGTTGATTGGCTGCAGTTGCTGATTGACAAAAGTTTTTTAACTTGTTTGTTCGACAGAAGTTGATCTAACAATAAATTTCTTTCAAACAGGGAAGGCCACACACTGATCAAAATTCAACAGGTACCCGCTGAACTGGTCAAATTTCAATCAGTCTATAGCCAGTTTAATAATCTTGCATTCAGAGCACAAAGTAGCCAGATTAGAAGGACTGGACCCTTGAGCTGAGAGATGTGAGTACCATCACTAGCAGCTTGAATCTGTTTTTTGATTTTTGGATTTAAAATGCTACTCCTAAATCAAAAGAACGCTGACCAGCTCTATATGATAGTACTTAGGCAGTGATAGGTACTCTTTATATAGACATCAGGCCAGAGGCGTAACTAGAATTTTCAGGGCCCCAGTGTAAGAAACCACAATGGGCCCCCCTGGCCCAGGCCCTTGCCACTGATTCCGGGGCTCTTTACTTCCATCATGGGGCCCTTTATTACGGTCGCGCAGTAGGACCCTTTCTCATGTTCTGCAGTGGACCCCCTTCTTTCCATCTTGGCACTCCCTACCTATGGTAGCAGAATGCCTGGGCCCAGTCACAAGAGCGACCTTTGAGACCCTGGTAGTTTTAGGCAATGGTGTCAGTTTTTTTTTTTATTTTTGTTTGTGCTTTATTCATGGTGTTCATTAAAAAAAAGGAAGTGACCGTTAAATTACATATTTACTATTCCCTTCCTCTGCTTTCCATTCTGACACATCCCCCGTAACAGCCAGCGGGAAAGGGGAAGTCAGCAGAGCTGCTGGGAAAGTAAACAAGGGCCCAGGGGCAGCAGGACCTGGATAAGGAGGGGTGGTGGTAAATGCAGGAACTGATCCCCTCCACTTTCCTTCTGCAGTCACTGAATGCCTGCGGGAGGGAGAGAAGGAGAAGCAGGCTTTCAGTGATTGCAGGAGGAAAATGGAAAGCATGGGTTCCTCCATATGCCTTGCCTGCCGTTCCTATTGTCTAGGTGTACAGGGGAGCCACATGGGCCCCCTGGAGCATGGCACCAGTTCGCAATTGGGACCCCTGTACTTATGCCCCTGCATCAGGCAATTGAGCAAGGTAATGTACTTTCAATTCCATTCACTTGCCGCCCTCTTTCCTAACTTGCTCAGTAGTGGATCAAAGGGGAACCAAGTAAATGCCAGAATTGGAAGAAGGGGGGTGGGGGGTGCTATTTTCCTATATGCTGGAATGTAAACGTGATCAGTTGACTATACACTTGCATTAACCACTTCTAGTCAATTGAGGAAAGTCAGCTAATTAATTTATTAAAGTGCAAGTATCGTCGCTTTTTTACCTTTAACCTACAGGTAAGCCTATAATAAGGCTTACCTGTAGGTAAAATTAATATCTCCTAAACCTGCGAGGTTTAGGAGATATTCGCCCTGCATGCAGCCGCTGAAACCAGTGGCGCATGCGCTCTGAAGGTCCGGCGGGAGTGACGTTATCGCGGCTCCGGCCACTCACAGCGCCAGAGCCGCCGAACCCGGAAGAGACGCAGAGGGAACATGACGGCTCCCTCAGCTGTGTCCGGGCGACAGTGTTGGGGCTTTGTTTTAAGGTAAGTATTTCATAATGAGCTAGAATGCGATGCATACTAGCTCATTATGCCTTTGTCCTGCAGGGTTTGTTTGTTTTTCGGTGAGGATACAACCGCTTTAACTAAGCTAGGGACTCATTTTGCATGCATGACCTTTTATTCAGCCTTTAACTGCCCCACTGTAATATTACTGCAATGGCAGCAAAAGGGTTAAACAATAACACATCCCAGGCTTTGGTCTGTGCATAGAAACCCAAAAAACCCTTCTTCAGAGCTGACTACTTAGCCCTCATTCAGCAACTCTAAATCTTAGGAATTGTTCACACAGGAACACGCATTATTACCCTTGCCATGACCTGTGCTATAATGCGCATTACTGCAACACATAGTAATGCATTGTAGAAATAAGGTGCAAACTTATTTGCACCCCAACACACATCTACAGTGCAATGCACTTGTGTTAAAGCGAAACACTCCGATACCTGTGCTATGTGCATTTCATTGTGCGGCACCTATTTTTTCAAGCGTTGGGGTGTGTTGACAGCCCAAATCATTTTGAATGGGTTACCTAAGTCAAGATGCCTCAAGGCCCAAAAACGCATGCGTTCCAGTGTGAATGAGCCCTTACCTTTGATTACCCCTGTTCTGGGTGACCTCTGTCAGTGGACCCAAGCGATATGTTCACACAAGGTCATAGTCCATATTGGAACATTTAGGAATGTCTTTAGTGTTAAGCAGACAGAAAAGAAATGCAGGCATAGTAAGTAATAAAAGTTGCACAGGCTTACTGGCTGCAAACGCTGACAGGCAAGCATATTTTAGAGTAGCTTGTATTAGAAAACCAATTTGGTGAAATACCTTTAATATGCAAATAACATTTTTTCTATTGCAGCAGCATTTTTTATTCTTTTAGATATCCACTGTAGTTCATTATTCCTCCTACTTGCTTCATTTGAAAGGTGAACATTTTCTCCCCCCACTACGGGCAGCTTCCTTCCTCTGAAATTTAGTAGCACTCTTTTTATTCTGCATGCAATAACCACAGTTTTAAAGTTCCAGTAAGCAGTCCTCTCCCTTCTGTTTCCAGTAGACTAGTGATAAATTCACTCTCTAACATTCCAGGCTTACTCCGGCCCTTGACTTGTAGAGCCGCCCAGCTGGTTTCCCTACTGCATACTTACGTCAAGGTTTCAGGAAAGCCTGGCAACAAATTATTACAGATAACTACAAATATGCTTTGTATGGAAAAAAAAGTAAAATTTACAGCAAGTGTAAAGCTGCCAAAGTCTAGTGTGCAGACAGTGATGGATGTCTCTGTGCAGGATCAAGTCTGAATTTTCTGTTCCTTTGCAGCAACTTAAGTTTTAGAAGTCTTGAATATACAATATGAGCGTCCTACATAAACAGGGTTGTGCATTTTCCTGGATACATGTACAATTACCTAGATAGAGCTAAGTGCAATTGAATGGAAATGTGATAGTAACAAGCAGCAGTGGAGTTCCTTGTTAGGACCAGGGAGCTGAACAATTCAGAGGTTGCAACCTGGGTAACGGAGCTGAGAAAAATAATGAAGGATTCATGGACAAAGTCAAAGTCAGACGTCACTAAATAGTCAGTTGAGTTATGCATCAATTAGAAAAGGCAATAAGAGATGAAGCAAAAAAAAAAAAAAAAAAAGAGGGCAACAGGGAAGCCTAACCAGTCATAGATTCAGTCTCAGCATTAAAAAAAAAAAAAAAAACTGTGGGAACTGCATTTACCCTAAAGCAGGACTCCAGAGAAAAATAAGTTAAAAATGAATAGTTTATTAAAAAATATCAAACTTGGCTTTTGCTGCAAGATTCACCTTCAATCCAGAGATTTCCTTTTCAGTACTTTTTTCTGCTGCTAGAACTGAATTCACTCAGATCCTTATGTAGCACCCTCCTAGGTAGGTGCTAGTGAGAGAGTATAGTTTTTGGCTCTGTCTGCCCATCAGAAGAGCACCAGGCAAATCTATATTGCTTTCTGTCTAGCAGAGAGCAGGATCTGTTAGTGAGGTCTGCTCTGTGTGCTCAGTATGTAATTAATTGGGTCTAGAGTAGTGTTTCACACTGGTCCAATAAGGAGGCATTTTGGACAGTGGGAGGAAACCAGGCCAAAGGATACATAGGCTTTGATACAGTCCTGGTGATTGGTAGAGACAGGCTGTCTCTGTGCATTCTGGGATACTGTATAAAAGCCAGGAGCACATGTGCTGTGGGGTCTTTGGCTGGTGAGCAGTGTCCCGGAGGGAGGGTGGCAGCTGTCTCCTCCTCTGTAGCAGTGGCATGTGGCATCAGGAGGTCGTCCTGAGGGCCAGAGGAACGGAGCTAAACCCAGAGGTCCAGGAGAGCTGACTAAGGGAGTACAGGGGATCGTGTCCAGGGGCCTGACCTGAGGGGGGGCCCCCCGGAGTAGGATAGTCAGAGGACGGGTGTCAGTGGTCAAGAAAGAGGATAATAGGAAAGTGTCCTGAAGAGAATTTAGTTCATCAAATCATCTGGATAAAGACTTAACTAGGGCTGAAACAACTAATCGATTATAAAAATAGTTGTCAACTATTTTCGTAATCGATTAATCGGTCAGCCGATTAGTTGTCCTGCATACAGAATGCATTATTTGTTTACATATCAGAAAATACAGTGCAACGCACATACAGCTCAGTACACCGTCCATACATGTATGTAGATGGCAGAGAACTTGTGAATGTGTGAGGAGCAATGCCTCGTGGGAAATGTAGTCCTGGGCAAGAGAAGGAACCAAGTGTTTTTAAAGGCAGAGGTTTTTTTTACCTTGCTACAGGGACACTCTGTACAGTACTATACTTTGCTGCTTCCTTTAGGGGCACTTTGAAGGCAGGAGGAGCCAGAAGTGCAGTGGGGGGGGGGGGGGTGGAGGGCAGAAGAGGGTACTCAGTGCTGCTCTGTGCAAAATCATTACGCAGAGAGGGTAAGTGTGACAAGATTGTTGTTAAAAAAAAAAAATTCCAATGTTTGCAATCACTTTAAGGCTCGGTTCACACTATTGCGATGCGGGAAGGCTGCGAATTCGCAGCCTGTTCCCGCATCGCACACGCACCCCCGGCAGTTCACACTGCCATATGCGATCCGCTGGGGGTGTCAATGTAATCTTAACGACACCCCCAGTTTGATCGCATATCGCAGTGCGATCGTGCAGTTCGCACAGGATCGGATCGCACAAGTGTGAACCGCTGTGCGATCCAATCCTGATGCGGCAGCAAAAATGCCTCCTGTGCGTCTTTGCTGCGGGTGCGGTGCGAATTTAGCCATACAAACTGTATGGCTAAACTCGCACCGCACAGCTGATCGCATGTCATGTCGGAGCAGTGCGCTCCGACATGACATGCGAACCCGGCACACGCAGTAGTGTGAACCGGGGCTAAGGGCTCTATGCAGGGAAGAGGAGCATCTGAACCCAGAGAAGGTGGAGGTCGATAGACTAGAGGTGATATAAGGCATTACAATTACATTTAAAGTACAAGTTTACTAGTATTGTGCATTATATTTAAAATTATTATATCCACGAAAAAAAGTCTCAGCTTTTAGTAGTACTTTAATATAAAAATGTTATTTTCCCCCCTCCACCCTTCATATAGCTTCATGTCTGACTCCCAGTTAAAACCTCCTGCATATCCGACTTCTGAGCATATTATTTTACATGCATACATACACACAATACAAGATATCATTTCTACTGTGAAACAGTCAAAGTATTATAACTATATTACAGTAGCGATATCTGCTGTTTTTTTTTTTTTTTTTACTGTAAAGGGCTATTTTTTTTTTAACCCCATCATCATGACAGGTAAAAAAAAAAAAGTATGCTGCTTCTGCTAAATTTCTTCTGCTGCCCATACATGTATTGGCTTTTTTGGACATAATATTTCCATCTATATTTGTACAAAAATATAATTGTATATTCGTTGAATGGATGAGTGTTGCTTGAAAATTCCACTTGCTTTTAACATACAATTTTGAAATAAATATAACTTCTGAGCAAAAACCACATACACTATTTGAAAATTTATTTAAATCGAGAAGTTTTCTATTCTGCTCCTTCAAATTTTCCTGTCACTGTGGTTGATACCGGACACCTAATACAGTAATGGTTAGAAAATCGAATGAATGTTTTTAAAAATTTTCTAAAAAAATGTAGTTTGTTTATGGCCAGCATAAGTGACAGCAGGTGCAGGGAGCTTGTATCAAACTACCTGCCTATTAATAAGGGAGTCTATCCTGAATATTATATACCAATCCGGTATGAAAATTTGCAAAACAGTGTTTTAGGTCTTTTAAAAATATTGATCTCTGAGTCTGATATGTACCACATTTAAACCTCTAATAATACATATATCAGTCTCAGAGTGGATTTAATATTCAACTATATAGCTGGATATTTATATTTACCACTGCATACAGATATTGAAGAATATTAACTAAATTACACCCCAACCTTTTTTTTGGAGGTTTTTATCCGATTAGTCTATTAATCGAAACAATAATCGGCCAACGAATCGATTATGAAAATAATCGTTAGTTGCAGCCCTAGACTTAACCCTAAATCCACCTAAGTGGCAAGGTGGATCAACAGCCTGGCTGTATCTACAGATAGATGTCCTCCCAACTTTGTGCATAGTTAATTTGGGGTAGCCCACTATTCCCTTCTCCCATCCCTATTTAACACCAAAAACAACTATAAACCCCTGGACAGAACATTGACTGAGCCAAGAAGTAAAGTGTTAAATTCCGAATGTCAGTGTTGCCAACGGTAACCCAGGGGGACCCAAAAGTGTAATATCCAGAAGTCCTCAAGGGGGCAGTGCTACACTTACAAAAGATTAAATACTTTAAAAAAATACAAAACATTTTTGTTTAAATAAAGAGTGCCTGAAATTAATTCTATGGTATGATTTATACAACCAAGTGCATGCACATCTTTGACAACTACGAACCAAACCTGAATCATCAACAAAACAGGTGAAATTGCGAAACATTATTATAAAAAGGAGCTGCGAATTTCTGGTATTTCTAGTCCTTTCTGCATGATCTACCAAGCATAGTGTTTTATTTTAATAGCATAATGCTATTGCTAGCATAAAAAAGCCAATTGTAGCATTACTTGTTCTAAGGGCTGCTATTAGAAATCACTGGGGGCCCAATACTGCCTACCTGACAGGGCCTTGCTCCCTCCCCTCAATCCCCTAAAAATATCAAATATTTTCGCTAAATCTACACTAAAATATTGAACATATTTTACCCTTCTCACCACCCTGAAACATCCCCTTGTATGCCAGCAGCAGCTGCCAGTGGAAGAGGAGAGGAGGGAAGGCATCAATGCTGTAGGGCAAAAAGGGCACACAGGGGGCCCAGAAAGCAGGGGTATGGGGGCGCTAATGCTAGAACTGATGCCCGTGCAGCAAAGCTGGAGTGGAGGAGTATCCAGCAGTGCTGCAGAGGAGGCAGATAAGGATCAGTGTCTGCAGTAAGCCAGTACAGCTGGTCCTCCTTCTCAGCAGGTGCCCGGGCCCCCCCTTTGAACTAATGATTCCCAGTACAGGAGGGCTAGCTGTACTGCCTTATCACCTGTTCTACTGTGATTTGAAGAAAATGTAAAGGCTTTTTTTTTTCTAAAATAACAAACATGTTATACTTACCTTCTCTGTGCAATGGTATTGCACAAAGTGACCCTTCTTCTGGGGTTCCCCACCAGCACTCTTGGCTCCTCTTTTTCTTTGTGTGCCCCCATAGCAAACCACTTGCCATAGAGGCACACCAGCGGGCTTGATCCCAAGCCAGGCTGTGTGTCTCTATTGACACACACAGCACAGCCCAGCCCTCACCTCGCTCTCTGCTCACATGATTTAATTGACAGCAACAGTAGCTAATGGCTCCTGCTGCTGCCTCTGGAAGCAGGGAGAGAGAGGAGAGAGCTGCTGAAGACGGGCACAGCCCTAGATCTTTACATTTTTAAAAAAATTTGATTTATTGTATTATCCTAGCACTAGGAAAAATGAAGGGCAATTTTCATTTTTCAGCTTTTTCTAGAAGTTATGTAACCTTAGCAATTCAGGAAAATGTACCCTGCAGCTATGTGGTCAAAATTTAGTTGCTATAAAAAGCTTTTGAATCCTTTGGAATCTTCTGAATAGCTGACTGAATGGTTCTTAAAATGTTATCCTTACGTAAGTAATAATAAAGGAGGTTTTATCATATGAGAACAGAACACTTGTATAATATTATTACTACATAATTAGTGCATATTAGCCAGATCTAAATATGAGCCATAAAATAGTTACATAATGATATTTAGATATGTGGGAAAATCTTTTATGCACAAATGTATATATAATATTTTGCTGTGCATCTAGGACTTAATCATTTAATTATTGCTTTGACATTCCTTTAACTTTATAACAATTTCAGTTAGGTATACTGACTTTTATGAAAATAATTATTTGAAGCAGGTTCTTCTTTAGCCACTTCAGCCCCAGAAGATTTACCCCCCTTCATGACCAGACCATTTTTTGCGATACGGCACTGTGTTACTTTAACTGACAATTGCACAGTTGTGCGATGCTGTGCCCAAATACAATTCATGTCCTTTTTTCCCACAAATAGAGCTTTCTTATGGTGGTATTTGATCACCTCTGCTTTTATTTTTTGCTCTACCGTATTTGCCGGCGTATAAGATGACTGGGCGTATACGTTGACCCCCTAATTTTCAAGTTAAAATGTAGGTTTTGGGCTATACTCACTGTATAAGACTACCCCCCCCCCCTTCCGAGGCAGCCCAAAAAATAAAGTATGTACCGTAGCGGAGTAAAAAATGTGAGGACTACCATACTTTACATGGCCCAAAACTAACGTCCCTATTAATCTCTCAACCCACTGGATGTGCGGTAATAATGTATGTACCGTAGCGGAGTAAAAAAATGTGAGGACTACCATACTTTACATGGCCCAAAACTAACGTCCCTATTAATCTCTCAACCCACTGGATGTGTGGTAATAATGTAAGTACCGTAGCGGAGTAAAAAATGTGAGGACTACCGTACTTTACATGGCCCAAAACTAACGTCCCTATTAATCTCTCAACTCGCTGGATGTGCTGTAATAATGGTATGTATTGTAGCGGAGTAAAAAATGAGAGGACTACGTTACTTTACATGGCCTTAAACTAACGTCCCTATTAATCTCTCAACCCGCTGGATGTGCTGTAATAATGGTATGTACCATAGCGGAGTAAAAAATGTGAGGACTACGTTACTTTACATGGCCTTAAACTAACGTCCCTATTAATCTCTCAACCCACTGGATGTGCGGTAATAATGTATGTACCGTAGCGGAGTAAAAGATGTGAGGACTACCCTACTTTACATGGCCCAAAACTAATGTCCCTATTAATCTCTCAACCCGCTGGATGTGCTGTAATAATGGTATGTACTGTAGCGGAGTATAAAATGTGAGGACTACTTTACATGGCCTTAAACTAACGTCCCTATTAATCTCTCAACCCGCTGGATGTGCTGTAATAATGGTATGTACCATAGCGGAGTAAAAGATGTGAGGACTACCCTACTTTACATGGGCCAAAACTAACATCCCCATTAATCTCTCAACCCACTGGATGTGCGGTAATAATGTATGTACCGTAGCGGAGTAAAAAATGTGAGGACTACCATACTTTACATGGCCCAAAACTAACGTCCCTATTAATCTCTCAACCCACTGGATGTGCGGTAATAATGTATGTACCGTAGCGGAGTAAAAAATGTGAGGACTACCGTACTTTACATGGCCCAAAACTAACGTCCCTATTAATCTCTCAACCCACTGGATGTGCGGTAATAATGTATGTACCGTAGCGGAGTAAAAAATGTGAGGACTACCATACTTTACTTGGCCCAAAACTAACGTCCCTATTAATCTCTCAACCCACTGGATGTGTGGTAATAATGTAAGTACCGTAGCGGAGTAAAAAATGTGAGGACTACCGTACTTTACATGGCCCAAAACTAACGTCCCTATTAATCTCTCAACTCGCTGGATGTGCTGTAATAATGGTATGTATTGTAGCGGAGTAAAAAATGAGAGGACTACGTTACTTTACATGGCCTTAAACTAACGTCCCTATTAATCTCTCAACCCGCTGGATGTGCTGTAATAATGGTATGTACTGTAGCGGAGTAAAAAATGTGAGGACTACGTTACTTTACATGGCCTTAAACTAACGTCCCTATTAATCTCTCAACCCACTGGATGTGCGGTAATAATGTATGTACCATAGCGGAGTAAAAGATGTGAGGACTACCCTACTTTACATGGCCCAAAACTAACGTCCCTATTAATCTCTCAACCCGCTGGATGTGCTGTAATAATGGTATGTACCGTAGCGGAGTATAAAATGTGAGGACTACTTTACATGGCCTTAAACTAACGTCCCTATTAATCTCTCAACCCGCTGGATGTGCTGTAATAATGGTATGTACCATAGCGGAGTAAAAGATGTGAGGACTACCCTACTTTACATGGGCCAAAACTAACATCCCCATTAATCTCTCAACCCACTGGATGTGCGGTAATAATGTATGTACCGTAGCGGAGTAAAAAATGTGAGGACTACCATACTTTACATGGCCCAAAACTAACGTCCCTATTAATCTCTCAACCCACTGGATGTGCGGTAATAATGTATGTACCGTAGCGGAGTAAAAAATGTGAGGACTACCCTACTTTACATGGCCCAAAAGTAATGTTCCTATTAATCTCTCAACCCACTGGATGTGCTGTAATAATGTATGTACCGTAGCGGAGTAAAAAATGTGAGGACTACCATACTTTACATGGCCCAAAACTAACGTCCCTATTAATCTCTCAACCTGCTGGATGTGTGGTAATAATGTAAGTACCGTAGCGGAGTAAAAAATGTGAGGACTACCGTACTTTACATGGCCCAAAACTAACGTCCCTATTAATCTCTCAACCCGCTGGATGTGCTGTAATAATGTATGTACCGTAGCCGAGTATAAAATGTGAGGACTACGTTACTTTACATGGCCCAAAACTAACGTCCCTATTAATCTCTCAACCCACTGGATGTGCGGTAATAATATAAGTACCGTAGCGGAGTATAAAATGTGAGGACTATTTTACATGGCCCAAAACTAATGTCCCCATTGATCTCTCAACCCACTGGATGTGTGGTAATAATGTATGTACCGTAGCGGAGTAAAAAATGTGAGGACTACCATACTTTACATGGCCCAAAACTAACGTCCCTATTAATCTCTCAACCCACTGGATGTGCGGTAATAATGTATGTACCGTAGCGGAGTAAAAAATGTGAGGACTACCGTACTTTACATGGCCCAAAACTAACGTCCCTATTAATCTCTCAACCCGCTGGATGTGCTGTAATAATGTATGTACCGTAGCCGAGTATAAAATGTGAGGACTACGTTACTTTACATGGCCCAAAACTAACGTCCCTATTAATCTCTCAACCCACTGGATGTGCGGTAATAATATAAGTACCGTAGCGGAGTATAAAATGTGAGGACTATTTTACATGGCCCAAAACTAATGTCCCCATTGATCTCTCAACCCACTGGATGTGTGGTAATAATGTATGTACCGTAGCGGAGTAAAAAATGTGAGGACTACCATACTTTACATGGCCCAAAACTAACGTCCCTATTAATCTCTCAACCCACTGGATGTGCGGTAATAATGTATGTACCGTAGCGGAGTAAAAAATGTGAGGACTACCCTACTTTACATGGCCCAAAAGTAATGTTCCTATTAATCTCTCAACCCACTGGATGTGCTGTAATAATGTATGTACCGTAGCGGAGTAAAAAATGTGAGGACTACCATACTTTACATGGCCCAAAACTAACGTCCCTATTAATCTCTCAACCTGCTGGATGTGTGGTAATAATGTAAGTACCGTAGCGGAGTAAAAAATGTGAGGACTACGGTACTTTACATGGCCCAAAACTAACGTCCCTATTAATCTCTCAACCCGCTGGATGTGCTGTAATAATGTATGTACCGTAGCCGAGTATAAAATGTGAGGACTACGTTACTTTACATGGCCCAAAACTAACGTCCCTATTAATCTCTCAACCCACTGGATGTGCGGTAATAATATAAGTACCGTAGCGGAGTATAAAATGTGAGGACTATTTTACATGGCCCAAAACTAATGTCCCCATTGATCTCTCAACCCACTGGATGTGTGGTAATAATGTATGTACCGTAGCGGAGTAAAAAATGTGAGGACTACCATACTTTACATGGCCTTAAACTAACGTCCCTATTAAGCCTGCTCGGATTGGCGGAGTCAGAGAGAGTAACATCATCAGCCCGCCTCTCTGACTCCGCCAATCCAAGCAGGCTTTGTATTCAATAATAGAATACATCGCTCACCGTGATTGGCTCAGCACGGTATACTGTATGTAGCGGAAGCTACGGTACATACAGTATTACCGCACATCCAGCGGGTTGAGAGATTAATAGGAACATTCCTTTTGGACCATGTAAAGTATGGTAGTCCTCACATTTTTTACCCCGCTACGGTACATACATTATTACCACACATCCAGTGGGTTGAGAGATTAATGGGGATGTTAGTTTTGGGCCATGTAAATTAGTCCTCACATTTTACACTCCACGTATAAGAAAACCCCCTATTTTTGGGGGATGTTTTTAAGGTTAAAAAGTAATTTTATATGCCGGCATATACAGTATATACAAAAAAAGACAGACAATTTTGAAAAGAAAAAAAAAATATATATATTTTTTATTTTATGCTATAAAACATACCCATTAAAAAAAATCAAATTTATTCATCAATTTAGGCCAAAACTGTATGTGTTCTTCTACATATTTTTGGTAAAAAAAAAAAATACAAAAAAGCGTATAATGATTGGCTTGCACAAAAGTTATAGCGTCTACAAAGTATGGGATATATTAATGGAATTTTCTTTTTTTTTTACTTTTACTAGTAGTGACCGCAATCAGCGATTTTTTGCAGAACTATGACATTGCGGCAGACAAATCGGACACCTAATTGACACTTTTTAGGGACTAGTCACATTATTACAGTGATCAGTGCTTAAAGAAAAATGCATGTCACGTTAGTAAAGACACTGGCAGGCAAGGGGTTAACATCAGGGGCGATCAAAGAGTTAAGTGTGCTCCTAGGGAGTGCTTTCTAACTGTGTGGGGAATGCTCTGACTGGAGGAAGACAGAGATCCATGTTTCAGCTTGCCAGAAGCAAAAGATCTCTGTCTTCCCCTCTCTCAGAACGGCGGTCTGCCTTGTTTACATAGGCAGACCGGCGTTCTGCCTCTTCTGAGACAAATCAGTGGGTCCTGGCAGACATCGCGTTCGCTGGACCCACTAATTATCTCCTGCTGTGTCCAATCACAGCAGGAGCAGGTCGCCAGTGGATACGTGATTTCGCGCAGGAAGGTTGCCCTGCTGCGTTTTATTTGCGTGGGTCGGTCTTTAACCACTTTACCACCGGAGGATTTTGCTGTCTTCCGTCCAGGCCACTTTTTGCGATTCGGCGCTGTGCGACTTTAACTGACAATTGCGCGGTCGTGCGATGCCGTACCCAAACGAAATTTACGTCCCTTTTTTCCCACAAACAGAGCTTTCTTTTGG
Source organism: Pelophylax lessonae (assembly GCF_965119305.1). Classification (NCBI taxonomy): domain Eukaryota; kingdom Metazoa; phylum Chordata; class Amphibia; order Anura; family Ranidae; genus Pelophylax; species Pelophylax lessonae. Next base: position 439,158,014 of record NC_138768.1, on the reverse strand, counting down.
TGGTATTTGATTTGCGATTTTTACTTTTTGCGCTATAAACAAAAAAAGAGCGTTTATTTTGAAAAAATAACAATATTTTTCACATTTTTTTATATGAAATTCCCCCCAAAAAAAATGTAAAAATCAAATTTTTTTTAAATTTTTTTAAATTTTTGGCCAATTTGTTTTATGCTACCTATGTTTAGTAAAAAAAAATCGCAATAAGCGTATTTTGATTGGTTTGCGCAAAAGTTATCGCGTTTACTAACTAAGGGAAAGATTTCTGTCATTTTTGGTGTTTTTTTTTTAACGCGTAATGGCGGTGATCTGCAATTTTTTTTGCGGGACTGCGACATTGCGGCGGACAGATCGGACCCTTGACTGACATTTTTGACACTTTTGGGGGTACCAGTGACATTACTGCAGTAATCAGTGCTATATATATGCACTGTTACTGTAAAAATGACACTGGCAGGGAAGGGGTTAATTTTATTGGAGAGGGAGGGGTTAATGTATGCCTGGTGCTTACTGACGTGTGTGGGGGGGGAGGTGACTGTGTGACAGAAGGACAGATCGGATGTCCAGCTATGCTGAACACTCCGATCTGTCAGTCCCTGTCACTATGGAGATCCGCCCGCTGTGTTTACACACAGCGGGCGGATCTCAAGACTCGATCCCCAATGATCGGGGCAGAGCAGCGGCAATCGCCGCTGCTCCTCCCCTGGCCCGACTCCCGCTGTGAATGAACACAGCGGGAGCGAGCCTCCGGCGGCGCGCGAGCGCCGCCCACAAGGGGCGGAGTCCAGCGACGTAGGTCTACGTCGCTGGACGGGATCGCGGCACTTTGCCGCAGTAGCCTCCATGTGAGCGGGGCTAAAGTGGTTAAAGCGTAACTCCACTTTTGTTGAGAAAAAAACATTCCCCTCTGGGTGATCTCTGTACATTACAAGGATTTTAACAAACTTTGTTGCAGATTCCTACCTTTTGTTATTCTGAAGAAATCATTGTTTGTTCCTCTGTGCCTCGGTGCTGAGTGGGTCTAATGGGAGTGGTTTCATAATTATCTATCAGCTGTGGCAGTTGCAGAGCACTAATGAGGAAAGCTGCTGGGCCTGCATCCCTTTAGACATGTTCCTATTGGGAGTATCTCACCGAAAATGACATTTTTGTTGCAGGGGATGCCAGAAATCTGACTTGTATCTTAGACAGACTTTGGAGAAAATTGGTGAGCCAATCACACAAGCAGGAAATGATGTTTCTGGGGGTGTGGTCAGTATACATTCTGTGTACAGAACAGCTCCAGGTAGCCATATTGCATTGCATTTTCAGAAAATTACAACAGCTGCAGATTGAAAAGGAAAGTTCATTTTTAATAACATTTTGTTACAATATGATTTGTGTCGCAATTGTATTCACTATATTATTTTTTCTTTATTTGCTGATTTTTTCCCCCATGAAAGTGGAGTTACCCTTTAAGCGGTAATGAAATTCTCTAAAAACATGAAACATGTTTTAAAGTATTTCTGTATAAAATTATTTTGCAAGTATAAAATGATTGCAAAAAAAAAATGCAAAAACAGCTCTGGCAGTGAAAAGATTAATGCATTACCTGCAATAATTAACCTTCCACTAGCTGTTCCCCCCTCCCCGAATACTTACCTGGCTCCTCTTTAGATCCAGCGGTGTGCTCGAGAGCAGCCCATTGCTGCACAGGCACACATGCAGCAACAGGAGCCTGTGAGACAAGAGAGGGGCCAAGCCATGCTGTGCATGTCTGTGGACACACACAGCCCGGCTCGGGAGCAAACTCGCATGTCTGCCTCCATAGCAAGTGTCTAAGCACCAGCAGGGGATCCCAGAAGAGGAGGTTCAGGGTTTCTCTATGCAATGTGCTTGCGCTGAGCAGGTAAGTATAACATCTTCTTTTATTTTAGGCAAAATAACTAGAGAAATAGTATCGCTTTAAATTATTTTTCTTTTGTTTTTCAAACTCATGGCATTAATTATAGTATGCAGTTGACAATTATGTTAATGTTACCTATTTGACATGACTACAAAGATACATAAAATGGGATTAGTTTATGTTTTTCTTTTTTTTTTTTTTGCTTTAATTATAGAACACTTATCCGATTTGACTAATATTCTCGGATAAATCACAATGCAAAACTTTATGCTCAATAATGAGGGAAAAGAACATTGTAATAAAAAAATATTACAAAACACACCAAATAATATAATTACAGTTTTGGATCCTTTTTTGCTGCTCATAAGTACTAGTCAAAGCAACCTCTAAAGTATAGTGAACACATGGGATTTGACATCACCTAAGTTCACCCAGACATATCAGATGACATTATTCTAATAACAGCATTTAAAACAAATTTGAACAACAAAAGCATAATGTGTCTGACACAAACATTTAAAGCATAAATCCACTAGACCACTATGATATTACAAATGGATTATTCTTCAAAAGTATTCTTTTGTCAGCGTGAATTGCAGGAAAAAAAGAAAATTGAAACAGTTCTGTAAACAGGTCATAAAAGATTATACGCAGCAAGCACAAAACACTAGAAAACACTAGCATTCCCAGTTTTATATAATAAGGATTCATAAATATACTCAAGGGCTTTAAGTTTGAAAAAAGCGCTAACCCACAAAAAAGGCAGAAAATGCACCATAACAAGGTGTTTATGATGTGCAATAAAATCTGCTACCTAACACATGAGATCCACATAATCTTAATTTACAAACATATTTTATTGGGAATTAGAATGTATAAAGCCTTGTGGATTATACAATTTTTTTTTTATTTTGTGATACTGGTTTATATTACCCGACCAGTACATTACATTTTTTTTTTTTTTTCGTGTAAAGTATAAAAAAAAAAAAAAAAAAAAAAAAAGATTTAAACTGACCCTTGAGAGCACATTATTAATTCCATAAAACTTCTATGCTATAGCGAGCCTCCACCTCTAGTCAAAGGGCTCTCAGCCACTAAAGCCCCGTACACACGCAACGATTATCGGCCGACCGATCGTCCATCTTTTGTCCAGAGTTGTGTTTTGTTGGTTGGAATATGCCTAGACTGCACACGAATTTTCTCGCCCAACAAAAATCTACTTCAGAAGTGATGTCATGTGTCGGTTTACTTTCTTTGTGTTCTTTCTTCTCTGAGCATGCCCAGACTTGCTCATCAGATTTTGCCCTGTCGAAATCTGTACTGACTGCACGAAAATCGGCCGTGTTTTGACAGCGGACAAACATTTTATAGCCTGCACACCAGATTTTTTTAGTCCGAAAAGTCGGAGTCGGTTGTCGGAAGCATCATACTAACAAGCCGAAAATCGGCAGATCGGTCGTCGGAAGAAAATTCCCTGCCGAATTTCGACGCGTGTGTACGAGGCTTAAGGGCGCATTTTACAACTTTTTTAAACTTCTGCAAAACTCAAAAAATCGTATGTTAATATTCATGATGCAAGTGTCCAGAGCACAGCAATGTGATATGTGATAATCCCAGACCATTTTTTAGGCTGGTCCAGGATTTGTTGTGCCACCAGAAAGGCTTAAAGCATGGGTGTCCAACCTGCGGCCCTCCAGCTGTTGCAGAACTACAAATCCCATCATGCCTCTGCCTTTGGGAGTCATGCTTGCAACTGTCAGCCTTGCAATGCTTCATGGGACTTGTAGTTCCGCAACAGCTGGAGGACCACAGGATTGACACCCATGGTAAAGCTTTATAGGCATTGACAAGTTTAACAAGCTTTTTTTTTTTTTTTTTTTTTTTTTAATGCCCCTAATTGTTAGCTTTTGGATGTTGTTCCTGTTGTGAATTCATGCTATGCGGTGGAATCATGAAATTTCTTTGCGTGGCCAGTAACAATATGCAGGGGAACTCAGCGTGATGGAATAATGAGTTACCTTAGCATCTAGGCTTTCAGGAAGTGAGGGCTCCGACAACTTCTACTTATTTACCTGTAAGTCAGATGTGGGCCAGAACAGTTTTTACATTTTACCTATGGGTTTTGTGATTCTGCAATATCTTTCTCATTATCTATGATGCATAAATATTACATATATCTGTTCTTTGGACAAACAAAGCTTTCTTTTGTCTGATTTTCATTTCTACGTAGGTTATTATAAAGAGAAAGAAAAAGGTATAAAATACAAAAACATAGTTATAAAGTTTTAGGCTACGTTCACATCTTGGCGTTGCTATTTACAGGCGTTTTTTAGGCTAAGTTCACATGTAGGCGTTTTGGGGCAGTTTTTCTGCTCTAGGATCAGCTCAAAAAACGCCCAACAAGACAAATCCTATTCATTTCAATGGCCCCTGTTCACATCTGAGCATTTTGAAGTTTTGAGTAAAACGCCCAACGCTCAAAAAAGTACATGAGCTTCTTTTTGGGCAGATTACAGGCGTTTTTATTTTTTTCCATTGGTTACTAGTCAACCTAAAAACGCCTGCACAAAAACGCCTGTAAAAACGCCTGTAAAACGCCTGAAAAAACGCCCATAAAAACGCCTGTAAATAGCAATGCCAAGATGTGAACGTAGCCTTAGGCGTTTTTTCAGGTGTTTTTATGGGCGTTTTTTCAGGCGTTTTACAGGCGTTTTTGTGCAGGCGTTTTTAGGTTGACTAGTAACCAATGGAAAAAAATAAAAAACGCCTGTAATCTGCCCAAAAAGAAGCTCATGTACTTTTTTGAGCGTTGGGCGTTTTGCTTAAAACGTCAAAACGCTCAGATGTGAACAGGGGCCATTGAAATAAATAGGATTTGTCTTGTTGGGCGTTTTTTGAGCTGATCCTAGAGCAGAAAAATGCCCCAAAATGCCTACATGTGAACTTAGCCTTATAGTTTGATAATGGTATTTTTAAAAAATGCAAATGTTACCCTCTGATCTACTAAGTCATGTTCCTGATACAAAGCATGTTTTTTTTTTTATTATGTGTATTTTTTTTCCAACTACAATGCTACAAAGCAGATCAAATATAAACAAACAAACATTTACATGATATGAAAAAAAAAAAAAGAAAGCGGAAAATTATAATACAGAAAAAAGTAAAAGGATTAAAAATTGCCATTCATCTAACTAAATTGTGGTACTGTACACACTATAAGAAAATCGGGCGAACGATTGTCCGATTTTCCTCATTGTTTCAAAGCAAATTGGAACTGATGAAAGAATATTCTTACGAAAATTCATACGAAGATTCTCATACGACAAAGGCTTTTGTTGTTGTTTATTGTTTCTGATCATGTGCAGCCTTTCTTTTCTGATTTTTCTTGTACAAAAATGGTACAAAAACAGTACACATTAAACGAAAATCGTTTTTTTTTTTCCCGTACAAGAAAAATTTTGGAGTTTGTCCCTTCAAGAATTTTCGTAAGAAAAAAGAAAATTCTGAATCGTCTGTAGAAAGTTCTGTACAAAATGTACGAAAATCGTACGAAAATTCTTTGGACGAAAATATTCGCCCGATTTCCTTATAGTGTGTACGAGCCATAAGGGGAGGAAAACAGTTACTGAGCACTAATTAGGGTTAAATAAAGGCAAAAAAAGGATAAAGATGGACAAGTTTTATTTTAAAAAAAAAGTTTGTATTTTACACTAGCAGATTTGCTGGAACTGTTATTATGTGCAAATCAAAAGCAGAGCAACAATTTACAGTATATTGTAGATATTTTGTTACAGTGTATTTATGAATCAAGTCTGCAACCACTGTCTGCAGACTTTGTTTACACAGGAGCTGCTGAAGCAGAAAGTGCAGCGGAGGGAAGAAGCTATGGGGTTTTGTGCTATGCCCAAGGTCTTTAGATGTAACCAGTTAATAAATAAGTGATGCACGGAAATGTGTATGCCATTTTCTTGTACATAACCTTTGTGGGCATATACTGCACATATACAACTATATTTGGCATTTGTAAAGAATTAAACAAATGATCTCTTTATATTTCAATAAAAAATTATCTATAGTGTATATCTCCAATCAGCCATAAATGTATGACCACCCACCTAATTCAGGTAAGTCCCTTTTTGCCACCAAAACAGCTCAGACCCCTCGAGGCATGGACGTCACTGGACCTCTGGAGGTATGCTGTGGTATCTAGCACCAAGTTGTCATTAAAGTCCTTTAAGTTGCGAGGTGGGGTCTCCATGGATCAGACTTGTTTTTATAGCACATCCCACAGATGCTAGATTGCATTTAGATCTGGATAATTTGGAGTCCAGCCAATACATCAAACAATTCTTGAACCATTTTTGCAGTCCGGTAGGGACACTGCCCTGAGGAAAGAAGCCACTGCCATTAGGGAATATCGTTTCCATAAATGGGTGTACTTGGTCAGCAACAATGTTTAGGTAGGTAGTACTTGTCAAAGTAAGATCCATATACAGTAACTCACAAAAGTGATTACAGCCCTTACATTTTTGTAAATATTTTTAATGTGACAACACTGAAGAAATGACACTTTGCTACAATGTAAAGTAGTGAGTGTACAGTTTGTATAACAGTGTAAATTTTCTGTCCCCTCAAAATAACTCAACACACAGCCATTAATGTCTAAACCGCTGGCAACAAAAGTCAGTACATCCTTAAGTGAAAATGTTCAAATTGGGCCCCATTAACCACTTTCCCTTTCTGGTGTCATGTGACTCAGTAGTGTTACAAGGTCTCAGGTGGGAATGTTAAGCAGTTGTGTTAAATTTGGTGTTATCGCTCTCTCTCATACTGGCCATTGGATGTTCAACATGGCACCTCATGGCAAAGAACTCTCTGAGGATCTGAAAAAAGAATGGTTGTTCTACATAAATATGGCCTAGGCTATAAGAAGATTGCCAAGCCCCTGAAACTGAGCTGCAGCACAGTGGCAAAGACCATACAGCGGTTTAACAGGACAGGTTCCACTCAGAACAGGCCTTGCCACGGTCAACCAAAGAAGTTGGGTGCACGTGCTCAGCGTCATATCCAGAGGTTGCCTTTGGGAAATAGACATATGAGTGCTGCCAGCATTGCTGCAGAGGTTGAAGGGGTGAGGGGTCAGCCTGTCAGTGCCCAGACGATATGCCGCACACTGCATCAAATTAGTCTGCATGGCTGTCATCCCAGAAGGAAGCCTCTTCTAAAGATGATGCACAAGAAAGCCCGCAAATAGTTTGCTGAAGACAAGTAGACTAAGGACATGGATTACTGGAACCATGTCCTGTGGTCTGATGAGACCAAGATAAGCATATTTGTTTCAGATGGTGTCACGCGTGTGTGGCGGCAGCCAGGTGAGGAATACAAAGACAAGAGTGTCTTGCCTACAGCCAAGAATGGTGGTGGCAGTGTCATGGTCTGGGGCTGCATGAGTGCTGCCGACACTGGGAAGATACAGTTCATTGACGGAACCATGATTGCCAACATGTACTGTGACATACTGAAGGAGAGCATGATCCCCTTCCTTCGGAGACTGGGCTGCAGGGCAGTATTCCAACATGATAACGACCCCAAACACACCTCCAAGACTACCACTGCCTTGCTAAAAAAGCTCAGGGTAAAGGTGATAGACTGGCCAAGCATGTCTCCAGACCTAAACCCTATTGAGCATCTGTGTGGCACCCTCAAATGGAAGGTGGAGGAGCGCAAGGTCTCTAACATCTACCAGCTCTGTGATGTCGTCATGGAGGAGTGGAAAAGAACTCCAGTGGCAACTTGTGAAGCTCTGATGAACTCCATGCCCAGGAGGGTTAACGCAGTACTGGAAATAACGGTGGCCACACAAAATATTGACACTTTGGGCCCAATTTGGACATTTCACTTAGGGGTGTTCTCGCTTTTGTTGGCAGTGGTTAAGACAATAATGGCTGTGTGTTGAGTTATTTTGAGAGGATAGCAAATTTACACTGTTATACAAGCTGTATACTCACTACTTTACATTGTAGCAAAGCGTCATTTCTTCAGTGTTGTCACATGAAAAGATAGAATAAAATATTTACAAAAATGTGAGGGGTGTACTCACTTTTTTGAGATACTGTAGCTGGAAAATAAGAAGCAGCAAACAGCCTGTATTTTAACTTTTCTCTGAGCTTTTGTAAAATTAGACTTCATTACATCCAAGGCCAGTATAGATGTGCTTGATATAATGATGGTTCAGCTTGAGTTCAGCCGAAAATCCAGTTAAAATGCAGTAGTGCTCAGCAAAGTACAACATACTTTTGAATACACTGAGGCACTTCTATTACTTTATGGTTAATGCTCCAGACAGTGAGTCATGTTTTAATGCAGCAAGGCCACACATGAAAGATCCTAGTCTCTCATTTCCTACTGATCTCACACAGTATGAATTCAGCACACTTGTGAATCAAGCTAAAAGCAGTTCCCATGTTCTTCCCTTTACACAGCAGCCAGCTTTTTTTATTATTATTTTTCACAATGTTGTCCAGAGACTAGAGAGGCTAGCTTTAGCTGATGTGTGGAATGCTGCTGTCTGTGTCTGTCTACCTTCCAGGAAACGGCCTTAACTCTATAAGTACTAGGAAGGACTCAGAAGCTTCCGGAGCTAAAAAGTTGTTCACAAGTTTGACAAGAAAGAAGCCTTGTGAAAACAAATGCAAACTGATATTTTTTTTCCCAGAGTAATTGCCACTCTAGCTCTAGTTTTTGTTGGGTCTACTGCCGGGGCAGGGCAAGCTATTCTGGGTTCAGATGCATGCTGTAAATCAGCTTTAATGGCTAATTTCACCCTTTGGTCACCTTTTTCCCCCTAAATTCCAGCTCCACTGTGTACAAATATAGCATTAATGTACTTATTTTGCAAAAATAAAACAGCTTTCCATTTATTCTACACATGCCTACCTCACTGTCTTCATGGATGTTTCCAAACACATATCCATTACTTCTGCCTTACTTCCTGGATAGACTAGAGGTCATGACACAGGAAGGAGTTGACCAAATGACCTCATTAGCACACACCCTGCATCATCTACCCTCCTACCTACCCACCCATTTCCCGTGCATGTTTTTAACCACTTAAGCCCCGGAGGATTTGGCTGCTAAAAGACCAGGGGGTTTTTTGCGATTTTTTACTGCGTGACTTTGACGGACAATTGCGCGGTCGTACGACGCTGTACCTAAACGAATTTCACGTCCTTTTTTTCCCACAAACAGAGCTTTCTTTTGGTGGTATTTGATCACCTGTGCGATTTTTTGATCATGCGCTATAAACAAAAAAAGAGCGTAATTTTTGCAAAAATAATATTTTTCACATTTTTTTATATGAAATTCCCCCCCAAAAAAATGTAAAAATCAAAATTTTTTAACATTTTCAGCCAAATTGTTTTACGCTACATATGTTTGGTAAAAAAAAATCGCAAAAAGCGTATTTTGATTGGTTTGCGCAAAAGTTATCGCGTTTACTAACTAAGGGAAAGATTTTTGTCATTTTTGGTGTTTTTTTTTTTTAACGAGTAATGGCGGAGATCTGCGATTTTTTTTGCGGTACTGCGACATTGCGGCGGACAGATCGGACCCTTGACTGACATTTTTGACACTTTTGGGGGTACCAGTGACATTACTGCAGTAATCAGTGCTATATATATGCACTGTTACTGCAAAAATGACACTGGCAGGGAAGGGGTTAACTTTATTGGACAGGGAGGGGTTAAGTGTGTCCTAGGGGCGTGTTTCTAACTGTGCAGGGACATGGCTATTGGTGTAAAAGCAAAGATCAACGGTTCTACATAGTAGAACCGTCTGATCTTCATTTTTACACCAGAGAGAATGACGGGCGGCTTGTTTACATAAGCCGCTCCGCCTTTCTCCCTTCACAGGAGCGATCGTAGTGTGACCGGCGGACATCGAGTCCGCCGGACACACGCACTGACTTGTCTGTGAACGAGCCGCGGCGCGCGCGCGCCCGCCCGCAATAGGCTCGCAAGTCAGTGACAGGCGAGTGACGTATCCATACGTCACTCTGCCTGGCCGGGGCTGACCGCCGCAGTATATAGTCGTGTGGCGGTCGGCAACCGGTTAACCAGTTGCCGACCGCTTACTTTATATTTACGTCAGCAAAGTGGCTCTCCCAGGCAGAATCACGTTAATAAACATCACCTGCCTGGGAGGAGCTAGGGGGCGAGTGTGCGCCGCTGGCAGCGCGCTCCCGTCCCCGATCGTCAGCGGGAATCCAGTGAGGGTGTCAGGCGGCTCCGATGGCCGCCGGCCACTCGCGATCTCCCCCCGCTGACAGAGAAGGACGGACGGCTGATGTAAACACAGCTGTCCGTCCTTCTCCCTCGGATGATCACAGAGGCTATGTGATCCTGCTATATAGGATCGCATGTCTCTGTGTTCATCTCACAAGCCCAACCCTCCCACAGTTAGAATCACTCCCCTAGGCTTACACTTAACCCCTTGATCACCTATACTGTTAACCCCTTCCCTGCCAGTGTCATTATTACAGTAACAGTGCACATTTTTAGCACTGATTACTTTAGTAATGTCACTGATCCCCCCAAAAATGTCAGTTAGGGGTCCGATCTGTCCGCCGCAATGTCACAGTCCCACAAAAAAATCGCAGATTGCCGCCATTACTAGTAAAAGAAAAAAAAAAACAATAAAAATGACATAAATCTTTCCCGTAGTTAGTAGGCACAATAACTTTTGTGCAAACCAATCAAAATAAGCTTATTGAGATTTTTTTTTTTTTTACCAAAAATATGTAGCAGAAAACAAATTGGCCTAAAATGTTAAAAAAATTTAGATTTTTAATTTTTTTTGGGAATGTTATATAGCAGAATGTGAAAAATATTGTTTCTTTTGCAAAATTGTCGCTCTTTTTTTGTTTATAGCGCAAAAAATAAAAAGCGCACAGGTGATCAAATACCACCAAAAGAAAGCTCTATTTGTGGGAAAAAAAGGACGCCAATTTTATTTAGGTACAGCGTCGCAATTGTCAGTTAAAGTAACGCAGTGCCGAATCGCAAAATAGGGCCTGGTCATTAAGGGGGGAAATTTTCCGGTCTGAAAGTGGTTAAATGAAATACAATCAATCAGTGATCACCCTTCTCAAAAAATACACAGGCATTGATTTTTTTTTTTTTTTTTTTACTTTATCCTGCATAAATCATTAATTTGGCATTTTGAAGTGTGCAGGAGATGAGACGTGAGATAACAGCCTATGCCCTAGGTGGAGCAGAACTGCAGTATTGAAAACAGGAGGAGTGTGCCCTGGGTTCTGTAAAGCTCAACATACACCCAGTGATGGCAAACCTTGGCACCCCAGATGTTTGGGAACTACATTTCCCATGATGCTCATGCACTCTGCAGTGTAGTTGAGCATCATGGGAAATGCAGTTCCCAAACATCTGGGGTGCCAAGGTTTGCCATCACTGCACTATACAATTAGATCTACCATCAACTCTGTAGTGCAAGGGCCTGTAATTGGATACAGAGTGAATGGATAGATAGGTGTGTTCTCCAAATCCATACATCTGGTAAATCTAAACAGAGATTGTACAATCAGATTGCATAGTGCATGGCCATCTTTATACAAGTACATAGGAGGGAGTGGACAGAAACACTGTCAAGCCCACACGCATTTTATTTTTTATTTTTTTGCCGGGGGGGGGGGGGGGGGTGGTGGTGGAAATGTTTTTAAAGCATTTTTACTTATCACGCATAGGGCAGCCCATCCACCTAAATGGGCTGCCCTAGATGTAACAATCGCCCCAAAGAAGCTTTCTGATGCAGCGCATTTCTGAAATGCAAGGAAACATGTGAATGGAGCCTCATTGTTCTTGTGTTAATGCACCATTCTCACTCTTAGGACCCATTCACATCTAGCATAGTAAGAGCGCACATCCTTTGGCTCGTTTTTCCAATGACACGCATAGGACAGCCAGTTGATTTCCATGGGCTGCGCTACATGTGGCTCATGGGACATTTTGATGCGTTGTGGTTTGCGTGTTTTTTTTGCAGCATTTGTCACTCATTTTTTCACATGGAAATATGTGTCTTTGCTTCTGCATTTGGTGTGCCGTTAACAAATAATGGTACTGAAAGCGCAAATAGTAATTTTAGGTGTATAAAGGTGGCCATACACTATACAATTTGATTGTACAATTTCCTTTAGGGTCCTTTCACACGGAACAGAGTCCGTTCTGCTCAGCGGGGGGATAAATCCGCCAATCCCCGCTGAGCAGGCGGATGACAGCTCCGTCTCCGCTCTGTGTGCTCTGTGTCCGCTGTCCTCTATGGGGAGATCGGATGAGGACGGACCACCTGTCCATTCTCATCCGATCCGATCCACCAGATGGATGGAAAATAGGGCTTCCATCCATCCGGATTTCACGGAAAGGATCGGAATTGGATAGCAGCGGGTGTCAGTGGAGGTGTCTCCGCTGACATCTGCTGCCCCACAGGGAATTAATGGAAAGCTCTGATATTTCTTCAAAATAAGTACATTATTGCTATATTGGCACATAGGGGAGCTAGAATTTAGAAAACAAAGGTGAACTTTGTTTTCTTAGCCCATTTAAAATCTTTTTTTTTATTATGTGTTTGTGTCCTATATAAAGTTCCTTTATAAATGATGCAGATTTCCTTTCTGTAGTGTTGATGCACTATAGTTAATGCCCACATATTTCATGCCTTAAGGATAGCTACAAAGGGCGCAGTGGGTGCAAATATTCTTAGGTTCTGAAAGCTGCAATAATTACTGTTAATCTCTTTTATTAACAGGCGCTGCATTTATTTTCACTTACATCCCAATGCATTCTGTCAAATCTTGTTTGAGTGTGTACTTCTAAAATTATTATTTAAAGTGGAACTACACTGCATATGAGCACCACAAACCAAAAATGCTATTTATTTAAATTGTATTATTCAAAGCAAACTCTCCCATCAATACATATCTTTATTCTTTGTTTTGCTGAGAAATAACTTTGAAAAACACCCTGCTAGCATTTCTGCTCATGGCCATCTTGAGTAAAGGCAGATGATTCGTGTAGCATTTACTTCCTGGAATCCATCTGTTCTTAGATCAGGCATGAAGGCAGGAGGGTGTGCTTAGCTGAGAAAACCTCTCCTCCCCTACCAAAGACTCCTGGGATATATGACTTCATTTGTCTAGGCCTGGAAACGAGTAAGTAACTGGAGAAATGTAAAAAAAACATGTTTCAGGGCTCATGCATATGCACATTGCATCTCAAAGAAGCTGCAGGCTTTTGAGCTTTTTTAAACTCTCATTTTTTTTTGCCTGGAAAGTCCCCTCTGTTAGATAATGTGTCCATGCAGACTATGACTTTTTCAGGAGTTTACAGGCATATGATCTTAAAGGCAGAAAAAACCCCCCACCAAATTCACATTTTTGAGCAGAAAATATGCCTTAGTGCCCAAAAACGTGGGAAAAGCGCAAAATAGTGTTAAAAAGCTCACAAAATCTCAAAGAAGCTCAAAAATGCACCAAGAAATAAATAAAATAAAAAAAGATAAAATGAGCTGAGGGGAGGGTTTGTGAAAAAAAAACGCTTATGCTCAATAAAGCTTGAAAAAGATCAATAAAAATGCGCAAAAGAGCACAAAAAAGCACAAGCTTCTTCAAGCTTTTAGTTGAAAAATAAAAGCTCAAATGTCTATAAAAGCAGCTCTTTTTTTTTTTTGTTTTTTTTTTTGAGCTGCAGTGTGCATGAGCCCCAAAACAAGTAAACCTGATATATTTTCATATCTATTTACTAGTGCTAGCAGCATAAGCATTAAAAATAGTCAATGTTGATTGAGAGAGTGAAGTTCTCCTTAACCGCTTGCTGACCGCCGCACGACTTATTTACTGCGGCGGTCAGCCCCTCACAGGTAAAGCGACGTAATACTATGTCGCTAGCCTGTGAGGGTCTCAGGAGCGAACGCGCGTGTGACCTGCGGAACCGATTGTCCACCGGTCACTCGCGATCGTCGGTGGAGAGGGAGAAAGGCAGGCGGCTAATGTAAACAAGCCGCCTGTCATTCTCCCCTGTGTAGGAATAGTGATCATACGGTTCTACTATGTAGGACTGTTGGAGGCAACATTCCTGACAAGGCTCACAGGATGTTCTCGCATAAACCTCCTATTGTGAGATATGGGTGTAGAGGAGCCTCAGATAAGATCTCCTGGGGAGGTTATTCCAACATCAAGGGCCAGCGGTGAATAAAGATGACCCAGGTCAAAAACAGTGATTCGTGGACAGATGGCGCCCCAAGTGGAAGAATATAACATGCTTCCTGGAAAGATGAGATATTTCCTGTTGAGTAGGAAGGGGGCATGGTATGAACTGTCATTGGACAAGAAGACAGTGGGTGGTGTCTGAGTGGACTTTTGTAAGAATTGCCAGCTAGAATTCTCTCTCTTACTCTTGGCTGCTGGCTGTGGGCCATCATGGCTCATGTGCTACCTCTCTTTTCTCCTTCCGGTGTGCTTGAGACCAGCTGAAAGATATCGGACCCCGAGGACTAATATGTAACGTATTATCTGTAATTGTTTTGTCTTATATGCTCTGTAATATTCCTTTAGTGTTTTATGTTAGCATTTCTACTTTCTTTATAATAAATTAGATCCTTGTTTATTTTATTTAAATTTTTATTATATTTTTTTTTTTGTTTTGTTCAGGTGGAAAAGTTCCAAATTGTTAGGTTTAGTCCACCTGAAAGGGGGTCATTCGCTATGCCCTAAGTCAACAGCTGAGTGCAGTTGGTTTAACGCAGGAGTTTGTAGAAAGCTATAGCCGCTGGAGTTATTGTATTTTTCCTTTTTATTTTTATTCAGGTGGAAAAAAAAAAAAACCCCAGATGTTTAGGTTTTGTCCACCTGAAAGGGGAGTTTTTGCATAGGTTAAGTTAACAGTTGCGCAGATTTTTACGGTTGAAGATAAGTTTTGGAATACAGCTCTTTCTCATTTTTTCTTTTTCTTATCATGGGGGAACCATTTTAAAGTGGGTTTATCCCAAAGAATCATGGTTTTTTTAGTAGTTTAGATTGTAGAAGCCAGGAAAACTAAGTTCCTGGGATCCAAGTGAGGCTCTGTAAGCAAACATAGCATGCTAATAGATATTGTGGATAAGAATTTGATTCTGCTCTTGATTTTCATTTCCAGAGTCCTGGTGGAGCGAGATATTGGAGAGATCTCTGGAACATGAATGAAAGATGTTCATCTGGTTGGCAGTGTGTCTATGCCATGCCACATCGCAAATTTGTTATGACAAACATTCAGGGGAGAAGGGATAAATGAAAAGATGCATATTAATATGTGCAATATAAGGTTTCTTTTCCCTATGGACAATTTAGTGCTAACGCTGCATTTGAAAGACTTTGCCCATCAACAAGACTTGTGAAACATTTTGCCGGAATCTTTGCTATCATTTACAAATGCAAGAGTACTGTAAATACACGTGCAATTGGTTGGAGGTTAGGGAAGGAATATCACCTATCCAATCCTTTAGAACAAGAGATGTAAACTATGAGATTTTTGGGAAGGAATTGAAAGAAAAAAATATGTTTTTAATGTGTGACATGTATTGGCATAACTGAATTAATATGTAGCAGGTACCCAGTAGGCTGGAACTTAGTTATCATAAAGTGTCTGTTGGCCAGAATAGGGAGCTCAAGCTGGCGCATCAATGGGGTGAAAATTTCCTTGAGGGGGCGGTGTCCTAAGTTTAGCAGTCCTATAGAGAGGGTAGCGGTTACAGGACATGTGGGACACCAGAGCTGGGTATAGGGGAGCTACGCCTGGTTGATATTTCCCTTTGTCGGTGGCATGACCATGATGTCCTTTGTACGCAAGGTCAATATGCAGTAGTGAATGAGAAATGCTGGGAAGATGTTTCACTCTGTGGTCTAGATGGGGAGATCATTGCTGGGAAGGAAGCACCTGGGTATTATTTGGGGCATAGACAAGTTTGTTGCCTAATCCCAACCCGTATACACAAGGAAGGGTTATAAGAGGTCGGAAGCGGGATGCTTAATTTGGTGGGTCGTATGGGTATATGTGTATATATTATGGAAATGGGTTGATGTGTGTGCTTTTATAAATTTGACGTACATGTATTACGTTAATAATATGGTTGAGTAAGAACCTCCTCGAGGCTCTGTATCTGAAAGCTGGTTAGTATGTGGCTCTGAGTGTATTTTGGTGAATGGTGAGTGAATGGACACCCCTTGCCTATATTGCACACCCCTTGCCTATATTGCGCTCCATCCTGAAAATACCAAATGGAGAAGACATGAACTGGTTCCATGGAAGCGGTCAGTGAAGAATGGTGGTGGTGTGTCACCCAGAGGCAAAGCGGCACATGTTGGGAAGCACAACATATCGTAAGGCCGGACATTGATGGACTGTTCTATGAAGGCTGCCTCTGAAGAATGGTGGTGTGTGCCCTTCAGGCACAAAGCGGCATATGTTGGAGGCAACATGTAGTTTTACGTGTTCTGATATCAGATGCTTCTGGATAGTTGAACCTAACCACACCTGGTCTGGAATGCAAAGTGCCCAGCAGGACATTCCTGACAAGGCTCACAGGATGTTCTCGCATAAACCTCCTATTGTGAGATATGGGTGTAGAGGAGCCTCAGATAAGATCTCCTGGGGAGGTTATTCCAACATCAAGGGCCAGCGGTGAATAAAGATGACCCAGGTCAAAAACAGTGATTCGTGGACAGATGGCGCCCCTAGTGGAAGAATATAACATGCTTCCTGGAAAGATGAGATATTTCCTGTTGAGTAGGAAGGGGGCATGGTATGAACTGTCATTGGACAAGAAGACAGTGGGTGGTGTCTGAGTGGACTTTTGTAAGAATTGCCAGCTAGAATTCTCTCTCTTACTCTTGGCTGCTGGCTGTGGGCCATCATGGCTCATGTGCTACCTCTCTTTTCTCCTTCCGGTGTGCTTGAGCCCAGCTGAAAGATATCGGACCCCGAGGACTAATATGTAACGTATTATCTGTAATTGCTTTGTCTTATATGCTCTGTAATATTCCTTTAGTGTTTTATGTTAGCATTTCTACTTTCTTTATAATAAATTAGATCCTTGTTTATTCAAGCAGTCTGTTTATTTTTATGGCTAGCATTGTTAGTATACCTTCCATCAACTTTATCAGAGCTTTGATGGACTATTATAGGAATAGACAATAGAATACAATATTTATAATAAATAGGGGAGGTACAAAACCACCCCACATTTATTTCAAGGACCGTTGATCACTGTTCCTACACCTCAAGCCACAGCCAATCACAGTTAGAATCACGCCCCTAGGGACACACATAACCCCTCCCTCTCAAAAAAAAGTTAACCCCTTCACTGCCAGTGTAATTTTACAGTAACAGTGCATATTTATAGCACTGATTACTGTAGTAATGTCACTGGTAACCCCAAAAGTGTCAAAAATGTCAGTCAAGGGTCCGATCTGTCCGCCGCAATGTCGCAGTACCGCAAAAAAAATCGCAGATCGCCGCCATTACGCGTTAAAAAAAAAACAACAAAAATTACAAAAATCTTTCCCTTTGTTAGTAAACGCGATAACTTTTGCGCAAACCAATCAAAATACACTTTTTGCGATGTTTTTTATTTTATTTTTTTTACCAAACATATGTAGCATAAAACAAATTGGCCGAAAATGTTAAAAAAGTTTGATTTTTACATTTTTTTTTGGGGAATTTCATATAAAAAAATTTGAAAGATATTGTTATTTTTGCAAAATTTACGCCTTTTTTTTGTTTATAGCGCATGATCAAAAAATCGCAGAGGTGATCAAATACCACCAAAAGAAAGCTCTGTTTGTGGGAAAAAAAGGACGTCAAATTCATTTTGGTACAGCGTCGCACGACCGCGCAATTGTCCGTTAAAGTCACGCAGTGCCGAATCGCAAAATAGGCCCTGGTCAGGAAGGGGGTAAAATCTTCCGGGGCTTAAGTGGTTAAAATCAGTTGCACTCATAAGTTTACATACCCCTGAAAGAATTTGTAAACTGTTAGCAGTTTTCACTCCAAGAAGACAACAAAACAGCCTACTTATTAAACAAAATTGTTGGAACAAAATCTTTTGAAATGATGAGCTCAAAATTGAGTTTTAGGGTCAAACATAATGCTGTGTTTGGAGAGAGTCAATGAGGTCTATTAGGAGAAGCACTACATCCCCAAAATGAAGCACGGGGGTTGATCTTTGCTGTTTTGGGGCGTATAAGCTACAACAGCACAGAAATGTTTGTCAAAATTGATGGCAAGATGAATGCAGAATTTAATCAGCCCAAAAGCTGCACTTGGACTTTTCAGCCTGACAGCAGTCTAAAACATAAGGCCAAGCCCACCCTTCAGTGGCCGCAATAGAAAACAGTAAAAGTTCCAATGTGGCAAATACACCTGACCACCTATCACCTGACCTCAAACATAACTGAGCAACTTTGTGGAGGTCTCAAACATATAGTTAAAGAGTTAAGCCGGCCATAGCTGGTTTGAATCTCAGGCTGTTCAGCAGGGACCAGTCCAGTTTTGAACTATCTATGGGCGGGCTGACTGTATCCAAGTTGATCCATCAACCAGCATGTTGGATTTTTACAACCAACTATAACCACTACAAATAATCACTATGTTCTCCCAGCAGAGATGGCTTTCCGTGCCTCCACCCCCCCTGGCAGAACACAATAGCTCAGCGGGAGGGATTCCTTCATGAACACTGACTGTATTGATAGGGAAATAGAGTAATATCAATGGCCGGCCTTAGTTTACCTTACAGAAGAACAGTAAATGTGATCTAACACTGGACACCCTCACCACCCCCCAGTCATCTTTATACTTACCCTTGGCGTCCCATGCTGTCAGGGCTCCTGCAGCCACTCCAGTGTTCCAGGGATTTGAAATCCCCACTCTTCCCTTGAATTCTCTCTTCTCGGTCAGCACTTCCAGGACGGACCTGATAGATTCTGGCATATGCGCAGCAAGGACGCAGGAACTGGTGGTGGGGAGGGTGTCCGGTGTAAGATCGCCTTTACATTTTTTTCTGTAAAGGTGAACTAACCCTTTAATGCTAGACAATACAATAATCTACAGGACCTTAGGACTTTGTATCACGAGGAATTGGCAGCTTTACAACATGAGAAAGGGCCTCCTTGACAGCTATCACAGAGGGACACATTTTTCATTGATTTTAAAGGAGGTAGTACGCATAATTGAAGTATAACTAAAGAAAATTTTTTTTATTTTTTGGATAGAGTGGAGAGGGATTTGAACACATATTAGGTTGTTATTGCTGTCTGTGTTCCCATAAGGGGATTCACCCTCTCTATTTGTGCGGTTTACCAATATCATTGAATGTGCAAGTAAAAGAAAATCCCAAATTTTGGACTGTCCCCAGAAAAGTAATAGAGGGGAAGTCTTCCAATAAGGACCTGGGTGCTCTCAAGAAATTCCCTTAATTTGCAGGGATTTCCTGTCACTTTCTGCTTTAGCCATGGGAGAGGAAGTGGAGGAAATCTCCACAATGGAACTCAGATGGCAAAAAAAAAAAAAACTGACAGGGGTCCTAATGCTTCCTTACTCTATCCAAAATTAAAAAAAAAAAAAAAAAAAATTCCTACAGTTCTACTTTAAGGGCATGAAAAAAATATTTGTATGTGTTGTCTGATACACTTGACTAAAAATTGTGCTATCCAGTGATGTTCAATATTTGAAATTAAAATTGAAATTACAATATAAATGAAAGAAAAATGATTTTGGTCTTATCGCTCATGTTTTGTTTGAAAAATTGGCTAAATCTTACAAATTCTGCTAGGGGTATGTAAACATACAAACACACCTATATATTAAAAATCATATTATGTACAAAAATATATCATGTTATAGTAAAAAGCTTTGAGGAGACCCCACCATGAGTCCTGCCGAGGGGCCCTGTGGCTTTAATTCGCACCTCTGGCAATGGCCTTAGATACTGAAGAATGCAGCTATAAGCATTGTTGCTATAGAGAGCATTGACCTGTATGATATATTGACTTGAACTTGATCACATATGAGGCTTTGATTGTTGATACAGCTGTGAAGACTTTATTAGCTGGCCCTTCATATTCAAAGCTGTTGAAAGGTTTTCAACCTACATTGTGTATCCAATTTAAATTGAAGTCAAAGCACCAAAATAAAGACTCAGCACCAATGCTGAAAATCTTGATTTATTTTTATATATATATATATATATATATATATATATAATTGCTAAAGGAGACATTATTGCAGAGGCTCACGCTGGTAACATGTTATGCAGGCATATGACAGCGGGAGGAGTTGTGCTCTGCAAAACACTCAGTAGGCATTAACAGAGAGGAAGTATTCTGTCAATAAGACTGTGGATGATGGAAGAGATGCCGTTGTCATTGGAGGATTTCACATTCAGTTCTCACTCTGATCCATGACGGCAGAATCACTACTATTTTATTGCAGTATCACCAATACAGCCCATAAGATTCAATATGTTACCCTGACCAGGATTAATCGTTAATTTCTGATATAGCAACAATGCTGTCTAATAGGCAATGATATAAAAAGTTTGTATAGCACGTTGATGAGGGGTAAGGATTACTAGAGATGAAAAAATGACCATAACTTAACAGTATTTATAAACATGACCCCATACATAAATACCCTAATGTAGAGCAATAAAAATATATATTTGATATTGCCTTAATTAAGTAAACCATCACAAAACCTGACAAAATATATGTTAACAAAAATAAAATGTCCATATATTTCAGTCCAATGAAGAAAGTTCTCCACCAATGTGCTGTAAACATTCTACATTTCTTTCGCTCACTGAGGCACAGACAGAGAACAGTAGCCAGCAAAGGAGCGGAGCTCCTTAGTATATTTTCTCCTGAAAATATGCATTTGATAAATAGTTGTGCAATATAAAAAATTGCAACTACTATACATGTATTCTACAGGGCCTCTGCTTTCAGCAAATAATTGCTTAGGGGTTTAACCACTTAAAGACCAGGCCTATTTCTGACATTTGTTGCTTACAAGTTAAACTTGTATAAACCATTATTTTTTGCTAGAAAATTACTTAAACCCTCAAACATTATGTAAGTGTAGCACCCTACAGGTAGGTGCTAGGTAAAGATATAGTGGAGCTTGTCTGCGTAACAGCAGGGCTGTGATTTAACCACTTTACCATCGGAGGATTTTGCTGTCTTACGTCTGGGCCACTTTTTGCGATTCGGCACTGTGCGACTTTAACTGACAATTGCGCAGTCGTGTGACGCTGTACCCAAATGAAGTTTACGTCCTTTTTCTCCCACAAACAGAGCTTTCTTTTGGTGGTATTTGATCACCTGTGCGATTTTTACTTATTGCGCTATAAACAAAAAAAGAGCGTAAATTTTGAAAAAATAACAATATTTTTCACATTTTTTTTATATGAAATCCCCCCCCAAAAAAATTAAAAAATCAAAATGTTTTAAAATTTTGGGCCAATTTGTTTTCTGCTACCTATGTTTGGTAAAAAAAAATCACAATAAGCGTATTTTGATTGGTTTGCACAAAAGTTATTGCGTTTACATTACATTTACATTTTTGGGTTTTTTTTTTTTTAACGAGTAATGGCAGCGATCTGCGATTTTTTTTTTTTGCGGGACTGCGACATTGCGGCGGACAGATCGGACCCTTGACTGACATTTTTGACACTTTTGGGGGTACCAGTGACATTACTACAGTAATCAGTGCTATAAATATGCACTGTTACTGTAAAAATGACACTGGCAGGGAAGGGGTTAATTTTATTGGAGAGGGAGGGGTTAATGTATGCCTGGTGCTTACTAACGTGTGTGGGGGGAGGTGACTGAGTGACACAGGGTCATATCGCATGTTCAGCTATGCTGAACCCTATCTGTCACTGTCTGTCACTTAGGAGATCCGCCGCTTTGTTTACACAAGCGGGCGGATCTCCAAACTTGATTCCCCGACGATCGCCGCTGCTCCTCCCCTGGCCCGACTCCCGCTGTGACTGAATACAGCGGGAGCGAGCCTCCTGCGGTGCGTGAGCGCCGCCTACAAGGGGAGGAGTCCAGCGTCGCTGGACGGGAACGAGCCACTGTGCCGCAGTAGAGGCACAGTGAGCAGGGCTAAAGTGGTTAATAGTCAGGGTGTCATGGTTTCCAAGTGTGCGTGCTGAATGGGGAGTCTCCCCACTGGCTCCTGTGAGAGGCTTCTCATAGGGCGGTGGAGGAAACCCAATCAGGGGACACAGCCAGGCTTGTAACTACCCCAGGAGGCAGATTTTGCTGCAAAGGATTCTGAGAGTGGGTATAAGTTTGGGGGTGGCACATGACACAATGTCTTTGGCGGGGGCAGAGTCCCAGGAAGGAGAGTGCGGCTGTCTCTCCTCCTGTCTGAGGAAGGTGGATGTCTCGGGGTGTCGCCTGAGTATCCAGAGCGTGCTGAGTGAGCTGAGGGGATCCGGTGTGCAGAGAGCCTGAGGAGAGAGAGAGAGAGAGATCCAGTCCCAGGAAAGCCTACATAGGTTGTGAGTACTGAGGATTGCCCCTGGGGTCCGCCTAAAGTTAGAGGGGACCACTCCGGAAGAGGTTCTAGGATACAGTGCCAGCTAGTTGTAAAGGGGTTACCTAGGTTGAGGACTTTGAAGCTACAGAGGGGGGTGCATAGTCAGTGGACTCTGAAGAGTTCAAGGACAAAGGGGGCACCTGCAGTTTGGGCCCTAAATTGTATAGAGTGTGCCAGTTAAAGTGACAGCTATACAAAGTTCTACTTCATACTACCTCAAGCTGTGTCCGGCGGGGGAAAATATTCAGTGACTTTCACAGTACAACAGTGTCAAGAATTCTACAGTTCTCTGTCTTGGATCTTCTGGACTGTAAGTCGAGGATTCAGCACTTCTTTGTTCAACAGAGTGTTCTCAGTGTCAGTGAGCGTTGGCTGGCGCCGGCTGGTGTCAAGGAAGCGCCAACGGGCATTTTGGAAGTAAAGTCCCAATTGTAATTAGTTAAGCCTCAAGGAGTATCCCACTCATTACCTTCTCTCATACCCTAATTCTAATAAAAACCACAAACAAAGATGCCGGAGTTGTCGCTGCTTCAGACACCCAGGGTCTCAGCTCACATGGGCTGGAGAGTGTTACGAACCTCAGCGTAAAAAGGGTTAAAACCGTGTAGGAGATCTTCCCCTTCCAGGGCTACAGGCACAGCTACTTGCAGGACACCAAACTCCCGAACTGGATATAAAATAGCACTCCAACCTGGAACCTCACGAATAGCTGCTAGTAGACAAACAGGAAAAGCATACATCAGCTTACACTCCTAGCAATCAGTCTCCAACAGCATACAGTGAATCCCCCCAAGAATGAGACAAAGCTCCGAGTTGAAAGTCAAGCAGTGGTCTGTTTATTGAGGGCTACCTGCCCCTGTATTTATGCAGGTCTCCCACCTGGTGGACACTCCCCTAGGGGACCAAATGGAAGACTGTGACACAGGCAGACATGTATCACATTACAGACTCACAGAAGCAAAACATCCCCAGATAGCTCAGGTCTGCTCATTAACATGTTTATCAATAGTTTCAGACCCAACCAACACACTGTCCCACTCTAGACAAAAGCACTCAGTTAATCAGTAGACATTCCTCAGGAGGGGGCTGCTGGAAACACCCCCCCCCTCTCTCTGCAGCTAAAGCTAGTTTTCACAGCGACCTCTATCCTGGAGACAATGGAATATATAATTAGGTTTAGCTTCCAGGATAGAGGCAAGACTCCATTACACACATGGGGACCCAAATACAGTATTATGCTTTAAAATATATAAAGTTACTTTTTATACATTAAACATAGACATGTTACATATCCCCAGATAGCTCAGGTCTGAGTGCACATTATTAGGTGAATGGCACTCAGACCCCACGAATACAGTTTAATCGCCATGGAGCCAAAGTCTTTTAAAGTCTGGTCCATAGTCCAAAGGCAGCAGGCGGGCAACCAGGCTCCTCCAATGCAATGGGGCGAGATTGGTCTCGTCACAGAGAGGATTCCGGTATTAACCGCTTTACCACTAGAGGATTTTGCTGTCTTACGTCTGGACCACTTTTTGCGATTCGGCGCTGTGCGACTTTAACTGACAATTGCGCGGTCTTGCAATGCTGTACCCAAACAAAATTTACGTCCTTTTTTTCCCACAAACAGAGCTTTCTTTTGGTGGTATTTGATCACCTGCTATAAACAAAAAAAGAGCGTTTATTTCGAAAAAATAACAATATTTTTCACATTTTTTTTATATGAAATTCCCCCCCAAAAAATGTAAAAATCTAAATTTTTTAAAATTTTTGGCCAATTTGTTTTCTGCTACCTATGTTTGGTAAAAAAAATCACAATAAGTGTATTTTGATTGGTTTGCGCAAAAGTTATTGCGTTTACTAACTAAGGGAAAGATTTTTGTCATTTTTGGTGTTTTTTTTAAACGAGTAATGACGGCGATCTGCAATTTTTTTTTTGTAGGACTGCGACATTGCGGCGGACAGATCGGACCCTTGACTGACATTTTTTACACTTTTGGGGGTACCAGTGACATTACTACAGTAATCAGTGCTATATATATGCACTGTTACTGTAAAAATGACACTGGCAGGGAAGGGGTTAATTTTATTGGAGAGGGAGGGGTTAATGTATGCCTGATGCTTACTGACGTGTGTGGGGGGAGGTGACTGAGTGAGTCAGGGACAGATCGGATGTTCAGCTATGCTGAACACTGCGATCTGTCACTCCCTGTCACTTAGGAGATCCGCCCGCTCTGTTTACACAGGCGGGCGGATCTCCAAACTAGATTCCCCGACGATCAGGGAAGAGCAGCGGCGATCGCCGCCGCTCCTCCCCTGGCCCGACTCCCGCTGTGACTGAAAACGCGAGCGCTAGCGACTTAGTCGCAGCAAGCAGCAACGTGAGCAGACGTTATGTGGTTAAT
This sequence comes from Pelophylax lessonae, assembly GCF_965119305.1. Taxonomy (NCBI): domain Eukaryota; kingdom Metazoa; phylum Chordata; class Amphibia; order Anura; family Ranidae; genus Pelophylax; species Pelophylax lessonae. Next base: position 439,133,082 of record NC_138768.1, on the reverse strand, counting down.
GGGAGACCCACATCAGGCCACAGGTCTGGAAACCTAGCTATATATGTATATATGTATATATATATATATAATTATATATATATTGGGAAAAAATACACTACACTGGAAAAAAAAGACCCCAAACCCCTCCTCTGCACTTCAAAGTATTAAAAACGACAAAATTAGTGTTTTTGAACACTTTGGATTTTTTTAAATCGGCGTAGTTTCTGGGTTACCACATTGGAGACCCGGTCAAAGCTGATTCTGGCTTTGTTCAGGTCTTCAGCCAGCTGGTGGGACAGGAGACCCGGGCAGAGCAGCGGAAGGTGAGGAGTCCCCTCCCGCTGATTGTTATAACTGCTGAGCGGCTGCTTAGCGGCACCAGTTGTTTTCACATGAAAGCTGACGGTTCACTCTAAAAAAACGGTACTGAGGTGGTACCTCTAGCTGCAGGCAACAACCCAGTACAACCACTTCCTCAAAATGACGTACAGGTACATGATTTTGCGGGAAGTGGTTAAAGTACACTGATCCGCACTGTAGTGTCATGGTCTTACCTTCTTGCTGTTCTCCTTCGTTTGACATGTGCTGGCGGCCATCTTGGTTTCTGGGTTTCTTGTAGCCTCCCACCCTGCGGCTCCTCCTTCCCACTGGGAGGAGCTGGATGCCTAGCTCATATATATAGGAGGTCTGTGGCTTCAGTTCCCTGCTTGGTCCTCCTGTGTTCACATGCTACTAAGACTGCTGCTACTTCTGGTTCCTGTTCCTGGCTTCGTCTGACTACCCTGTTGGTTCCTGATCCTGGCTTCGTCTGACTACCCTGCTGGTTCCTGACCCCTGGCTTCGCAAAGACTCTGCATCGGTTTCGCCATCCGTTTGGACTTTTGCTTTATAGCTTGTTTTTCAATAAAGCTGTCTTATTTTCACTTATCTGTTGTTGTACGTCTGGTTCATGGTTCCGTGACATTAGGACCAAGCCATGAATTCTGACGGTACAGGGCCATCCTCGCTACCCACGCTGGTTGCCAGACTTGATCAGCAGGATCACCTGTTGGGTCGGTTCGCCGTGGCGTTGCAAACCCTGCTTGAACGCACGGTACCACAGGCCACGAATTCTGACGGTACAGGGCCATCCTCACTACCCACGCTGGTTGCCAGACTTGATCAGCAGGATCACCTGTTGGGTCAGTTCGCCGTGGCGTTGCAAACCCTGCTTGAACGCACGGTTCATTTCGCTCCCGTTGCCGATGGGTCGGTTGTCGCTCCTGGGTCCGCTCCTACTGCCGCTCCGGTTGTTGCGCCAGAGTCTACCCCGACACCTGTTGTTGCGCCCGCGGTGTTTCGGGGTATGTCCGGTTCTGCCCCCCTTCCACAGCGCTTTGGGGGAGAGCCAACTCAGTGCCAAGGTTTCCTTAACCAGGTGGGCATTTATTTCGAGTTGCTGCCACATGCCTTTCCTACTGAGAGATCAAAGGGCTTCTTAATCTCGCTGCTCTCGGACAAGGCCTTGGCCTGGGCCAGCCCTTTATGGGAGAACAACAATCCGGTGGTTGCCGAGTTTTCCGGTTTTGTTTCTTCTCTTCGGAAGGTATTCGATGTGCCGGCTCGTGCTGCCTCTGCTGCGAAGCTCCTTATGTCCATCAGACAGGGTTCACGATCCGTAGCTGAATACGCCATTGAGTTTCGTACCCTGGCAGCAGAGGTGGGCTGGAATAATGAGGCTCTGGTCGCTGCTTTCTCTCATGGTCTCTCGGATGCCTTGAAGGATGAGGTTGCAGCTAAGGACCTACCAGTGGAGCTCGAGTCTCTTATTTCTTTCCTGATTTTGATTGACACCAGACTCAGGGAGAGACCTTCCTTTAAGGAGAGTCTGCGGAGGCCTCCTAACAGATTGGCGCCTACCTTTGTTGTCCCACCCGTGCCTCCCTCTCCTCCCACGCCTCCTGGGGATGACTTGTCTGGGGGTGAACCCATGCAGCTGGGGTTTGCTCGCCTGTCCGAGGGGGAGAGGGTCCTCCGGAGACGCGAGGGCCGATGCATGTACTGTGGTCTCGGTGGGCATTTTCGGTTGGCATGTCCGAACCGTCCAGGGAAACGCTCGCACCTGAGATCCTGTCGGGGGCAGATCTTGGGTGGAGTCTCCTCGTCCCCGGTTTCCCGTGTTGACAAACCACTGATCACTGTTGTCCTTTCCTCGGTCAGGGGCTCGGTGACGACCCAGGCGTTGGTGGACTCTGGTGCTGGTGGTTTGTTCATTGATAGTGTGTTCGCTGCCGCCAATTCCATTCCTCTGCAGGCTCGAGGTTCTCCTCTGGCTCTTGAGGCGATAGACGGCAGACCCCTTCTGCCGCCACACGTGACTCATGAGACCCTTCCAGTGGGGTTAGCCATTGGTGCCGTCCACAGAGAGTCGGTCTGCTTCCAGGTTATTTCGTCTCCACACTACTCGGTGGTCTTGGGGTACCCCTGGCTCCAGAAGCATAATCCGATTTTCGATTGGAGATCAGCCGAGATCCTCTCGTGGTCACCGCAGTGTGGGACTAGTTGCATCCATGGGCCTGTCAAGTTGCTGTGTACTTCCTCGGACTCTCTGTTGCCCCCTGAATACGAGGAGTACCGGGATGTATTCGATAAGGTGCGCGCGGTTGCCCTACCTCCGCACCGCCCATACGATTGTGCCATCGAGTTACAATCTGGTGCCGTTCCTCCTCGTGGCAAAGTCTATCCACTGTCGGTAGCGGAGAATGAGGCCATGGAGGAGTACGTGAGGGAGGCGCTTTCACGTGGACACATTCGCAAATCCTCGTCCCCGGCAGGGGCTGGATTTTTCTTTGTGAAAAAGAGGGGCGGTGAGTTGAGGCCTTGCATCGATTACAGGGGTCTCAATCGCATCACGATCAAGAACGCTTACCCGATACCCTTGATTTCCGAGCTGTTCGATCGCCTTAAAGGGGCCACGGTCTTTACCAAACTCGACCTGAGGGCGGCATATAACCTCGTAAGGATCAAGGCGGGCGATGAGTGGAAGACCGCGTTTAACACCAGGACCGGTCATTATGAATCCTTGGTTATGCCCTTTGGGCTGTGCAATGCGCCCGCAGTCTTTCAGGAATTCATCAACGATGTTTTCCGTGACCTGTTGCAGCAGTGTGTTGTGGTCTACCTGGATGACATCTTGGTATATTCTGAGTCCATGGAGACCCACATTCTGGATGTCAAACGAGTGTTGCAACGGTTACGAGAGAACAAGCTGTTCGGTAAGCTTGAGAAATGCGAATTTCACCGATCCCAGGTAACCTTCTTAGGTTACATCATTTCCGCTGAGGGGTTCTCCATGGATCCTGAGAAGGTTTCGGCTGTCTTACAGTGGCCCCAGCCCAGTGGTCTTCGCTCCCTGCAGCGCTTTTTGGGCTTCGCCAATTATTATCGGAAGTTCATCAGGGACTTTTCCATGCTAGCCAAGCCTCTCACGGATCTGACCAGGAAGGGCAGTAATTCCCAGGTCTGGCCGCCCGAGGCCATCCGAGCTTTTGAGGCTCTAAAGTCCGCCTTTGTGTCGGCTCCGATTCTGTCGCATCCCAACCCTGGGTTGCCCTTTGTCCTCGAGGTGGACGCGTCTGAGACGGGAGTAGGCGCCCTTCTGTCTCAGCGTAGAACACCAGAGGGTCCTCTGCTTCCTTGTGGGTTTTACTCCCGGAAACTGTCTTCCGCGGAGTGCAACTACCAGATTGGTGACAGGGAGTTATTGGCCATCGTGCAGGCTCTTAAAGAATGGAGGCACTTGATCGAGGGTTCGGTGGTTCCGGTCCTCATCCTGACGGACCACAAGAATCTGACCTACCTCTCTGAGGCCAAGAGATTGACACCACGTCAGGCCAGATGGGCTCTGTTCTTGTCACGTTTTAATTACGTGGTCTCCTACCTACCCGGTTCCAAGAACATCAGGGCTGATGCCTTATCACGGCAGTACTCCGACCTGTCCAGGGAGGAGTCGATTCCGACTTCGGTCATACCTCCGAATCAGATCCTGGCTGCCATTCGCACCAGCCTGACCTCTCCCCTGGGTGAGCAGATTTTGGCGGCTCAATCTGGTGCTCCCTCTGGGAGACCCAACGGCAGATGTTTTGTGCCTGAGGAGTTGCGCACTCGGTTGTTGCGAACCTACCATAACTCCAAGACCGCGGGGCATCCTGGAAAGAATCAGCTGTCCTGGGCTGTTTCACGTCTGTCCTGGTGGCCTTCCCTACGTTCCGACATCGCCGCATATGTAGCGGCATGCTCCGTTTGTGCCCAGAGTAAGTCCCCTCGGCACCTTCCGTTGGGCCTTCTGCAACCCTTAGCCACCGGGGAGCGCCCATGGTCACACCTGGGGATGGATTTCATTGTGGACCTCCCTGCATCCCGAGGCCATTCGGTCATTCTCATGATTGTGGATCGGTTTTCCAAAATGTGTCACTGTGTTCCTCTCAAGAAGTTACCCTCTGCACAGGAGTTGGCCACGATTTTTGCCAGGGAGGTCTTCCGGTTGCACGGTTTGCCCAAGGAGATTGTGTCGGATCGGGGGAGTCAGTTTGTGTCCAGGTTCTGGCGCGCCTTTTGCTCCCAGTTGGGGATTCATCTCTCCTTCTCCTCGGCCTACCACCCTCAGTCCAATGGGGCCGCAGAACGATCCAATCAGGCCTTGGAGCAATTCCTTCGTTGCTATGTCTCCGATCACCAAGACAATTGGGTTGACCTCCTGCCTTGGGCTGAGTTTGCCAGGAACACGGCGGTGAACTCTTCCTCTGGGACGTCTCCCTTCATGGCCAACTATGGGTTCCAACCTGCCGTGTTACCGGAGGTATTCTCTCCCCAGGATATTCCGGCTGTGGAGGATCACCTTTCCGTCCTACGTGCTTCTTGGGTACAGATCCAGAAGTCCCTTGAGGTCTCTGCGCAGCGCCAGAGACTCCAGGCTGATCGCAGACGAGCGCCTGCTCCTTCCTACCAGGCCGGAGACCGTGTATGGTTGTCCACCCGCAACCTCAACCTTCGAGTGCCCACTCCCAAGCTGGCGCCTCGCTTTGTTGGTCCCTTCCGAGTGCTTCGCAGGGTAAACCCGGTAGCCTATGCCCTTGCGCTTCCTCCTGGCATGCGGATCTCCAACGTGTTTCATGTCTCCCTGTTGAAGCCTCTGGTGTGTAATCGTTTCACTTCCTCGGTTCCTCGGGCTCGTCCGGTCCGAGTGGGCAATCGTGAGGAGTATGAGGTGAGCAATATCCTGGACTCACGCCTGGTCCGCGGTCGGGTGCAGTTTTTGGTTCATTGGCGTGGTTATGGTCCAGAGGAGCGTTCCTGGGTTCCCTCCGCAGATGTCCATGCTCCTGCCTTGCTCCGAGCCTTCCACGCACGCTTCCCTCAGAAACCGTTCTTTACTCCGCGGAGGAGGGGCCCTTGAGGGGGAGGTACTGTCATGGTCTTACCTTCTTGCTGTTCTCCTTCGTTTGACATGTGCTGGCGGCCATCTTGGTTTCTGGGTTTCTTGTAGCCTCCCACCCTGCGGCTCCTCCTTCCCACTGGGAGGAGCTGGATGCCTAGCTCATATATATAGGAGGTCTGTGGCTTCAGTTCCCTGCTTGGTCCTCCTGTGTTCACATGCTACTAAGACTGCTGCTACTTCTGGTTCCTGTTCCTGGCTTCGTCTGACTACCCTGTTGGTTCCTGATCCTGGCTTCGTCTGACTACCCTGCTGGTTCCTGACCCCTGGCTTCGCAAAGACTCTGCATCGGTTTCGCCATCCGTTTGGACTTTTGCTTTATAGCTTGTTTTTCAATAAAGCTGTCTTATTTTCACTTATCTGTTGTTGTACGTCTGGTTCATGGTTCCGTGACATGTAGCGGATTGGCTGCAGCTGCTGATTGAACAAATTAATTTTAAACAGAAGTTGATCTACCAGTTGAATCTGTCGAATAGGGAGAAAACGACTGGAGCATGCACCCTAAGCATCTACCTACCTATCTCCCAGTTCAAGAGAGTCCTACGCAGCTGCTTCAGAGGTGACAAAAAAGAAAAACGTTAGCTAGAGATTATGTTTTATTGGAATGTGGGTATCCCACTTCAGTATTAGACCATGACCTGACTAGAGCTGCCACGGCCAGCTGTAGGACCTCTAAAACCAGAGGTAGACCGCTGTTCATGCACAGGTAAACTGAAATAGAAACAGACATGCAACCACACGGAACCTTAACATTCTTAAAGCTGATGATAACCTGATGACTGATCTGAAGAACCCGCCATTACTTGTTCACAGATGTGTAAAGTCTTTACGGAACTTATTAGTCCAGGCAGACCCCAAACTAAATTATGCTAAATCCGTCACCAGGTTGTCACAGAAAAGGGACTGTTACAGGTGTTTTAACTGTAATGTCTGCAACTCCTTAATATGCGGAGAAACTTTTGCACATCCACATAGCGGCAAGCCTTATCAGATAGGTAATTATATTAACTGTAACAATGAATATTGTGTATATGTTTTGAAATGTCCATGTTCACTGATATATGTTGGTAAGACTATTGACCCCTTTAAGTGGAGCTTTCAGAGACACAGGAGTGACATCAGGACAGCCTTGGCTAAGAAAGTGAATGATGCTTCTATTGACCTCACCAAACCAAAAAAACATCAGGTACATGAACTTAGGGGCATGGTAATTGAACATGTCAATCGTCCAGTAAGAGGCGGTGACCACAATTGCCTCCTCTTCCTCCTTGTAGGGAGACTTACTGGATTTACACGTTAAATACCATAAAACCCAGCGGCCTTAACTCTAATCTGTCCTTCACCTGCTTCCTTGATGAGAGATGATTTGTTATTGGATGATTTCAGGACTGAACTTTGAAAATAGTGTCTATTCTTCCTATTTTACATTTCTTAACCTTAGATCTTGTACTTTCCCCTTCATTCCTTTTGTTCCCTACTTTTTCTTTCTCTTCCAAGTTTTTCTGTTTTCTATCTGTTCATTTACCTGGTTCTGTTCACTCTCTGCCCCCCCCCCTTTTTTCTTATGTTTTTTTCCACTTACATTTTTCCCTTTCTTTTTTCTTTGGGCACCTGTCATCTTGCCATTTATATTCTGCTGTTTCAAATCTTTTATTGTTTATTTTTTATTTTATTTTTTTTCAGGTTCCTTTTTATTTTATTTTTTTTATTCAATATTTCTCCTTTTTTGTTCTTCCTTTTTTTCATTTTTGTTGTTAAATACTTGGTGATCTGTCGGACACTTTGTCACTTGCCTGACGAAGGGGCTCTGCGTGGCTCAGAAACGTTGCTGTATGGGTACCATGTTACCATGTGAATAAAGATTTGGACCCTTTTGAGGAATCCTTGGTGTGCTGATGACATTTCTACACTCTGTCGAACAGGGAGGGCCCCACATACAGTATATATCGAAATTTCTCTGCTCCCTGCTGAACAGGCAACATTTCGTTCCCTGTGTACCCACAATAAGAGAACACTTACTGCTGCAGCACATATTTTTTAATAGGAGACCATAGTTCTACTTTTAGGGCTTTATTTAGAAACATTCATTGGATGAATGTCACAAACATTCATCAAGGCTGCATGAATTTCCCCTATATTTTCTCTAATACTATGACTTCCTATTCTATTCAGCTCTATCTAGAGAGCCAAAATGCAGTATATTTTCCTAAATTAACTAAGCTGTATTAAACCCAAAACTCAAAATGTAATATATTGCAACTTACCAATCATTAGATGTGGTGGCTGCATTCGTTTTCTTTTTTAGGCTTTTCCCCTCTTTTTTTTACCTAGTGATTTGGCCAGTAACACACCTCCTGTATTAGGCCCCTTTCACACGGTCCGCATTCCGTTGCGGACCGTGCTCTGCTCAGGGGGGATCGATCCGCCGATCCCCGCTGAGCCGGCGGATAACAGCTCCGTCTCCGCACTGTGTGCGGAGAGGGAGGTGTCAGAGTCCCGCTGCTCTCTATGGGGACCGCCTGTCCGCTCTCATCCTATCCCATCCAATCCGATCTCCAGGACGGATGGAAAAACGGAATTTTTGTAAAATCTTACCTGTAAAATTCCTTTCTCTGAGTCCTCCGACAGTCGCCGCCTCTTCATATTCGTCACATATGGGGTATTAGACTTTGCTCCGAAGGAGTAGCTAGGCAACAGAATATGTTAACAATAAAGCTTTAACATATCCCACCCTCAAGGGGTGGTCCCCTCAGTCAATACCCTCCTACTTCCTGCAACCATATCTCAGTTTTAGTGGAATAGCAGTAGAGTATACAATCAAACCCCAAAAGAGGGGCGGGGGCGGCGACTGTCGGAGGACTCAGAGAAAGGAATTTTACAGGTAAGAATTTACAAAAATTCCGTTTTCTCTTACGTCCTCCGACAGTCGCCGCCTCTTCATATTCGTCACATATGGGGACGTCCCAAAGCAGTGCAAACATGAGGGGTGGGAAACGCATCCGCGCCGAAAGGCAACGCAGTCTCCACATCAAAGAAAGGAACCTTACCAAAGGAAGGAAACCAGCTGGGCAACAGCAAAAATAAGTGCTCAACAGGAGCAACAACCCAGGAAAAGACAAAAAAACCAGGGGATACAAAACTTATCCCAACAGCCAGGAGTCCCCAACAAGGGACCCTAGGGAACAGCCGCACTAAGAACCTTGCGGCCAAAGGAAGCATCCGCCGATGCCTGAACATCTACTTTGTAGAATTTTGTGAAAGTGTGCACGGTCGACCAAGTCGCCGCCTTACACACCTGGGCTACAGAAGCCCCATGACGACAGGCCCAAGACGTACTCAGAGATCTAGTAGAGTGCGCCTTCACAGGCACAGGGGGAACCCTCCCCTGCAAAGCATAGGCCTGTTCAATGGTCTGCCTGATCCATTTGGCGATGGTAGAGGCCGAAGCCGCCATGCCCTTCCGAGGACCCTCTGGAAGAACAAACAAGGAGTCCGTCTTTCGAAAAGACTCTGTCGATTTAAGGTAAACCCTTATCGCCCGAACAACATCCAGAGAGTGCAATCTCACCTCCTTTGGATGTTTAGGCTTCGTGCACAACGAAGGCAAGACAATATCCTCATTAAGATGGAAATCCGAAACTCGTTTCGGCAGAAAAGAAGGATTAGGTCGCAAGACCACCTTATCCAAATGAATAACCAGGTACGGAGACTTGCAGGACAAAGCCGCCAGTTCCGACACTTTTTGGACAACATAGACAACGAGATCTCCCTGATCTGTTCAAAAGGAGCACGTTGTAACACAGAGAGAACGAGATTCAAGTCCCAAGGGGGCAGAGGATCCCGCCTCGGGGGAACCAGATGCCGCACACCCTGAACAAAGGTGCCAACCAAAGGATTGGAAGCCACGGGACGTTGAAACAGAACGGCCAGAGCAGACACCTGACCCTTTATCGTAGCCAGCGCCAAACGCTGATCAACACCCGTTTGAAGGAAAGACAGCACACGGGACACCGAGTACGTGCGGGGTGAAAACCCCCTGGACTCACACCAGGCAAAATAGGCCTTCCAAGTACGGTAATAAACCTTCCCCGAGGAAGACTTCCTCGCGTTGATTAAAGTATGAACGACCTCCGGAGAGAGACCCCTCTCCTTCAGGACCTCGGTTTCAACAGCCAGGCCGTCAAAGCCAGCGACTGTAAAGCAGGATGGTATATCGGTCCTTGAGACAGTAGATCGTCTCGAAGCGGCAGACGCCACGGGGCGTCGACCGCCAGATTCACGAGGTCTGCGTACCAGGACCGGCGAGGCCAGTCCGGTGCCGCAAGAATTACCGTGTTGCGTTCCGAGTGTAACCTGCGAAGGAACCTGGACAGCAACTGAATCGGTGGAAACGCGTACATCAGCCTGTACTGATGCCACGGGGCCACTAACGCGTCCGACGCGTCTGCCCGAGGGTCGCGCGTCCTTGCCACGAACCTCTTCACCTTGTTGTTGAGGCGAGACGCGAACAGGTCCACTTCTGGAAGACCCCACTTCGCGCACAACGTCTGGAAGACAGCCGGATGGAGAGACCATTCCCCCTGATCCAGGGTCTGGCGACTCACATAGTCCGCCTGCCAGTTCTCCACTCCCGGAATGTGAACCGCCGTTATCGCCGGGACATGAGTCTCGGCCCAAGACAGAATGTCGGCCACTTCTCGAGCCGCTCGGGCACTCCTGGTGCCCCCTTGATGGTTGATGTAGGCCACCGCCGTGGCATTGTCCGTCTGCACCCGAACCGGGCAACCCTGCAGCCGGTCCGTCCAGCGATGAAGACAGAGCCTTATCGCACGCAATTCCAGAATGTTGATCGGAAGGGAAGACTCCCCCTCCGACCAAGTCCCCTGAGCGGACAGAACGCCCAGAACTCCACCCCAGCCCGACAGGCTGGCATCCGTGGTGATCACCGTCCACGAGATCGGACGAAACGACTTGCCCCCGGACACCAACGGGGACTGGAGCCACCACAGAAGGTTTTCCCTGGTGCGAAGACTCAACGAGATTTGAAGATCCAGAGATTGAGGTCGCCCGTCCCACCTGGACAGGATCTCCGCTTGGAGACCCCGCGTGTGAAACTGTGCGAAAGGAATCGCCTCGAAGGCCGAGACCATCAATCCCAGACATCTCATACACGTCCGCAGAGACGAGTTCGGAACGTCCCTGAGGGACCTGACTTCCTCCCGGAGAGTCCTGAGTTTGTCTTCCGGCAGGAAGACCTTCGCCTGCACCGAGTCCAGTATCATTCCCAGATAGGGGAGACGAACCGACGGACTCAGTGTCGATTTTGGAAAATTTATCGTCCAACCAAACTCCTGCAGAGTTTGCATTGTGACAGACAGGTCCTCCTCCAGACCTTGTCTGGTCGCAGACCGAACCAGAATGTCGTCCAGATACCCCAGGACAGAAATGCCCTGGGCCCTCAATAATGCCAGAACCGGTGCAAGCACCTTGGTGAAGACCCGCGGAGCCGAGGCGAGACCAAAGGGCAACGCCACGAACTGGTAGTGATCCTCCGCAATGGCAAAACGAAGGTACCTCTGATGACCCTCGAATATGGGGATGTGAAGGTACCCATCCTTCAAATCGATGGAGGCCATGAATTCCCCCGGAACCAGGGCAGCCACCACCGACCGCAGGGATTCCATGCGGAACTTGCGAACCCGCACAGAGCGGTTCAGAGCCTTCAAGTCCAGAATCGGACGAACCTTGCCCTCCTTTCTGGGCACGGTGAACAGATTGGAATAAAACCCCCGAAACCTGTCCCGATGAGGCACCGGGACCACCACTCCCTGAGCCCTCAGGTCCCGCACCGCCAGGTGCAGATCCCGCAGGCGCTCTGGAGACAGTTGAAGATTTGAGGGAAAAAATCTGCTCTCCGGCCGAGAGAGAAACTCGATCTTGTAACCAGATCGAACGATTTCCAGAACCCATCTGTCCCGCACACGGGCCAACCAGGGCTGAAGAAAACCGAGCAAGCGTCCCCCCACCCCAAAACTGGGTGAGGGCGCCCCTTCAGGCCGAACTGTTATGGGCTGCAGGTCCGGATTGGCCGGACTTCTGTTTCCCAGACCAGGGCTTCTTCTGAGAGCCTTGACCTTTGAACGGTTTGCCCTTGTAGTGCGGCCGAAAGGCACGAAAGGACCCCTGAGGGGGCCGAAAATTTGCATGCTTCTTCCCAGAAGCCCCCTTAGCCTTGGGGAAATGGGGCAAGAGAGTGCTCTTACCCCCGGTGATCCCCTTAATCAGCACATCCAGGGACTCCCCAAAAAGGCGAGACCCATCATAAGGCAGATTGGCTAAGGTCTTACGTGAAGATTGGTCCACCGACCAACATTTTAACCAAACCAGGCGGCGAGACAACACCGCCACGCTGTGCACACGTGCAGCCAACGGAATCAAGTCCAGGTCCGCATCACACAGATACATGACACCCTGGTGGATCTGATCCACCATATCCAGGGTCGCCGCCGAGGCCGAATCGGCCACTAGGACGCGCCTAAGCATCTGCGTCCAACTTGCGATCGCCTGGGCCGCCATGAGAGAAGCAAACAGAGCCTTAAGCATAGAACCCGTAACAGAATAAGTATGACAGGCAAGAGACTCCAGTCTCCTATCCGTGGCATCACGGAAAACAGGGGAACCCTCTGCAGGAATCGCAGTGGCTTTGTTCAAAACCGCAATTGCATGATCCACTGGTGGAGGCACACACCACCGTTCATCAGTGGCAGGTGAAAAAAGGATAACGCAGCTTGAATTTACTTGGTACCGCAAAAGGTTTGCGCAGATCGCGCCATTGATCCTTAACGGCGCGCTGAAAATCAGCATTGCAGGGAAAAACCTGCGGCGTCCTGCGTTTTCTCTGCGTCCCATAAGCTGCCAAGGCAGCGGGGGGACACACTTCGTCCTGCAAACGCAGCGTTTGCTTAATGGAAGCAATCAACTCATCCATGATTGCAAGCTCTTCAGGCGAGCCAGGGGGAGAATCATCGACCCCCTCAACTTCAGCCTCCACCTCAAACCCCACTAGATCAAGAGAGGAGCGGGACCCCGATAAGGAGGCCCCTGCCAGAACAGCCCCATCACCTACACCCTCAGAATCAGAGGACAGAGCAACTCTGGGCCGTTTAGTAGATTGAGCAGCCACCAGCATTTGCACCTGAGCAGCAAGGCCAGCCACAATAGTGGCTAAATCCCCCCCTGAGGGGGAAACAGCGGTCCCCTGGCTTTCCACCAATACTGTAGGAAATTTGCCCTCCTGAGAATCCATTGCCCCTGTAATGCCAGACAACCAAGGGTTAACTGCCCCTTTTTAGCAAGCGCGGCAAGCGCAGCCCACCGCACCACACTCAAGCACAATGAGACCCCCACAGGGAATATGCAAACTGAACACAGGCAATGGATAGCAAGAACAGAAGGATAAAACCTGAGGAGACCCTCGCCGCTGCTGCTGCCTCGATCGGTGTTCCTGGAAAGAGGAAGTGATGCTGCCAGGGCGCTCTATGTAAGCCTATGGAGGCTACAAGAAAATGGCCGCCATGCATGTAAACCATGCGGCCGGAGCGGGTGCAGGCAAAATGGCGTCGTTTGGCGCCGAAAACGCCGCTCCACAGTGCATTAAAACACATATTACAATCCAATATAAGGATACATGTTAGATCGCCGCAGCGATCGCTGTATATGCCCAAACATGCCAAGAAAAAACATGCCCCACAGCACACAGCTCTCACACTGCCCAGCCTGACACACACAGTGTCATACAGCTCCCCCCCCCCCCTTGCAGCCCACAGCATGCAGCCGAGAGATAGGGAGACAAGCAGTGTGAATAGAGGCAGGTTACACAGTCCCAGACTGACACCCCCCCAGACAGACAGGTCCCCACATAAATACACTTACCTCACATGGCGTGGGGGACCCGCACAGGCGAACAAGCCGCTGCACATGAGGCAGGGAGAGTCGCAATTCAAGACGCACAAAATGGGGGTTAAGAAACCGCACAGCGTCCAGTGAGGTAGCCACCTCACCAATCATCCCTGCACCGAACAGGGATGGGTCGTTCACTATGCCAGGAGCGTTACCTGGCTGAACGCTCGATGGCAGACTGGGAAGCCACTGACCCACGACCTGCGACCAGGGGGATCAGCCCGAGACCCAGTCCGCATGATCCTCTTCGTCCGAAGAACTAACTAACGCTGACAAAAAGAACAGCTAAGTAAAGGTAGAGAGAAAACTCAAACAAAATATTAAAAAGAAGAAAGAGTCTGGGACAGAAAGTCCCAGCACAGAGAGAGCCAGCCACTCCTGACAAGCTAGACATTAAAACTGAGATATGGTTGCAGGAAGTAGGAGGGTATTGACTGAGGGGACCACCCCTTGAGGGTGGGATATGTTAAAGCTTTATTGTTAACATATTCTGTTGCCTAGCTACTCCTTCGGAGCAAAGTCTAATACCCCATATGTGACGAATATGAAGAGGCGGCGACTGTCGGAGGACGTAAGAGAAATAGGGTTTCCATCCGTCCGGATTTCACAGACAGGATCGGATGCGGATGGCAGCGGGTGTCAGCAGACATGTCACCCCTGACATCCGCTGCTCCATAGGGCTGAATGGGGCATCCGATCAGATCCGCCTAAAAAAACTGACAGGCTGATCTGATCGGAATGCCTGTGTGAAAGAGCCCTTAGAGTGCCTACACTTTGCATGAAGGAGCACAGAGACATCTTAGCAACATTATCAGTCATGGTTTAACCGCTTAAGGACCGCCCCACATACATATACTGTGGCTGGGCGTCCCTTAAGCCCAAAATCACATACCTGTACGTAACTGTCTTCTTCTGTTCTGGGGGGCCCGTACGTGCCGACAGAGCCCCGCCCTCGCTGTGATTGAACACAGCAGGAGCCAATCAGCAGGTCCAGCAGACACAATGTCCACCGGGAGCCCGACAACCGTTCGGAGAGAGGCAGAACAGTGGTCTGCCTATGTAAACAAGGCAGACTACCATTCTGCTAGAGAGGAAAATGAAGATCTTGTGTTTCTGCTGAGCAGAAACACAGATCTCTGTTTTCCTTTAGTCAAAGCACTCCCCCTACATTTAGAAAGCACTATAGGGAACACATTTAACCCTTTGATTGCCAGTGATGTTAACCTCTTCCCTGCCAGTGTCATTTATACAGTGACCGTGCATTTTTTAACACTGATCCCTATATTGGTGTCACTGGTCCCCATTAAGTGTCACTTAGGGGTAAATTTACTAAAACTGAAACACTCAGAGTTTGATGCAGCTGTGCATAGTAGCCAATCCAGCTTCTAACTTCAGCCTGTTCAATTAGGCTTTGACAATAAAACCTAGAAGCTGATTGGTTTCTATGTAGAGCTAAATCAGATTTTGCATGCTGCAGTATTAGTAAATCCTCCCCTTAGTGTCAGATTTCTCCGCCACAATGTTGCAGCCCTGCTAAAAATCGCTGATTACCGCCATTACTAGTAAAAAATATAAAAAAAATAAAAAGTCCCTAAATCTATCTCAGTTTGTAGGCGCTATAACTTTTGCACAAACCAATCAAAATACGCTTATTGGGATCTTTTTTTACCAAAAATATATAGCAGAATACATATTGGTCTAAATTTATGAAGAAATTAGATTTTTTTTTTTACATTTTTTTTATTGGATGTGTTTTACAGCAGAAAGTAAAAGATTTTTTTTTTTTCTTTTTTTTTAATTGTCACTCTTATTTTTTTCTTTATAGCGCAAAAAAATAAAAACCGAAGAGGTGATCAAATACCACCAGAAGAAAGCTGTATTAGTGGAAATAAAAAGTACATCAATTTTTGGGGGTACAGTGTTGCACGATCATGCAATTGTCATTTAAAGTAACGCAGTGCCGCATTACAAAAAATGTACTGGTTAGGAAGTGGGTAAAACCTTCCGGAGCTAAAGTGGTTAATACCGCCTTGGTCTGAAAAAACTGCATGTTTAAAAAAAAAATGTGGCAGCATTATTTTAGTACATTTTACTCTGTAACGTGACCTCCTGTCACTACTGATCATATAATGCTACTTTCTCAAAACAGCAGGTATTTCATATCATAATTTCTATTAAAAAATTAGCAAACAAGGAGCTACAGTATTTAGAATCAAGTATACAGCCATGCCATTTTTCCCTGCATGCCCTTGTGAACAAGTGTGCATCAAGCACATCTCAATCCTAATAATCATTAATATGATATGAATGCCTACACTATCATTACCGACAGGTAAATAAAATACACCCTGTAAACAGCAGTTTGTTTTTTGGGGTGTCTATACCACAAAGAGCGCTGATAACACATGAGATTGGTTTTGTAGCAGATGCTGTAAGTGGTTGTTTGACCAATATATACCAGACTATAGAAATATACACAACATCATTTGGCAATGAGTATAGCCACGACAAACTGACCCTATTTATGGGAGAATTGATTTGCAGCACCTCCTTCCATAGACGTTCCGTTCCATGACATATTTTGTCTAGGTAGGGGAGGATTCTGATAAGCATCGCCACGTGCTGGAGTATGGTTATCAGCGGCAGAACAGAAGGCTGCAATTCCAAAATGATAGATGTAGCAGTTTACAGGTGCCATATGGTTTGAGCATTTCAATTCACTTCCCAAATGCTCATAAGCAGGTTTCACCCATAAAATACATTTCCTCTGCCTTTTACAAGAAGTGACTACACATATCAGGGAATGGCAGCAATTTCATGAAAAACTGTAGTAAACTTACATTCATTTCTAAAGTAGACCTATCATGAAAACTCACACTTCTTATAAATCAATAGGACACATGTCATTATTACTATATAACATTATTATTCTCAGTAATAAAAAGTAGCTCTTGCCATGTCTTAAGCTGTTATACACTGTTATTAGTGTGTTGAAAAAAAAAAGAACAAATTCCTCCATGGGATCATATGCAAAACCTTGTTCTAAAGTCTCGTTTTTTTTAAAATAAAAATAACAATTCAGTTATACTTACCAGCTCTGTGCAGTTGGTTTTGCACAGAGCAGCCTGGATCCTCCTCTTCTCGCATCCCTCTGCTGTGATCCTGGCCCCTCCCTTCCTTTGAGTGCCCCCATAGCACGCAGCTTGCTATGGGGGCACCCAAGCCAAGTCACAGCTCTGTGTATCGATTCAGACACAGGATTTTGGTTCAGCCCCCGCTCCCTCTCTCCCCTCATTGGCTAACTGACGTTGATTGACAGTGTAATGGATCAACCAGCACCCCGACTGGGTACCTCCATTGACAGATGCTCTCAGTGCTTCCCGAGGGCTCCAAGTACTCCACCAGACACCATAACCACCTCAGACCCCACGAACCACCGCAGCTTGGTTGGGGTCTCACCATCTCCTACCAACCCTGGACCTACGACAAGGCTCCAGGTTCCCATGGGTGACCCTCTCTTTCCCCAGAGAGTGAAGCAGGAACAAGCTCTTACAAGAGCATAGTGATTATCCAAGGGAGTATAAAAGAGCATAGCAATCCCTTGTAGCAGCTTCCCCCAATGAGAGACAGGACTCTAGATTGAGGGTGAAGTAGAACTCCAACTTTAATGGTGCAGCTGCTCTTTTATACAGTTTTCCCCCACACGGTTACTGCCCAGGTGGACCTTGTTGGGGAAAGGACATGACATTCACAATCCAATAGAAACAGGGTTTTACACTCATGTCTTACAGTCATTCCCATACAGTGTACATAATCCCTCCCGTCTGGCTGATTACAGTATCATATGCAGATGAAAGTGTATACAGGAACAGAATTAACCTAAACTAATTATCTAGCCATCTGGGCAGAACAATGTGAGGTCATTAACATTTAACAATGGGAAAGGCACAATCCACATTCCATTTCAATACACAAACAATAGGGAAGTCTACCAATGACAGTCTGTGTGTCTCTCAAGGACAAGCACACGGAATACACATTATCTAGGGTTCAGACTTCATGGCAATGGTTTATAACAGTCTAAGTCTCCCAGTGTAAAGTGGGAATAAATCTTCATATTTCTATATGAAGATATTGCTGACAAATATTACTGTCCCATCTGAAGCAATTCAAACCAATAAGTATCTGTTTTTTTATTCACTTCCAGTGACGGTGAATACCGTCACAGACAGCAGCCTGAGCCAATGGCTTATCGGAGTCCCAGAAGGCTGAGGCAGTCGTAGACATCGCTGGATGGAGAGGGGTCTCAGGTAAGTATTAGGAGGGGCTGATGCACAGAGAAGGTATTTTTATCCTAATGCATAGAATGCATTAAGATGAAAAAATTCAGATTTTACAATCCCTTTAAAGTGTTACTAAACCCACAACAGTAAAATCAGTGTGTATATGCAGTAAAGCATGTTCGTTATACTCACTCTGGAACCTGAAGGGTTAATCCTCTGCATTGTGTAAAAAGGCTGTTCGGATCCTACTCTTCTTGTATTGTCCCTATAACATGTTTGTATAAGACCAAGTTACTGGAGTCAGGTTGCGCATGCTCAGTTTGGTATGTTTTATCTAGAGAGTTTTTTTTGGGAGAGTGCATGTGATCAGCACAGGGCCAATCAGCACTGTCCAGACAGAGGGTCAGGGGTCCTGCATCCTGATAGGACAGCCAGTACAGAATAAAAACTCCTCCTACAACCATTAACCAGACACTGATAGAAATCACAAGACTGCTATATACTGCTGGTGAGAAAAGGTATTTAGCAGTTTATATTTACTAAAATAATTGCATTTCTATGTTCTGTGTACTGTGGGACAAATAGATAGATATAAAGAATGCAGGGGCCTGGGTTTAGTAACATTTTAAATAAGATAATCCACACAAACAAATTATTGGTTCAAAATGGACGCGGCCCTTTAATATTTGTGTAAAATCTTAATACCAAACCATAAATTATAACAAGTTGTTAAATATTAGAACATGAGATACACCATATAATGACCTTTTAAGCAAGTTCATAACCACAATTCGGCCACACAGCTCGAGTTAACAAAACTTTATAATTGTCTCTGAAGAAAGGGAGGAAGACCACATAAAAAGGAGCCACGACAAAAAAAAGGTACAGCACGAGCAGGACCAGTATTTCACAACATGTGGCCATCAAAACAGCCAATTATAGGTACAGTAAGTATGATAATTACTCCTAAATGTCAAACTTTATTTAATTTTAAGTGGCCTGCAATGATCCCATGGGTGGGCTTTGGTGGGCAAACATGTTTGCTCCACCTACTTCCATTTACACCAACAACAAGGAGGATGGAAGGATTCCCCCCCTTCAGCCAGGACATTGCATTCTGACAGCTGTATCCACCACTGTCAGAATACACTGATCAGCATGTATGGCAGCTGCTTTTCCAGCATTTCCCTTCAACAGAAGTCAATCAACTTTTGTTGAGCAGTGACTGCCATGCACTAGAGCTGCATGATTAATCGTTAAAAAATCGTGATCTCGATTCAACCCCCCTCATGATTCTAATTCGCCATTTCCATGATTCACACAGTGCAGAGCTGTTCTCTGCTTACTCACAGCTGTCAAAAAAATAAAATAAAAAGAGCCTCCGGCAAATGTTTATCAACATTGTACGGCTGGGAGATAACTATAAACACGTTTTACATTGTATCAATTCGTTCTTTTGGATCAAAGGGATGAACTTTGGTGTGTAAGTGCCGATTCACAAATATGCGATGCGGGAACCCTGGGAATCCACTGCGGGTTCCCGCATTGGATTCAAATCGCAGGCAGTTCACACTGCCATATGCTAATTGCTGGCAGTATCATTACAAAGTTAACGACACCCCCAGATCAGTTCGCATATCCCATGAACCACCATGCGATCCGACTATACTGCGGACCCAAAAAAGGGTCCTGTGCGAGTTGTGTCCGAATCCGATGCAAATGTAGCCATACAATCTGTATGGGTATATTCGCAGCGCACAGACATTGCGTGTGATTTTCATAGCAGTGTGCTCCGAATCAAATGCGATGTCTGTCAGTGCTATAGTGTGAACCGGGACGAAATGAGGGCATTTTAACCACTTAAAGACTAAGCCTTTTTCTGACACTTGTTGCTTACAAGTTAAAATCAGTATTTTTTTGCCAGAAAATTACTTAGAACCCCAAAATATTATCACATTTTTTTTAGCAGAGACCCTAAAAAATAAAATGGCAGCCCTTGCAATATTTTATATCACACTGTATTTGCACAGCGGTCTTTCAAACGCAATTTTTTGGGAAGAAATATGAATTAAAAAACAAAAAAGACTAAACAGTAAAGTTAGCCCAGTTTATTTGTATAATGTGAAAGACGTTACTCCAAGAAACGTGATCTTTATTCTAAAGAAAAAAAATCATAATTCTCATTTTATCCAGAATCGTGCAGCTCTACCATGCACAGAATAAAATTTGGTCGGTCCCTGCTGAACCGGTGGAATTTCAATTAGTATGTGGCTAGCTTAACCATTTAAGGTGTGAGCCTATTCCTGTTACATGTTGTTTACAAGTTAAAATCAGTATTTTTTGCTAGAAAATACCCGCAAACATTATATATATATTTTTTAGCAAAGACTCTGGAGAATAAAATGCAATATTTTTTGTCACACGGTATTTGCGCAGCGATCTTTCAAAGCAATTGTTTTGGAAAGAATACACTTCAATGAATTAAAAAAAAACTAAACAGTAAAGTTAGCCCAATTTTTTTGTATATTGTGAAAGATGAAGTAAATAGATACCTAACATGTTACGGTTTAAAATTGCGCACAGTCGTGGAATGGCGACAAACTACCATACTTAAAAATCTCCATAAGTGACGATTTAACATTTTTTAACGGCAACCAGTTTAGAGTTACAGAGGAGGTCTTTTGCTAGAATTATTGCTCTTGCTCTAATGATTAAGGCGATATCTCCCATGTGTGATTTGAACATCGTTTATATTTGCGGGCGCGACTTACGTATGTGTTTTCTATGCTGTGCAAGCACATGGGGACAGGGGCGCTTTTTTTTTTTAAAAAAAAATGTTCTATTTACTTTATTTTCTTTTTGCTTTTCTTCACTGTCCCATAAAAAAAAAAATCTGATCACTTTTATTGCTGTTATTGCTGCTTTATTGCATCCCTTGTGACAATAATAAGTAGTGACAGGTACTCTTTATGGAGGGATTGGGGGTCTAAAAGACCCCAAACCCACCCACTGCATTTAAAAGTATTCAAAATGCCAAAACCTGCATTTTTGAATACTGTCACTTTTTTAAAATTGGTGCCATTGGCAGCCTAGTAAACCGTAAGTGACGTTGTGACGTCACTTCCGGGTTACTTCATTGGAGACCCGTTAAAAGCCGATTCCAGCCTCAATTGGGACTCTGACCAGCGCTCGGGTCTCCCGGTGGGACGGGACAGCCGGGCAGAGAGGTGGAAGGCGGCAGGAGGGTGGGGGGACGACATCCCCTCCCACTCCCTATGATAACGGCCGAGTGGCTGCTGAGCTGCATCGATTGTTATCATTAGAAAGCCGACCGCCGGCTCTAAAAAACGGCCTCTAACTGCAGGCATCACCACGGTACAACCACTTCTTCAAGCCGACGTAAAGGGAAAATTGGTTTGCGGGAAGTGGTTAAAGTGATACTAAAATCGATCCCCCGCTGAGAAAAACTGAGTCTGTCCGACGGATGGAGTGTGTGAAAGGGGCCTAAAGCTTCCATGCTCCACTGTTGAAACGAATGCTGAGTATACCCGTGCATTTTTTTTTCTCTTCAAACGGTAGTGATAAATGTAAACTATATTTAAATTCCAGGATCTTTTAGTGAATGTCAACCAACCTAACCAGCGTAAAAAATAATAAACCTCTTACTGTTAAATGCTGATAAATTAGGAAAAATTAAGACAAAAATTAACGTTTGAAGGGCTAAGATTGGGTAAGTAGCATTTTTTTTTTTAGCATTCGAGCTAAGAATTTTTTAGGTACAAGCTGTACCTGTATCAAGCATTGACAGCTGTCAGTGTGCAGCAAAACAAATGCTCCAGTGGCGAAAAGCACACTACTACTCCAATTAAGCTTCTCAATCACAATGGAATAAGGTACCCTTCGAGGTCACGTTTTTTTATTATTGATTTTCTATTACTACAACAGTTCCTTTTTATATAAATGTACTTTTCTGTCTTTGTACTATGCAAATACTGAATTATTTTAAAATGATAGGTTCCTTTTAAATCACTAGGGCCCCATTCATATATACTGGATCAGGGTATGTCAAGGGAAAAAATGTGTTGTTTTAAACTCTTACAAATGTTTGATATGCACAAATGTTTAGCACATTTTATAGTATATCTAAAATATTTATCATTTGAATAGAATGCATTCTGTAAAGAATACTTTGCTTCTCTACATATTTATGTCTCTTAGCATTATCAACTTTACTGCGAGACAAAAATCTAATCAAAGCAGAGATGAGGCATTGCCAGAAAGTCAGTTGCCGTAGGCACAGCAGGGTTTAACAAAACTGCTCCAGCCTTAATTATACTGAATATGCTTTGTGGCAGATATATGTGTCAGAGAAAATACTTGCATTTATTGCTCTTTGTTGTATATTACAACGTGCTCCAATTTATTACAGAGTCATGGGCAAAATGTCTTAGTTTTCACTTCCAAACAGTGGCGGCTGGTGCTCAAAATTTTTGGGGGGGGGTGCAAAAAGAAAAATGTAATAGGTATTGCTTTGCGGCAAAAAACGCGGTAAAAAAATTGCGTGATTTTGAGGTCATGGTACAGGCATGGCACAGGTGATGGTATAGGCATGGCACAGGCATGGCACAGGTGATGGTATAGGCATGGCACAGGTGATGGTATAGGCATGGCACAGGTGATGGTATAGGCATGGCATAGGTGATGGTATAGGCATGGCACAGGTGATGGTATAGGCATGGCATAGGTGATGGTATAGGCATGGCACAGGTGATGGTATAGGCATGGCACAGGTGATGGTATAGGCATGGCACAGGTGATGGTATAGGCGGCATGGCACAGGTGATGGTATAGGAGGCATGGCACAGGTGATGGTATAGGCGGCATGGCACAGGTGATGGTATAGGCGGCATGGTACAGGTGATGGTATAGGGGGCATGGTACAGGTGATGGTATAGGCATGGTACAGGTGAGGGCACAGGTCGGCTTTAATCACTTACCTGCTCTCCTCCTGGGCTGCCTGCGAGACGTCCACGGCGCTGCTCCTCTCCTCGAGTCCTCTTCTTCTGACGGCGGCGGGATTCCGGGAACCGTCCACGGCGCTGCTCCTCTCGTCCTCTTCTGTCTTCTGGTCTTCCGATCGGTCCGGGCGGCGGGAAGGAGATCGGGCGGTGACGGTGCATGACTGGCGCACGCACCGGCACCGCCCCCATTGCAAAGTCAGCGTGATCAGCAATCGGATGTCCTGGATGATGATTGGTCCAGGCTGGAGACTGGACCAATCACAGCCAGGATATCACGAAAGTGGGGGTGTCCTATCGCTATGACCTGCGCCCAGGTTACGCCCCCAGAAGGCAGCCAATCTGCGCCTCTTCTGGGTCGTAAAACCCACCCCTCCCCCCATAGCCACCACATAGGCCGGCGAACGCGATTTTTTTTTTTCAAACTTTATTGTTCTTTTTGTCATTTTTTTTTCCTTTTTTTTAGGGGGTGCGGCGCCCTGGCGCCCCCTATGCACAGGCCGCCACTGCTTCCAAATATACGATTCCAGCATAAAATATACAGGTGCTATGTACAATCTACATCACATGTGTCAAACACAAGGCCTGCAGACTGAATCTGGCCCTCCATGTCATTTCATGTGGGCCTTGCACCTCTCTTGCAGCTGGGGCACCCCCTTTGTATCCACCTCCATCTTTGTCTCAGCACTAGACAGCGGAGAGGAGGACAGAACTCCTAAGCCAGATGCTGCTCTTCTAAGTGCAGCTGTGGAGAGGTTCCTTTCTGCAGCCCCCCCTCTCCCCGTCTCAGCATTCAGCAGCAGAAGAGGGGACATAACTCTTCTTACAGATCCTGCTCCTCTCTGTGCAGCTGCAGCACCCCCTCATCTCCGTCTCCCCTAGTCACAGCATTCAGCAGACTCTGGCAGGGCAGCTGACTCTAGCTGTCCTCTGGTCCTCCTCCAGACCCCGCACTTTCTGCTTTTCAGCTCTGCCCTCAACTTCTTCCTAGCAGCAGCACAAGGGAGGTGCACTGTGAAGTGAGGGTGGAGGATCCTTGACCTTTGATAGTGGGGGGGCTACTAAAATCTGATGTAAGGGGGGGGGGGTGTGCTGTAGACATCTGCTTATGACTATTGTGAGAATAATACTATTCTCTCCCAATTGAAAAGGGTCACACACCAATGGTATCATCCACAAGAAACTTTATTGGAGACTGCTAACACAGAATACCATGGTAGAACCATGTTCTGTCTGAGCAGTCTCCAATAAAGTTTCATGTGGATGATACCAGTGGTGTGTGACTCAACCTTTCATACTTGCATTATCTGCTACAGAAGTGTGAGTGGGCTCTGTGCCAGCCTGCACCAGCCCCTTCACAGCTTAAGACCCCCGTTCACCCTTGAGCATTTTCTAGCTTGAAGCTCAATGCTCAGAAACGCTCAACATGCAAAATCCTATTCATTTCAATGGCCCCTGTTCACATTTGAGCATTTTGCCGCCTGTAGCAAAATGCCTGTCACCCAAAAAAGTACATGTGCTATTTTTCAGGCAGACTTGAGCATTTTTGTCACCAAAGACTTCAATAGAAAACGTGTGAACAGCGAGAAATTAGCATTTTTTTCAGGCGTTTTCAGCTCAAACAAGAGCTCCCATCCCCTTTTCTTGCATCACTCCACACCTTACACAGGTTTCTATTGGCCAAAGCAAAAAAGCCTATATGAAAAAAAAGGCCTAAAATATTTGCAAATCTGCTCGAAAAAGCACTCAAAAACGCCTGGAAAAAAAAAAAAGCTTGAAAAAACACCTGAAAATGCTCTGCTCAAGTGTGAATGTAGCCTCAGTCTTAAAGCGATTGTAAACGATCACCTTGTAAAACAGCCCATTCAGTTTAAAATTAAACAAAAGACAAAACAATTATGTATAAATATAAAAAAATATATGTTATAGATTCCTTCTTTTTCTTAATAAACAATCACATTCCCTCTGTTCTCAGCTGCATAAGAGTTGAGAGGAGGAGAAGCAACAGTACACTGAGCTTCCCAGTGAATGATGTGCAGGGAGAGCATGTCAGGACAAGTCTGATCACTGAAGGAGAGTTCCCAGCACAGCTAAAGAACTGACCATGGTATGCTCTCCTACTTGGTGTGGTCAGTTTTTTTTTTTTAAATCAGGCAAAAACTTTATTAAAGATGTCAAACAGAACATCAACACACAAAAAAAAAAGAACAGAAATACAGAGTCCAGAACACGTACAATACTCAAGTGCATGAAAAAGCCCGCAGTAATAGCATACATGTTTACCAACATAAATCCCCATATGCGACAGGAAAATATACAATAGTCCGACCCAGCGGCCCCGCACCCCCACCAGATACACCAACCATAAGCAGAGCAGACATTGATCTCTCGTGTAACAATGGTCCCCGGGCCTCACCTCACCCCCGCCAGAAGATTGTTCAGGACCAACTCCACCGGGGAAAGCCCCGGCACAGCCAGCCAAGGAGCCCACAGGCGGTCAAATTTACCCACGCTGCCCCTATGTTGATATATATACTTCTCTAATCTAAGTGTGTCACCCATAGCCGCAACCCATTCCTTAACCAGTGGGGCTCTTGGTGAAATCCATCGCCTCAGTATCAATTTCCTTGCCTGAAACAGAGCTCGCCCGATGGCCTGCAGGGCCAGCTCCGGGGCCTGAACTCCACCAAGAACACCCAACAGACAAACCTTAGGGTCCTCCGGTATCGTAACCCCGAAGGCCCCCGAGAGCGTCGAGAGTACTCCCTTCCAATAGACATGAAGTTTGGGGCAGCGCCAAAGAAGATGCATTAAGTCTCTGTGGTCCCGCATACATCGACCACAGGTGGGAGAATCTCTCCTCCCCATCCTGAACAGCCGGGCTGGCGTGTAATGAGTCCTGTACAAAATGTAGAGTTGAGACAATCTCTGAGCCACATTCAGAGAGCTCAGCTGCACAGCCTGTAGAGCCTCCTCCCATTGTTCATCCTCAAATACCCCCACATCCACCTCCCACCGGGGAACCACTCGAAGGGGGTGCCGATCCATGAAGGAGCTCATTAGGAGGGAATTGCAATGGGAAATAAACCCCTTAAAATCAGAAACCGTAGACATAAAGTGAAATATCGGGGCGGGAAAGTGAGTCCAAAGATCATCCCCCCCCTGGGCCTTAACGGCATGCGCCAACTGTACATAATAAAAGTGCATGGACTTGGGAAGACGAAATTCCTCCCGAAGTGCAGCAAAAGATCTGAGCACCCCACCGTTGAATATATGGGTCATATGAGAGATGCCATGTCCCAGCCACTTAGCCCCGTACGGCAATCCAGCCAGCTCCGGGTATCTGGCATTCTTCCAGATAGGGCTATAGTCCGTATATCCCAATACCTGCTGCAGCTGACGAGCCTTGTTCCAGGTCTTTTGCATAAGGACATAGGTTGGATAGCGCTTACTAGACTTCCCGAATCGCAAGGATTCCAATTGGGCCGCCACATCTCCCCTGCCCACAATGTGGGCCACAAGGCCTGCAATTGACCCCTCTCCCTTCTCACTCATGACCCGTGCAATATGCTGAAGTTGGGAGGCTAAGTAGTACAGCCAGGGATTTGGAACTGCTAGACCCCCAAGCTCCTTAGGTCGCTGAAGGTGCTCCAACTTTATACGAGGGCTCTTGCTCAGCCACAGAAATGATCTAAAAATGGTGTTGACAATCTGGAACAGCCTTAGGGGGACCACGACCGGGGAGTTGTGAAGGGCGTAGAGCAGCTGGGGCATGAGAATCATTTTTATGAGGTTGGCCCTGCCCACCAGTGACATGCACAACCTCGACCAGACCTTTATCTTATCCCTAAAGCGGGCGAGGAGGGAAGGACGGGCAAAGTCTAAGGGCTGTGGGGTCACCTGCACCCCCAAGTAACGAAACTCAGTGGAGACAGGAATCCCCGTTACCCCCACTTCCTGGGAACCCTCGGGATCATCGAGCAGCATCAAGGAGGATTTGGACCAATTAATAAGCAGGCCCGAAAACGAGCCAAACGTAGTAATAACCTCCATAGCCTCCTTCAGAGAACCAGAGGTATCACCTAACAGAAGCATGGTATCATCCGCATATAGCATGATCTTTTCCTCCAAGGGGCCGTATCGGAATCCCACTATGTTCTGATTGGACCTAATCAGGGCAGCTAGAGGCTCTATCGCCAGGGCAAAGATTAAGGGGGACAGGGGGCACCCCTGCCTAGTTCCCCTAAACAGGGAGAAGGGATGGGACACCCTACCACCCTCCCGGATAGCGGCCACCGGGGCCTGGTACAACATGAAATAAAGTTCTCACCAAAGCCAAACTTGGACATGACCACCCACAAGTAGTCCCACTCTACACTGTCAAATGCCTTTTGCGCATCGAGTGAGAGCAATGCCCTACTGCCCCCATTGTCCGCCGGGGATTGTATGTTCAGGAATAAGCGGCGCAGGTTAATGGACGTCGACTTGTGCGGCATAAAGCCCGATTGATCAGCATGTACAATGGAAGCAACTACCCGGTTGAGTCGCAGTGCAAGAGCCTTCGCCAGGATCTTAATGTCACTCTGCAGGAGCGAGATAGGACGGTAGGACCCGGGGTCCAGACCGTCCTTCCCCGGGTTCAAGAGGAGGATAACATTAGCCCTACACATAGAAGGCGGCAACCTCATATTCCGCTTGGCCTCCAAAAAGGCCTCCAGAAGATGCGGCAACGTCTCCTCCGCATACTCCTTGTATACCTCCATTGGCAGCCCATCCTCCCCCGGAGCTTTACAGTTAGGGAAGGAAACCGACGCAGTCTGAAGCTCCTTCAGGGTAAGGGGAGCCTCCAGTTCAGCTCTCTCCAGATCTGACAAGCAGGGCAGGGAGATGGCATCTACATACTCCGAGAGTTCAGCAGCAGTGTGTCCCTGTCTGGACTGGTATAGGGTAGTGTAAAATGCCCTCAACACCTCCATAACCCGATCCGGGGTGTTCACGACCCGGCCCCCATCACCCATGAGTGCCCCAATGGACGGCGACGTTTGATGAGAGTGAGCAATCCTGGCCAACAACCTGCCCGTGGTTTCCCCCTCCTCATAGTAGGCCTGCCGTTGAAAGAACCTCCTACGTTCAGCCCCAGAGGAATTAATACGAACCAGAGCCTCCTGAGCAGCCAGCCAGCCCTCTCGGTTAGTCTCAGATGGGTCCGCAATATAGCGGGCCTCCAGCTGAGTCGCCAAACCCTCAGCCTGCTCCCCCAGAGCTGCCGTGTTCCTCTTGATGGCCTGTACCTCCCTGATGAATAAACCCCGTAGATAGGCCTTAAAAGCTTCCCACTGTACACCCCGCTCCCCCGCAGCATCATGTACCTGCCAGAACTCCCGCATAGCCTCTCTAAGCCTATCATGTGAGGGGAACAAGTGCAACCAGAAGGCATTAAGTTTCCACGGCGCCCTGTGCAGGGTAGCGGAGGGGCACACAGCTAGACACAGCACCAGAGGAGAATGATCTGAGACACCCCTGGGGGCCCCTGGGGGCATATTCAACCTTGTCAACATATCTAATGGCAGAGGAGGAGCAGAGGCACAAATCGATACGTGATAAAGAGGTGTGGGTTTTAGAAAAGCAGGAGAAGACCCTGGTCCCCGGGTTGCGGAGTCGCCAGATGTCCGTCCAACCCACTTCCTCAGCGAATTTCGCCAAGGCCGATCGGCCCATGCCCCCACTCCCCAGTGCAGAAGAATGTCGGTCCAGCTGAGCGTCCAACACACAATTAAAGTCCCCCAGTACATAGACCGGAACCTCCGGGTGGCTCAGAGTATAGGTTACAAGCTGGCGAAGGACCTCCCCATGGAACGGGGGCGGAATATAAATAAAGGCCAGAATACAGTGTAAGGTATACAGTTTACAGTATATAAATACAAACCATCCCTCCCTGTCCACTAGACTATGATGTTCCTGAAAGTCAAGGGACCGATGGACTAGCACACTCACCCCACGAGAGTAGGAGGTGTGCGTGGAGTGGTATTCCCAGCCCGCCCAGGCATAATGCAACCAGGATCGCGACTCAGCATCCAAGTGAGTCTCCTGTAACGAACAGATGGCTGGAAAATGCCTGCGCAGGGTCGAGGAAACCATGGAACGCTTAAGTGGGTCCCTCAGCCCCCTAACATTCCAGGAAATAACCGGGACAGCCGTCATGGTGGGCGACAGAGCAGCACAAGCCCCGGCGGGGCTGGGACACCGATTAGCGAACATCGCACAAAATAGGGTACAAAATAGGGGTCTTGGCTATCACCAGCTAAACATACAGTAAAGGTACAATTCGGACTCCAATTCAGGGAGGTCAACAGGACCTTCCAACTAAACAGTGCAAAAAACCGAGCACCGTGCCGAGGGCGCCCCAACCGGCCACACAGAGTCCAACCGCCAAGGCCCTCGGACACCGGTGTCGCAGACATAGTCCCTGGGGAGCACCCCAGCTCAGCCTCCCCTCCCGTGTAGAGGACAACAGGTCTCATCCACACTGGTGAGGAAGTCAAATACTGTCCAAGAGGGGATGAGAAAAATTACCCCCCACAGAAAAATAAAAAAGGGAGGTGAGGGAGAAGGAGAAAAAAAAAAAAAAAAAACATCCAAAAAGGGGGAAATAAGTCACAAGTACTTACAGGAACCCAAGTTTCTGCGGAATGGACAGAACCTTACAGCTCCAAGCTAGCAAACAGTAGTTCGAGTCCCAACGGTCTCCAGGATATTAGCACCTGCAAAACAGGGGTAGAGCAGGGGAAGGGAAAAACAAAAACAGGGGGTAGCAGGAGAGAGGAAAAAATCACAGGTACCTCCATCTCCAGCAAAGAAACAAAAAAGGGCGCACCGACCTAGCGCATTATCCTCAATAGAAGGCTTTATTGAAGTAACATTAAAAAATGGCTACTCACAGACGTAGATGAAATAAGTCATATCAAGCTCAATTGCTCAAACGTCCGGGTGTAGTCCATACAATCGTTCATAACTGATGAGTTGACGGCTGACGCGTTTCGAGGCCCAGCCTCTTCCTCAGAGCCCTGGTCGGTGCGCCCTTTTTTGTTTCTTTGCTTTCAGTACCGGTGGACTACCCCAGTCCGTTATGGGCAGCAAGACCTAAGCCATCTAAGAAGCCAGTTGTGAGTCCCGGGAGGAGTGTGGTCGAGGGGCCTGGATACCAAGCGCAGGAGGAGGGTGGTCACACCTTATTGTTTTTTGGAACCTCCATCTCCAGGCTGGGGGCAGGGCCCCCCAAACAGCATCCACCGGGTCATCATCGCAAAAGGGCACCGGAGAAGAATCTTCAGGCCACACCATCTTCCGGAGGCAGCTGACGAGGACGAAGGGAATGCTCATTGTGGTCAATCCACGAGGAAGCTTCCGACGGATCCTCAAAGAAATTATGTTGACCCCCAGCAATAATACAGAGCTTCGCAGGATACAGCATGGCATAAGAGGCATGTAGTTTCTGCAGACGCTGTTTGACCGCAAAGAATTTCGCCCTGCTCCTCTGCACTTCAGCGGAGAAATCCGGGTAAAACGAGACCCGCACCCCATTGTACTGTATATCCCGCCGCTCTCTCGCCAGTCTCAGGATAGTCTCTTTGTCTCTATAATTAAGCAAGCGGGCAAGCATGGTCCTTGGCGGGCGGCCCGGTTGCAGGGGACGAGGGGGAACCCTGTGGGCCCTCTCAACGGCATAAAGAGGGGAGAAGGCATCCCCACCAAAGGTTTCTTTGAGCCAAGAGTCCACAAAGTCCGTGGGGTCTCTCCCCTCCACTTATTCAGGCAGACCCACAATGCGAACATTGTTCCGCCGAAGGCGGTTCTCAACATCCTCAGCTCGCTGTTCTAGGGCCCTGGTCATGCCAGCAGTATGGCGGGACTCCCTGGTCAGGGGGGGTAGCTGGTCCTCCAAGTCACTCACTCTCCCCTCCACAGCCGTGGTGCGCTCCCTGACCTTCTGGAGGTCTTGCCGAAGAAGGGACACCGCTTCTGTCAGGCCCCCAAATTGCTTTTTGAGGTGGTCTACATTGGCGTTGCATCTGTTAACTGCCCGCAGGATATCTGCAAGGGTGGGCTGCTCCTCCACTTCCCCGTCACCCTGCTCCATCTCCTCCTCACCCTCAACAGCACAGTCTTCCACTCCAGGGCCACCCACACCCGGGCTGACAGGGCCAGAAGCACCCGCACTGGTACTGGCGTCTGGGGGTCTCCCTTTCCCCACCGAGCCAGGGAACTTCTGTGCATAGTAGCGCATATCGCGCTGCGGCTCTTTGGGTGGATTTTTCGGGGGCTTGGTGGACTTGCTGGAGCTGGCGGGCTTCTCGGAGCCTCTCGTCCGCTGCGGCAGGCCGTGCGCGGCGCCATCTTGGGGCCCAGACATCCCGGAGTTCTCCCGCAATTTGCGGCGGTGCATCGCCCGAAGGCCAGCCGGAGGGATCACAGGCGTGTGCCCGACGGTACAAGGATGCCGTCGGTACCCGGTGAGCAGCGTAGGAGACCGGGGAAAGGATCGGTGTACGGATCAGAGCGGGAGCTCAGTGAGATGCGTCCTCTCACATGCCGTTCCTGGCCACGCCCCGGTGTGGTCAGTTTTTAATAGGAAAGCAGAGGGACTGGCAGGAACACCAGGGATTTCACACAAAGGAAGCAATATAACGAGAACAGGATAATTTTTCATACAAGTATGATACAGCAGGCACATATCAGGAATATGAAATGCTGGGGTAAAAAACATTCCCCTCTGGGTGATCTCTGTACATTACACGGATTATAACAACCTTTGTTGCAGATTCCTACCTTTTGTTTTTCTGAAGAAATCATTTATTGTTCCTCTGTGCTGAGTGGGTCTAATGGGAGTGGTTTTATAATTATCTATCAGCTGTGGCAGCTGCAGAACACTAATGAGAAAAGCTGCTGGGCCTGCATGCCTTTAGACGTGTTCCTATTGGGCTTATTTCACCAAAAATTACATTTTTGTTGCAGGGAATGCCAGAAATCTGACTTGTATCTTAGTGCAGACTTCTGGGAAAATTGGTGAGCCAATCACACAAGCAGGAAATGTTTCTGGGGGTGTGGTCAGTACACATTCTGTGCACAGAACAGCTAAAGGTAGCCATATTGCATTGCATTTTCAGAAAAATACAATAGCTGCAGATTGAAAAGGAAAGGTCATTTTTAATAACATTCAATTACAATATGATTTGTGTCTCAATTGTATATGCTGTATTGTTTTTGTTTTGTTTTTTTGCTATTTTTTTCCCCATGAAAGTGGAGTCACCCTTAAAAATATTACTAAAACCAGTAATAATCTAATACAGAGGCAATTATTTAATATGATAAAGAGTAGATTCATTTATAGAGTTTTACAGATACAACTGGCTGTTTGAGGGCATCCATAATGCTGATGCAGGCCACAATGAAATTGATTTTGACACCCCATATTTACATACTAAAAAAAAAAAAAAAAAAAGCATCAAAAGCGTTAAAAAAATAATATTAATTAAATACAATATAACCAAAATCCAACTGAAATAGTGCTATTTAAATCAAGGAACCTGTCATAAATTAGGATACTAGAGATAAAGTTGTGATTATTCAGGGTTATCTAATACTCAGTCTTCCTCCAGCCTGAAATTACCAGTGAAGTAAAACACAAAAAAAAGTTGAATGCTTTAATTTAATTTAGTGCTGTCAATTACACAGAAACCTTTGCATATTTATACACAAATTGGGCAAAAGGCAATTGTAAAATGACATGCAATTTAGATTTAGCATCTCATTTAAACAAACAACAATGAAGGTGAATTACATAATTTTCATAGGAGGATGTGGGTTTGTGTGCACATAGAGTAAGATTTAAAAAAATCGTTAATAAATATTTATAGCACTTTCCATTCTTTGCCTTCTACCTTCTTTACCTATGCTTTGATAAGAAAGCACATGAATAAAAGAATAGACCATTGGTCTCCAAACTGCAGCCCGGGGGCAAGGATGTGGCCCTTTGCTTGCTTTTGCCTCACCAATGGAGCATTACTCCCCCCACTGTTAGCAACAGTAGGCCATAGTTCTTGCCACTCTATTTCTCCTACTGACACCAATGATGGGACAGTAGTCCTCTCACTGACATTAATTATGGGACACTATTCCTCCCACTGAAACCAATGATGGGCACTATTCTTCCCACTGATACCAAGATGGGACACTATTCCTCCCACTGTCACCAACATTAGGGCACTATAAAAAATACCACAAACAATCAGTTAATAAATGATACTGTGATCCTCTGCGCTCAAGGACTAGATCTAATGGTATAATAATTGCTGCTACTTCAAAAGAAAATAATATATAAATTAAAATTCATCACAGAGAAAACTGGTTTTTCTTCCTAGAATTTCAGTAGCGCAGGGATGGGGATAACCTCCTATCACATATAGTATAAATAGACCAAAATTGGTCTATTTATACTATATGTGATAGGAGGTTATCACCATCCCTGCACAACTGAAATTCTAAGAAGAAAAAACAGTTTTCTCTGTGATGAATTTTAATTTATATAACGATAGGGCACTGTTCCTCCCACTGACACCAACGATAGGGCACTGTTCCTCCCACTGACAC
Organism: Pelophylax lessonae; assembly: GCF_965119305.1. Taxonomy (NCBI): domain Eukaryota; kingdom Metazoa; phylum Chordata; class Amphibia; order Anura; family Ranidae; genus Pelophylax; species Pelophylax lessonae. Next base: position 439,099,720 of record NC_138768.1, on the reverse strand, counting down.
CAACAATGGGGCACTATTCCACCCACTGACACTAACGATAGGGCACTGTTCCTCCCACTGACAACAACAATAGGTCACTATTACTCCCACTGACACCAACAATGGGGCACTATTCCTCCCACTGACACCAACAATAGGGCACTATTCCTCCCACTGACACCAACAATGGGGCACTATTCCTCCCACTGACACCAACAATAGGGCACTATTCCTCCCACTGACACCAACAATAGGGCACTATTACTCCCACTGACACCAACAATGGGGCACTATTCCTCCCACTGAAACCAACAATTGGATACTATTCCTCCCACTGACACCAACAATGGGGCACTATTCCTCCCACTAACACCAACAATGGGGCACTATTCCTCCCACTGACACCAACAATGGGGGCACTATTCCTCCCACTGACACCAACAATGGGGCACTATTCCTCCCACTGACACCAACAATGGGGCACTATTCCCCCCACTGACCCAAATGATGGGGCACTATTTCTCCCACTGACACTAATGATGGGGCACTATTTCTCCCACTGACACTAATGATGGGGCACTATTTCTCCCACTGACACTTATGATGGGGCACAATTCCTCCCACTGACACCAAAAATGGGCCACTATTACTCTCACTGACACAAGGTAATTTTGTACTCCGACTGGCCACAGTCCGGCCCTCCTAAAGTTTGAAGAACAGTAAACTGGCCCTTTGTTTAGAAAGTTTGGAGACCCCTGGAATAGACCTGGAAAATTAAAAGTGAACTGCGGCCAGGCGATGGACATTCACATACTTGCATATTCTTAACCACTTAAGCCCCGGAGGATTTGGCTGCTCAAAGACCAGGGCCTATTTTGCGATCCGGCACTGCGTGATTTTAATGGACAATTGCGCGGTCGTGCGACGCTGTACCCAAATGAAATTGACGTCCTTTTTTTCCCACAAACAGAGCTTTCTTTTGGTGGTATTTGATCACCTGTGCGGTTTTTACTTTTAGCGCTATAAACAAAAAAAGAGCGACAATTTTTAAAAAATAACAATATTTTTCACATTTTTTTTTATATGAAATCCCCCCCCCAAAAAAATGTAAAAATCTAAATTTTTTAACATTTTAGGCCAATTTGTTTTCTGCTACATATTTTTGGTGAAAAAAATTGCAATAAGCATATTTTGATTGGTTTGCGCAAAAGTTATTGCATTTACTAACTACGGGAAAGATTTATGTCATTTTTATTGTTTTTTTGTTTTAACTAGTAATGGCGGCATTTGCGATTTTTTTTTTTTTTTTTTTTGCGGGACTTCAACATTGCGGCCGACAGATCGGACCCTTGACTGACATTTTTGACACTTTTGGGGGTACCAGTGACATTACTACAGTAATCATTGCTATAAATATGCACTGTTACTGTAAAAATGACACTGGCAGGGAAGGGGTTAACTTTATTGGTGATCAGTGGGTTAAATGTATTCCTAGGGGCGTGATTCTAACTGTGGGGGGCGTGGCTTGTGATGTAACCACAAAGACATACGATCCTACATAGCAGGATTGTATGATCTCTGCTGTTACACCAGGGAGAATGACAGACGGCTTTGTTTACATTAGCCGCCTACCTTTCTCCCTATCCGTCTCCAGGACATCGGAGCCGCCTCTCACTCGCGCGGGGATGTTAGTGACCGAGCGGGGGTGGGAGCGTGCCTCCGGCGGCACGCGCTCGCCCCCTAGAGGCTCGTGGGCGAGCGACGTATTACTACGTCGCTTTGCCCACTAGGGGCTGACTGCCGCAGTAAATAGTCGTGCGGCGGTCGGCAAGTGGGTGGGAGCGGGGGTGGGAGCGTGCCTCCGGCGGCGCGCGCTCGCCCCCTAGAGGCTCGTGGGCGAGCGACGTATTACTACGTCGCTTTGCCCAGTAGGGGCTGACTGCCGCAGTAAATAGTCGTGCGGCGGTCGGCAAGTGGTTAACAAGCAGTAAATAAACTTTAAGAACAAGCTCTCATTGACCTTTGTAACTGGAGACACTCTGATATAGGGGAACAATGTGCATATGATAAAGAGTCTTCCTTGCATTTTCTGCCATGGTGTCTCTCATCACGGCAGTCCTTGGAACTGTATGCACCTATGTTCTTTGCACCATGTTGGCTTGAATGTACACCAGCCTTTCATTGTTGTCTTTTTACCGATTTTTGTAATAAAATTTGTACTGATTTTTTATACTCCCTTGATATCTTATACTCTATTATGATTGAATAATATGTTATAGGCCACTAAAGTTTCTCTATATCTGGGATATAGCCAAAGAAGAAGGCACAGTAAATAACATGGAATACATGCAACATAACACATTTTTTTTTTTTTTTTTTAAATGTGTCTTGTTGCAGTTTATGTTTCCAGTGGGGGGGATTTCCATCACTTCCTGTTTGAAAAAACATAATAGAAGTTCAAACTGTTTCTCCACTCTATCCAATAAAAAAAATGTTTAGACTGGAGCTAGGTTTTAAATTTTACACAACTGCAACGACCAACCAAAGCATGAACAGGGGGTAGCAGAAGCTAAAGTGACACAATTATAAGCAACTAAGAAAAGAAGATACTGCTCCAGGTCAGTAAGCCACACTTTGGTGTAGTTGAACTTGCAGGTGTCGGTTTGGATGAGTTGATGCAAAGGGAAGTCCGACCAGCCTTTTATAGAAGCATCACAAAAATCACCTTTTATAGAAGCATCACAGACAGGATAAAAACAGGGTAAAGACTGCTATGAGTAAGTGCTAGTGTATCACAAAATGCTTTAGCGCAGTGGTTCTCAACTCCTGTCCTCAGGGCACACTAATGCCTCGTACACACGCAACGATTGTTGGCCGTGAATTTTCGGCCAACGTCCGATCGGCCGATTTTCGGCTTGTTAGTATGATGCTTCCAACAACCGACTGCGACTTTTCGGCCGAACAAAATCTGGTGTGCATGCTATAAAATTTTTGTTGGCCGTCAACACAACGGCCGATTTTCCATCAGTCAGTACAGATTTCGGCAGACAAAAGTCAGATGAGCAAGACTGGGCATGCTCAGAGAAGAAAAGTAAACCAGCACATGACATCACTTCTGAAGTTGGTTGTTGTTGGCCGAGAAAATTTGTGTGCAGTCTAGAGCACATTTCAACCAACACAACAACACTGGACAAAAGACGGCCGATCGGTCAGCCGATAATCGTTGAGTTTGTACGAGGCTTTACAGGCCAGAGTTTAAGTATTACCTTGGGGAGATGCAGACTAGAATACTGCAATCACTGAGCAGCAAATGGTAACACCTGTGATGTATTTCAGTTATCTTGCAAACCTGGCCTGTTAGTGGGTCCTGAGGACCGGAGTTGAGAAACACTGCTTTAGTGGGTCACCTCCCTACTCCACTGCTGTTTTTCTAGATGTTATTACCCTATCTGTGATGTTTCCCATAAAGGTGATTTTTCAGTAGAGCAGCCACCTGGACTTCCCTTTCCATCTAATAAAATTATTATTAACGCTTTAAGAAAGGCAGACAAGGGTAAAGAGATTTTTCAAGAGGGATCGTGGCTTCACTCAACACATATTCCAGTTCGGGTTAAGCGGGGCAGTGTCTCATCCCTGATTCAGTATTTCCTGCTGTCTGGAAATAGGAATGGAGATCTAATCACTTCCTCAACACCACTGTATCATGGAAGGTGTTTATCACCCTAGCAATTCAACTGGATTCATTTCAAAGCTTTAATTTCATTTTACGGTACGGGGAGGTCTCTTTTTAAAGCTCTTGGACTGCTGGAAAAACCAGTTTGGGAATAAAGCTCTATTCCACTCAATTAATACTAGACATATCACTTTTATAGATGGACTTTTCATATCTGTGCAATCTTGGTGAGACATCTATTGTCTATGGCTAGTTTAAAAAAAAGAGTTTTACCGCTTTCCTGAATATCACCTTTAACAACAATTTTTATTTCAGTACTCCTAACATTTATTGGCATCTTTTACTTGGTGCAGGTAAAGGAAATGTTCCATTTACCGCTGTCTTCATGGTCCTCTGCATCTAAAGCAACAGGAGTGCTACCATATAAGGGAAAAAAAACAACACGATTTGTTGTCAGCAACAAACAGGGTACCTAGACAGCGAGGACCTGTTCTTGATTCTACATACAGCATTCTGAAGTAAGGGTCCATTTTGTTCATGTAGATAACCCTGTTATATACTTCCACTAAACTCAACTGGGTCTTTAAAAACACACAAGCTTGTAAGTGTGGAAAAACATGTGCACTGTACTAAATTACAGAGTCGTAACAAACTTTAGATCCAGGCACACCAAGACAGGGGGCTCACAAACAGAACTGCAATTAATAGAGCCTAGATTGTGATGCTATAGAAACCTTCTATATTGGCTTACTGGTGTTCCACGGAGCCAGAAAAAAAAACATTGTTTTACAGAAAAAAACATTTTATATCTTAGATAAATGCCTTTGTTAAGTTCTTATGTATTTTAGTTGTTTTACTATGGCTTTTACATTTTACAAAATCTTACTCCTCTATGGTTTTGTTATTGATATTTTGTTTTTTTAAATTGGCTACTAAAGGAAACTCTCAGTGGATCAGTGCAATTACTCTGCCTGTCCACAACTGTTGAAATCTGCCACAAAAAGCGCACTGTGAAAAAAGGCCGTAAAGCAAGGAAGCAGAACCTGTATATGTAATAAGCAATTGTCTTATCAAAAAAAAAGAATTTAATTAATATATATATATATATATATATATATTGATCTTTTTCACACATCTTAACTAAACAATAGAATAGACTTTTGGGTAGAGAATACAGTCGTTCTTGTCTTAAAAAGGCATACCATCGGATTGTAGAACAAAAAAGATACTTTGATCCACACCAAAAGAATTAAATCCAAGTACTCTAATGTCAGACTCAACACTCGCTATTCAGGTCAACATAGAAAAATGAAACATATATTTTTGAGAAATACTGGCATTTTCTTTTGCTGGATGACATTGTTTCTAAACATATTCAAACTTATTCTCAGATTACCTTTAGACAATCTCAGTCCCTAAAGAACCAATTGGTTCATAGTCATTACTCTGAACACAGTCATTCCCAACCAAAAAGAACTGGTACAGCCCCATGCTACAAGTGCAACTTCTGTAGATTCATTATGAAAACCCAACAAAATGTCTTGCCTAAGGGTCCTTTCACACGGCCGCTCCGTGTGTCCGCAAATCATCCCATCCGTTTGCGGATGATTTGCGGACATAATGTAAGTGAATGGCACTGCGGGTGTCAGCGGAATACCATCCGCTGACACCTGATTTTCCTCCTTTCAGTTCTGTTCCGTTTTTACAAATGGAACAGAACCCCATTTTTTTCTTCCGTGTAAAAAACGGAAAGGAAGGAAAATCGGATGTCAGCGGTGTCATCCGCTGACATCCGCAGTGCCATATACTTACATTATGTCCGCATATCATCCGCAAATGGATGGGATGATATGCGGGCACACGGAGCGGATGACAGAAATGTCATCCGCTCCGTGGAAAAAAAAAAAAAAAAGTCCCGCAGCGGACCTTTCACACGGAGCGGCCGTGTGAAAGGACCCTTATGGTTGTACATTTAGACCAATTTTTTTGCTGATTGCCAATCCATTAGAATAGTATACTATATGCAGTGCACCTGTGGTGCCTTCTATATTGGAAAGACCAAGAGACCTTTTTTTTCCCATAGAATTGGGGACCATGAGTCCCTTGTATCCAGGAAACTCCCATAAGTACACATATGGGCCGCCTCTATCATGGTTTTGATTTGAAAAAAATTCAGTTTTTTGCACTGGAGCATGCAGCTAAACATGAAAGAGGGGAGGACATAGACAAATTATATTACAATGTTAAACAAAATGGATTCTAACTTTAAAAGTGACTAGGATGCCTAGGCTCAATGAATCTTTAAGCCCTTTTTATAACACAGGTTGTTTCGCTTGCTTCCTATTTTGGCCATTTTGGAAACATTTTATTGGTTAATGTTTTTATTTGAACACTGATTTGATGAGTTTAGATACGTTTGATGTAATGGTTTTTTGGGGGTATCCCTATTTAAGCTAGGAAATAATTTGGGAACAACTCATCTTTATAAATATCATAATTGGTCACTGTGTACTTTTTTTTTTTTTTAGTCACTAAATGGCAGTTATCCAACTAAATACATGCACTAAGGATGGGTGATTATACAAATGCCTAAGGTGCCACTGGGGGGGAGCCAATCTATTTTGGTGTCTCTCTGCTGGCGCCTTTATTGTGCTGTCCCGAAAGCAGTGATTTCCCCCTTAGATTCCATCCCATGGTGCCAATTAGGATATTCCTCTTTTTGAGTGAACACTGAGTCATCTAGCATGAGTCACTTGCCCATTCCATTTATGGGCACTGTTCCCTGGTCCATCATGGCGCTGACTGACCAATCGCGTTTCTGCGATACATCAATTCCGACGGGGACTGCGTATGCGTGGCAGCATTTTTTTGGTGTCCACATCTACCATGTCGCAATTGGACGCCGGGGGAGGTGAAGGGGGATTTAAGGGAGGCCAGGACATGGCAGCTTTATGCTGCACCTTTACCGTCAGGTTTACACATCCTAATATACCATGAACATTAGTGGTAGATGTAATTTACTATTTTCTCTGATGGCATGTTAAGATGCAATTCCAAATGGCTATTTGGTTGGACATATTGTCAATCTTTTAGTTCTAGCACCACATGGAGACCTAAGGTTTGTCTCATATTTATGCCTTTATCCTTGGATCAACAAAACCTTATACTATTTGCAAATTTAGATATTGGAGACTCCTTGGAGCGTATTTTTGCACTGTCCTTCATCAGTTAGAGGTATGGTTTCTTCCCTTCCCTCTTATGGTTATATACAGGATATTTCAGTATATGTGGATTAATATAATCAATCAATTAATATATATAAAATAGGATGTGTTTCTAATCTCTCTAGGCAATTGGTATGTATCTGGGCCCTTATTTTCCTCTCTACAGTTACTGATATCCTGGTGGGGTATAGATGTTGGACTCCAAATAGGCATTTAGCAATAAGGTGAGGGGATTCTTACTACAGCTTACCCAAAAATATCTGTATTAATTTGAAGTAAGGGTGTTAATTACCCAATTTTATGAAGTGTTATATCCAATGTAAATGCTTAGCTGAAAAATAAGATCTGTGTTTTTTTTGTTTGATTTGTACTCTAATACATTACTCTTTTGTAGTGAACTGGTATGCATTTCTCCAAAAAGTCTCCTCAAGAAGCCATAGTTTGGTGAAACATGTAGAGATGATTACATTTGCAGCAGTATTATATTAATATTTTTTCTAATGTTTTTATCTAATAACATATTTTAATGTTTATAATAAAAATTTGATTTTTTTATATTATATTTTGTGTGTGGTAACTTTAAAATCCCATCTCCTACCTTCTTTATTTATCTATATAATTTGGGAATGTGGTGCCTAGGGTAATTGCAGACACCAGTTTCTCTTCTATTTAACTTAACAATTCTTTAAAAAATTATATATTCTTTTTAAATAAGTCTATCCTTGAAGAGGTCAATGTATTCTTGGCCAAGCTATATACACAATATAACCCTTAACTTTTATGCAACTCATCAACCTAAAACAAGTTTAAGAGTCCTAATAAAGTTGTGGTATTTTCTAGAAACACATACAAAAAATATATATACAGCTACTTTAATTAGTCTGATGTGTTAACCGTAAACACTATCTTACAAATGTGGCAGGGGCCCACCAGAGTTCTATTCCTCTTCTAAAATGATGTGTTCAAGTAGCCCTAAAATTACCCCCTCTAAAATTGTTTTTTTTTTCCAATGTGTATAACATGATATCTTTTTATTCACAATTATCTTATGTATTCCCTGGAAAAATGGACACTTGAAGCTCAAATGACAAAAACATTACACCAACACAAAACCTCCAGACATGCCCATATATTTGTTGAACTTTGGCTTCGGAAAATGTGATAACTTTTTATGCATCCACCCATTCCATATTTGCTCGTTTTATTTTCCTTAGCTGTTTGCTTTCTGATACTGCATGCATCCTCAGGCAGATATACACACATCAATAGATATACTGGGTTATATGTAGACACATATTTGAATTTCATGAGAAACATTCTTTAATAAAGGTTAAGCTTCCTCCTTAAGGCATTTGAGACTCCCAGCCTGAGTGCTGAAATGTTTAATGCACTTCTTTCCATGTGTTATTGCTTAAGTAATGAGCAATTATTGAATTTCTTTTTAACGTGTGAAAGGTTGTCATGCTATTTATGAGCTTTTAAGGGCACCCATACCTTTTCGCTGTCATCATTGCATATGTGGTCTTGATGTACTGGCTGACACTGAAACGTGGGGCCCAAATGACCTGCACAAGAAAACAAGAAAGGAGATTTATCATTCCTTGCAACAAATCAGTAGTGAAACCACATATACACCTCTAACCAGCCAAAATATAATGACCACTACCAAGATCCCAGATCGAACTTTACACTTTTTTTTCCAACGTGTTCCCATTAGGGATATTTGCCCTTCTTCTTGCATGTTCACCAAAACAGGAAGTGAGGGTGAAACTGCCCCCATTTAAACATGGACAGTACTTTAGATACAGAGATACAGTAAATATTACACTAATAGGTAATGTAACCTAGCTGAATTCCTTAGAATTAGAGGTGCACCGATCCAACTTTTCTAGTCCCGATACCGATGCCTGGCTTTGCGTATCTGTCAATACCGATCCGGTACTATTGTTTTGTGATAACAATTGTGCATTCAAAATCTAAAATATTATGTAATCAAAGTCAAACTCAAAACTAAAAATAATAAAATGTAGCCACAAGAAAAAAAAAACAGTTTATTGCTTGAACATACAATAGTAATCAAACAGTAAACCTGTAAAAAATATAAAGTGCAAAACCCTGACGTAGGTTCTGCTGCGACGAAACTGGATCGGCCTGTGGATCTGTTAATTTTCTGGATCCCAGATCCATCTGTTTTGCCAGTATCCAGGCCGATATCCAATCCTAATATCGGATCGGTGCATCCCTACTTATAATGTAATAAAGGATATATACATATATATGTGTGTGTGTGTGTGTGTGTGTGTGTATGTATATGTGTATATATATATATATATGTATGTATGTGTATTTTTTAATTCTTTATTTTAGAAAGGGTATATGCATATAAATCCACAGCCAGTATATACAGTAATTCGTACAAATACAATCCAGTCAGATATAATTTCAGCCAATACACATATAAAACACAAGGTATACCTGGCATGCGAGTACTCATATGTCGACTTACAAGATAACCAAAAAAGTAACCATAAATCCTGACTCAGCTGACCCATAAGTGTTCAAAAACATATGCACACATTGGAAAATGGTAATGTATAATATATCGCTGAAAAGACTACTGAGGCTATGTATCATACAACAAAGAAACATAAGAAAAGATTTTGGATATCGCCGTAATTGGTCTTTTACTTCCAAGAAACCTCTTTGGAGGAATGGATTTGATAGAGAGACCCCAAAAGGGGAGAATATGGGGTAAAGTCTTGTGATGAGATGGGAGTTTGTGCATAAGTATTGGAATGAAAGAAGGAAAGGGGGAGGGGGAGTGACTTTTATGATAGGAAGGTAAGGGGAAAATAAACGCCAAGAGCTCCATAGCCACCAGTGGTCCCCGTGCCTGAAAGTGCCATTACATTATTATTATATTTGTATTAACCCAAATGTGTCATAAACATTTTAGGCATTGGTGTTGAAGGCTCTTTTTTCATACCCAACAGATACATCTGGATAAAAATTGCACTTTATCAGCTGACCAGGCAGAAAAAAATGGATACGTTTTACTAGAAAGCCACATTTACATCAGAATATCCTAAAAAGAGGAACAAAGTTTTTTTTTTTAAACTTTTGATAAAGTGTGAAAAGGTTGAAATATCTGCTTGGATTTTTTTGCTGTCTATGTTCCTACTAAGGAAATTCTTATCACTTACTTTGTGGTCATTGGGATGGGAAAGGAAATAAGAATTTCTACAACAGAAAGCAACAGAAGCACTTTTATCAGTGCAGTAGAGAATGTTTATACACTGGGGTGATCATCATTGCCTGATTAAACTCTGTGGAACCCCCTAAGCAGTCAAAACCTTGGGGTCCCCCTCGAGAGGTTTCTGAAGGTTTCTTGTGCGTGTTCCCCAGTGGGATAACACTGAACTTAACAGTGTGCATAATCGCCACTAGAGCTTTTAAGAGACAAACTGTAATGTGAACCTGATGTCTATGGTTTATGCACTTTAAGTTGTTTTGGGGTACATTACATTAATACAGTCATTCCTCTAGAGACTTTAATGTAAAGTTTTAGTTTCTTTGAGTTGATTCATGTTTTTCTATCTTTTATAAGCTAGCTACAAAGCTTCATTGTGAATTTCTTTCAAGATCAAATAAATATTATTTTGATCCATAGTCGCAGGACCCCATAGGCTGGTGCCTATTCTATTTGGTAATCTGGAACTGGCGATCATCTCACCCTTTCTGTCTTGTTTATAGCAGATTCTTACTGATATAAAGGGGTAATTGAGATGAGTTGACTCATAGAAGTTTTAATAAACCTGAGAAACACTGCTCTACCTCATCTTGGTATATTTGGTTTTACCACTTGCATAATAATTGCCTTTAATTACTCTACTAGAAGTAAACCTAAACTGGCTGGCTACTAGTGAATGGAGGACAATACTAGAGTCTACACAGGCCAGAGAGCTAAGAACCCTTCCAAAACTCTGTGTTTATAAAAAGGATGAGGAAGGTGATTGGAGGTATTTGGGGATCAGTTCTATTTGACATGTTTCTCATGTGTGCTATGAAAATCATATGTTAATTTTCCACCTATTGGAGATCCCCAACCACCATATAAACACTAATTAAAGGCTAAATTATATCCAACAAGAATGCTTAGTTACATTGCTCTCTAGGAGGCAGCAGTGATGCATCAGCCTATTAAAAATCTGGGTCTGGGGTAGGTATTATGTTTATTTTTTAAGCCTTTAATTAGTGTTGTTTTATTTCGGGAGGGAAGGCTCCCAGATAAGTTGACCTTGCTGTTTCATTACTAGATGTTGCATTAGATGCTCCTGTATTTCTTGTATTTTATAAATCTCATTCATATATGACATGTAGTATGAGAGGACATATGGAGTACAAATATAAATATGGGTATTTCAAAATGTTTTTTTTTTTTTTCAGGCTTTAATAGTGATGGCCAGGCTATAGCAGTCTGACATGTGTCAACGCTCAGTGGAAATAACTATCAATTTCCTTTGACACTCACACTCATTTCCACTGGGGACTACGTCTCATGGCAAAGCCATAGCATTAGATTATCCCTGGAATAAATCATGTGTGCAACACTTCTTAGAACATCTGTTTAACCTCTACACAAGGGCCCACTACACAGAATACTAAGCAAAGCATAACTATGACCTTTTCTTTAGAATAGAGTTTGCTGGACAATCATCTGAGACCTGAACATTATGTTGAGCGACATTTGTGAATGTCACAGACTTTTACTACAACACACTTAGCTAGTTTACAACCCTTTGCACAAAAAAATACAATTCTACTTCCCAAAGTGACCCTGGCTATTCCTTCTGTTCAAAGTAAATATGCAAAGTATTAGTGGCATATAAATGCGGTAAATTGCCCAAAAAAAAATATCTTACATTGTGAAGAAATGCACAAAAAAAATTGTCACCTAGCATTTCATGGTCCGTTATAGCTTAGATACATCTTGCTTGAAGTCCTTTTTCTTGATTTATATGCCAGGTATATCTTGTGTTTTTATATTTGTACAGTAAATTTCGCCTAAACCTGCACCGTTTAGGAGATTTTTACTTTAGCAGCACTGGCGATGGCACCGTCGCATGTGCCCTGTCCATTGAGAGAGCCTTGCCTTTGGCCGTGACTGTGACGCATACCCTGGCCGCGATGCATATTAGCACATATGCTGTTAGGTTGCAGTTTTGTTTTTCTTTTTTTGCGGTTTACTATCACTTTAATCTTTTTAGTCTTCTCATTCCTAAGGGTATGATTTATCCTTACACTGACATTTTTTTTGCATAATATATTGAACTTTTGATAATGTTGTGGATCCCAAAGTCTTGGGACTTCTTATGTTTATTTTCAGACTTAGGCCACTTTCACACAGGCTTTCCGATCCGATCCGCCTGTCAGTTGTTCAGACGGACCGGATCAGATGCTCCATGCAGCCCTATGGAGAAGTGGCTGTCAGTAGACACATCTCCGCTGACACCCACTGCTATCCTATCCGATCCTGTCCGTGAAGTCCGGACGAATGGAAACCCTATTTTCCATACATCTGGAGGATCGGATCAGATGAGAACGGACAGAAGGTCCGTTCTCATCCGATCTCCCCATAAGGAGAGTGGGTATCTGGCAGCTCCATCTCTGCACACAGAGCGGAGACGGAGCTCTCATCTGCCTGCTCAGCGGGGATCGGCGGATCGATCCCCCGCTGAACAGAACAGACTCCGTCGGGTGCACCGCCCGTGTGAAAGGAGCCTTAGGCTTGCCATAGATGGATAAGGTTGTTTTTGATCAGCCAGGAGCTCAAAAAAAAAAAAACACATGAATTCCCCAAAAATTGTGGTGGATAAAGGAATCCTCCTCGTGGTGCTATTGTATTCTGATAGAGGGACTGGGTGAGAATACACTGATCAATGCTGCAGCTGATTGGCTGCATGCGCTGATCAAGTGGTAATTTCCAACATTCCCATTCTTGAGAAGCCAATTGCTAGATCAACTTCTATCTAGCAGGAATGCTCATAGATGAATATAAATCTATGTGGTCCCTGCTGAACCAGCTGAATTTCGATATATCTATGGCCATCTTAAAGGTCCACTTTAACAATAAATATAAATGACTAAAGAACTTTTGTCATCTCTCTTTATGGTACTATATAAGATGTATGCATCTGTGCTTACATCATCATTTAAATAAGTTCCTGAATAGCTAGTGAGCAGGCACATGTGAAGTCTCTTTGCAGGTGTACATTTAATCTGTAACATTCCAAAGGTCAATGGCAGAACTGTAGGGCTTGTGGATGGTAAAGATACAACTTGCTATTTAACTTGATAAGCACAAGGTATGCCCAGTGGCAGGACAGGATCGCCCAATGCCCAGGGCAAAGATGCCAAATTGCACCTACCCTTCATTATTTGCGAGTCTATGCTGAGGAGGGGAAGCACAGCCTGTTCCTCCTTATGGCTCTAGCCTCCTCTTTCTGCCACTTCAAGCGCTGGGCTGATAGAAGTATTGATGCCACTGTCACTACTCCTGTCAGGCTTATAGTAGAAAGAACTTGCAGGGCACCCATCCCTACAATATCTTCTGCACCCAAGTCAGCCCCCCCTTTTGCCCACCCTTGTCCCGGCCCTGGGTATGCCCCAAAGTGCCCATCATCCAGAGTGTTCTGGAGATTTCTGCTATTGAGATCGTAAAGTACTTCAATGGTCACTATTAACAGGCTTCATTAGAAGCTTGGACATACACAGTGAACATGTGTATATGCAGTGACGTATCCATAGTTAGTGTGATGATACTAATATGTTACAATTTTAAAATGGAGCTCCAAGGAAAATAAAACACATTCCAAATACATATACTGTCTGTAGTATATGTATATACAGCTGGATACCAAAAGTTTAACTTTCATGACCTCACTGTGAAAGCAATGGGGCACTCGATGAGTAAATACCAGCAAGAACAGACAAGAGAAGAGTCCAGAGCTAGCTTTATGCAATATACCCACAGGTCATTGGATCTTGGTAGTTGCAGTCACATGTCTGGAGATGGGCTTTAAAAAAAGAATTAGATCCAGTAAGTAACAATAGGCAACAGTTTACCTAGCGTAAAGTGATCCATGCCTTTTTTCTTGCTATCTCATCTAACTGTACCTGCACATAAAGGCTAATCTAATCTACCTACAGTTTCCTTTCTCATTAGACAGCTCTCCAGCACTGCAAGCATGACGGACAAGAATCGACTTTACCTCTTTTCACTTTACAATCTTTTATACCTCTTTTCCCTATTAGCTGAATTTTTTTTTCTATTTGCTGGCCTTAGAAGAAAAGAATAATTATCATTATAGAATAATTATAGAATTGATTTTGATTATTGTGATTTTTTTCTTCTGGTTGGGCCATTTTTCTTTGCAACCAAGATAAGGTGGTCCTGAGGAAGCTTATAGATGAAACACGTCGACCTTCTGGATCATTTGCAAAGTTTATCACTGATGATTACTAGTATGGCCTACACCGTATCTATAGCTATATTCTGATATTTGTAATGATTATTTTTTTTTATTTTTTTAATAAAAATTGTTAGATTTTTATAATCTTGTGTGATCATCCCTCTCTGTTACCAGTAAAGTCCAATATATTAAAAAATGTTTTTGTAGATAATGATTCAAATGGATGCGGTACTCGTACAATAATTTGCCAAAATATTCTTCCTTGTAGAGGAGGGAACCATGCATGTTTACAAAGGCATGAATCCCTCCTCTACAAGGAAAAATATTTTGGCAAATTACTGGTATGGAATGGTGCGACAATGAGATTATAACTTTGCCGGGTAACACTTCCCTCCTTTTTTTTTTTGTTACCCTTACAAAAGCCTAACACCCCTATTTTGTGAGAAAACAATAATGTAATTGTATGTCGGAAGACTGAACACAGACAGAGACTACAAACCGGGCATATGGTAGTCTGGTACTGTGACAAGGTACTGTTTAATGGGTTATTAAGATGAATGGTATGGGTCAGTTTAGATATTGCTACCCAAGGCCTGGACCTATGTACTCTTTACACAAATTAGGCCCTCGTTGTCTTATTTCATTTTGCTATTCTGTGGAGAAAATTAAAGAAAACTTTCATATAATGGTCAAAAGACTGAACTTAAAAAATGCAAGTAAATACTGGATATAATTTATGATCGCCAGGGGATCCTTAAGCCTAAAACGCTTCCCTAGTTGTTGAAATATAAAAGGCAACCATACTCAAAAACAAAAATGCTTATTTGCCATCATTAATTTCATGCTGGCATGGACAGAAATAATTTCGTAATATGCATTAAACAAAGTAATGCCACAGGGAAAAGCTTGATTACAGAGCTCAGCTGTATGGTTGCCAGTGTTTGGATACAAGTTCAGGGACACTGCTGTTGAGTGTATTCATCTCTCCACATCACACTGCAGACAAGGCAGACTTACGAACTACACCCCTGAAATTATAATGTTGTATTGTGCCTTCTAGTCTAACACTGAATCTTGAAATTGAAAAAACAGCTGGATAATAATTAGATTCACCAACTGTAGCAGTGTTTTTGTTATGTCGACGAATTCATGCAGTAGTTGTTAAACTCGGTGCGGTCAGCAAATGTGACTTAAAGCTGAACTCCGGGCGTTACAAAAAAGACAAATAATGCAGCTAATTCATTGATACATCACAATTTTTTTTTTCTTAATAAGCAAATAGCGTAAATATCTGAATTTTAATTGTCATCAGCCTCTTGCAGTCCCTGTACAACAGAGCTCAGGGTTGACACTCAGGGGACAAACAGTTCATTTGTGGACACTCAGAATGCTGAGAGGAGGAGAGAACAGAGTGATAATCTCTTTACTATGCTGCTTTTCCTCCAGTATCAAGTCACAGGTTGGAGACCTGTATTACCTAAAGAGGACCTGAACTATAAAAGTTGTGTTTGAAGAGGCAGGCGCAGGGCAAATGAGTACTCCCCGGTGTATGTAGACTCCCTACAGTTGATCTTTTCCCCATTACTGACTTTATCATTCCTTGTAGTTTACCGTGTCTTTATGTGGATGTGGCTATCTTGGTAGATCATTTATGTAAGAGCTGCATCCCCCCAATGACTGGTAATCAAATTACTGTTTTAATAACTGGTGAAAAAAAATTCAAGAAGGAATAAAAGAGGTGCAGAGAACAAACTGGATAATACAGCAGCAGGGAGATACACTGCAGCTTTCTATCTAGCAAGAACAGTAGGTAGCACATCACTAAATCTCACTCTAAGGGCTCGTATTTTCATGCAAATACTTTTATACTTGCATGAAAACCATGCAAATTTCACTTGCAGAGACATCAGTTTTCATGTGCATTTCAATGAGTTTTTATGCACGGTGACATCAGTTTTCATGGGTGCCAGTTATGTGCCCCATTCACACTAGTATTGATGTCCCACATTGCAGATTCCAGCACAGAACAAAATCCACACATGATACTAGTGTTGTGGTGTGAACAGGGCACATAGAGAACGACTGCTTTTTGTTTGCCCTTGCAGAACACGTGACGTCTCTGCACATAGTGTGATCGAGGCATAAATCTCCTGAGACTTACAGTAACGGGCACAGTGCCTTTGATTTTACACTGCAGATATACAGCTATGAGGCTGAAGGCACAGGTGTGCCTTGGGACACATGTAGTGCATTGCTATTTTTCAGGAGAAATTCAATCAAACGTTACATTTTCTGGGCACTGCCTAGGCAGACATAGGGTGCCAGCATACAGCCTTAGTGGGCTATATAATGCCCAGAGCCTGCATAACACTTTCCCAGGACCCTAAGATGCTGCCTACAGGCACCTATAGACATCAATTAGAAGATGTGACTGTATGAGGTATGCCCTGAATGCAGACTTTTAGTTGGGTATCTCAAGCATTAATTCGAAGTTCTGTTTCTTTTTTTTTTTTTTAATAGGAAAGGTCATTTTTAGTTACAAAAATACAAATAAGTACCGTAGTTACTATAAATACCATAAAAGTGTGTGTGCATTGTCCCTTAACTAGATTTTCTCTGGAAGAGTGTACTTACTTCTAATGTAAATAACATGTCTTGAGACCTCAGTGGCAGCACCAAAATGATGTGGCCCTTTGCTTACCTTTATCCAGGTCTTGGGGAACTATTTCACCTACTGAAAACAATGAAGCAGCACAATTCCTCCCACAGACACTAATGATGAGGCACTATTTCTCCCACAGACACCAATGACAGTGCATTATTCCCCCCACTAATACCAATGATGAGGCACTATTCCTCCCACTAATACCAATGATGGGGCACTATTCCTTCCACTAATACCAATGATGGGGCACTATACCTCCCATTATTAACAATGATAGGGCACTATTCCTTCCACTAACACCAATGAAGGGGAACTATTCCTCGCACTAATACCAAAGATGGGGCACTATACCTCCCACTAATAGCAATGATGGGGCACTATACCTCCCACTAATAGCAATGATGGGGCACTATTCCTCCCACTAATACCAATGATGAGGCACTACTCCTCCCACTAATACCAATGAAGGGGCACTATTCCTCCCACTAATACCAAAGATGGGGCACTATTCCTCCCACTAATACCAAAGATGGGGCACTATACCTCCCACTAATACCAATGATGGGGCACTATTCCTCCCACTGATACCAATGAAGGGGCACTATTCCTCCCACTAATACCAAAGATGGAGCACTATACCTCCCACTAATACCAATGATGGGGCACTATTCCTTCCACTAATACCAATGAAGGGGCACTATTCCTCGCACTGATACCAACAAAATGACTCAGTACTATTACTCCCACTAAGATCAATAATGGAGCATTATTTACTCCCACTGACGCCAGGGCATTTTCTACTCCTACTGGCCATAGTCTGGCTCCCCTAATGTCTGGAGGAGAGTAAACTGGCCCTTTGTTTAGAAATGATGGGGACCCCTGGCTTAGAGTGAACATGTCCACCTCACTGCCTCTTGCTGTCTGTCTAGTGAACTGGGAACTCTTTCTGCTCACCTGTTTATAATGCAGAAGAAATATTTCCAAATCCACCATTTTTAATGTCTCTGACATATAGAAAGCCTCTTGTACAATTCGTGAAGCTGTTTTCAAATTGCCAATAAGTTTAAAAGAGAAGTATGGGTTTCTCTTTTTTCCCCCGAGGTATACCTACCTAGGTGAATGCTGCATCTGTCCCCCGGCGCCTCTACACTGAGAGCCGAGCGATCCAACACCACTGATCGCTCGGTTCTGACACCTCCGTGAGCAGAGAACTGATGACTTTCAGTCAGCAACTCTCTGCTCTGCCTTCTCCTCGCTCACTGGAGCGCTGGACTGTGGAAGGGCTGGGAACGGCCGGCTCAGACTCTCAGTGACTCACTAAGAGGCTGAACTGAGTATCGGTCCAGGCACCTGGTGGATCCTGACTCCTTGGTCGTGATGACGCATTGCCTGGACAAACATCTGTGATGTCAGCAGAGAGCGGACTTCAGAAAATGGGTCACAGAACGAACTGCACTCCTGTGATCTATAGGAGATGTACAGCCAATCGAGCTTTGGCTGTACATCTCATTTAAAACCTGTCCTGCAAGGTTGACTGATTGGTTATGTATCAAGCAGAGAGAAAGGGCAAGTTTCAAAGCCCAGATTCAGGAAACTGACCCATGCAGCCAACATGCAAGAAGCCCTCTGAAATCTGCCGCAGTGGATAACTGACTACCTGGAAAAACATTGATGAGGATAGGGAACTTTGATCTGAGGTGTAGCCACATTAGAAGTTTATGTCACTATGGCTTTTAGTTTGAAAAGCGGAATAGTAGAATATAGAAGTGCTTCATATGCTAACTTTCATTTCCCCATTTCTCCATCTGGCCTAGAAAAATGACAGCTGGATTTTTACTAGCTATGATCGAGAACACAGACACCTTCCACCAATGTATCTAAAAATTGTCAAAGTATGAAAAATGCATAATTGCCAACAAATTTGGTCTAGTCCTCTGATGTTCAGGTGTTTCCCTATTATCCTTTCCAGTCAGCATTAAGACAACACAAAGAAGAAAAAAATGGGTTGGGTCATGTGGTTTCTTGTTGAATCCCACTTAATTGCTTAAAAATGTGAAGTATAAAGTACATGTCAACCTGTTATGCGTGTGACCCGCTGTAAAAGAACCTGACAAAAAGGGAAATCATCTATGTAGGTGCGTGCATGCTAAACACACAAAACAAGAAACGGAAATTTGATTTACTAGTTGAAATCGCTGACAAGGGCAACCGATGACAGAAGGAAACCTTTTCGCGCCATAACAATGTGTGTGGCACAAAATGGATGGATTATCCAGTTCACATTTCATGTAATTCACACATCCTTTGTATAACCCCACATCAGAAGCCGTTTGCTTTTATCTTTTGTAGTCTTCAAATAAATGGAGCACATGTTTTGAAGAAATGAATCTTGGGATATCAAAGGGTCAATGAGGTAGATAAAAAAAATAGCTTAAACTTGTCTTTATTAGTTCTGGTTAAAAATAACAAAACACACAAGCCTGGATTTGAGTTGAAAATAAGAAACATATTGTCTTTGAGGCAAAGCGCACAATTACACCCATAACGTTCTTGAAGGGACAGTAGCAGGTAAGATGTATTTCACAGTAGCTGGCTTCTAGGGAATAAGCCATCACCATTTATCTGACAAATTATATTACAATGCTATAAAACTCCTAAACAAAAAGAGAAGCCTGTGTCCAAGGCCAGAAGTACCTTCAAATATTACATCGGCCGTTTGTTTTTCTGGTATTTTGTTCAAAATAGTGTAGCACGCTGGCTTTTTCTGACATTTGTTGTTTACAAGTTTAAATAAGTATTTTTTTTTTGCTAGAAAATCACTTAGAACCCCCAAACATTATATATTTTTTGAGCAGAGATTCTAGAGAATAAAATGTCATTGCAATATTTTATGTCACGCGGTATTTGCGCAGCAGTCTTTTAAACGCGTTTTTTTTTTCGGGAAAAAATACACTTGGATGATTTAAAACAAAACCTTAAAGTTAGCCCAATTTTTTGTATAAAGTAAAAGATGATTTTACGCCAAGTAAATGGATACCTAACATGTCATGCTTTAAAGATGCACAGGCTTGAGGAATGGCGACAAACTGCGGCACCTATAAATCTCCATAGGCAATGCTTTAAACATTTTTACAGGTTACCTGTTTGGAGTTACAGAGGTGGTCTTGTGCTAGAATTATGCCTCCTGCCCTAACGATCGCGGCGATACTTCACATATGTGGTTTGAACAGCGTTTACATATGTGGGCACAACTTGCATATGCGTTCGATTCTGCGTGCAAGCTCAGAGGAATGGGGCGCTTACATTTTTTTTTTTCTATTTATTTTACTTTTTTTTTTTTTTTTTTACACTGTCGCTTTAATTTTTTTTGTTTTTGATAACTTTTATTTCTATTACAAGGAATGTAAACATCCCCTGTAATATAAATAAGCATGATAGGTCCTCTTTAATGAGAGATCTGGGGTCCAAAGACCCCAGATCTCTCATTTACCTTTTAAAAGCCAAACAATTTAATACATAAATTACATTTTGCCTTTAAAGGGAGAAAAAAATCCCTTGTTTATACAAGAGGTGGAAATTACATCAGTGGTTGCTCCGGTCCTCCAAAGGCATGGAGCTGAGTGGGGGCTATTTAGCCATCGACCGCACCGGATCGGTTTCCGAACGACTCCAGCAAGCTCGGGAACCACAAGGAAGCGGCAGAAGGGGCCTATTAAAATGATCCCATGGCGAATCTGCCGCTGGAACTACTTTTATCTGCCTGCCATAACCCCGGTATTTAATGTCAAAAACATGACGCATATTTAGTTAGGCGGTCGGCAAGTGGTTAATATCTGAGGATTTTATGGCTAGCCCAAGCTATGCTATGATTGCTGGAATTTATCAGATGTCTGAATCAAGAACTCTGTGCCCATAGCAACCAATCAGATTCTTTATTTAGTTCTCCCACATTGCAATCGAAACATTAAAGTGAGAATTATCTTAAGACCCTGTGATAAATTAGTCCAATTATTCTTCAATAAAAAACTCTACCGTTTTAACAAATGGGATATTGCAAGGCAGAGGGAGGGACGCGATCAGCAAAGTTGGCCTTATTTATGAAAGTGTCTGAGAAAAGAACACAGCAGAATGTAACAGACTAAGTCGATTCTTCCCTCAGACACTTTTAGTAATAAGACGCACTATAATTATGTTCTGATTAAACAAATCACGTTTCATGCAAGAAGATTTTACCTAACATCCTCTTAACTGATTTTGATTAGCTCTCAATAAATCAACGGTTCTTGTAGAATTTCCCCTGGGGTTCTTCTGCACATGTAATCTGTGTGAATCAAATGGGATTAAAAAAACCCAATGTCATTTAATGTTTAACCCCTCCATGACCAGAGGTCATTGAAGACCAGATGCCCAGACAAAATTTAGCATTGTTGATATACATTATTTAACTGGACGAAAATTCTGATCCTATTTTGTCTACCTAAATATTTTTTGAATGTTTTTAATAGACATATAAGGTTTTTTTTATAAGGTATTTATTTTAATAAATACATATTTTTTTCCGCTAAAAGTTGACAATGGGCCACAAATGTAAAAATGCATAATTGTGTTTATTAGAAAATGTAAAACTTCCTTTATTTATCATTTCGTTTTTACAATGTCTTCGTTTTAGCTGTCATAGCACCTATCCCTTGATGCCGACAGTATGCACATATGCGGTCTTACTGGATTGGCCTTTTTTTCCCTGGGGCAGCATATCTCTCTATCTGTCTATGTGTTTGGAGCACGCAGAACCGCATGCTCCCAGCACAGAGATCGGGATCTCACTGTGAGCCCCAGGTCCTGTACTAATGATCAACCACTTCAATACCAGGCACTTTTACCCCCTTCTTGCCCAGGCCAATTTTCAGCGCTGTTGCACTTTGAATGACAATTGCAAGGTCAGACAACACAGTACCCATATGAAATTTTTATATATTTTTTTCACACAAATAGAGCTTTCCTTTGGATGTATTTAATCACTACTGGGTTTTTAATTTTTTTTCCACTGTTTTTTTAAATTTTTTTGCTAAATAAACGCAAAAAAAAGGGCAAACATTTTTGAAACCCCCCCCCCCGTTTTTTCTTAGTTTTTTTATAAAATGTTGCAAATATACTTTCTTCATAAGTTTAGGCCAAAATGTATTCTGATACATTTCTTTGGTGAAAATAACCCAAATCAGTGTATATTATTCAGTCTGTAGGAAAGTTCTAGAGTCCACAAACTAATACTACTGTATATAGTATATACAGTATATCTGAAAATCAATCAATCCTGATGTACTGAGGCCTATCTCATTTCTTGAAACCCGAAAACACAGCGACAGTACATATCCCCCAAATTACCTTTTTGGAAAGTAGACAGTCTGAGGTCTTTGGTAAGAGGCATGACGCATTTTTTGAAGTTGTAATTTTTTTTCTCTTTTTTTTTTTTTTTTTTTACATCCTGTCACCAGTGCACAACAGTGTAATCATATACCTGGTGCTGCAGTGACCAAGGACACTGCCTGGTGACAGTATGTGAAAAAAAAAATGTCTTTTTTTCTTTATATATTTTTTTTTCTTTTTAGATTTTTTTACATACTGTGACCATAGCAATACAGTGTTTCCATAGTAACACTATACCACTCTAAGAAGTTGATCAGGATATATATATTATTTACATACTATTGATTGCTTATAGCAGTGAATTTCACTGCTATAAGCAAATATTTTTAATGAGTGACAGTGTGTAGACACTGTGTTTTGTTGTGATTAGCTGTGATTGGTTACCTCTAATCACATGGTACAAATGGGCTGTAATTGGCCCTGTCTGTACCATATGATCACTGTGACTAATCACAGCTAGCAACACAATTGTATACAATGAATAGCATGAATGGAAGCCATTCATTGTTTACAACTGTTATGTAATCTGCTGTGATTGGTCACAGTGATAACGTGGTACCAGCAGCAGGCTGGTACAGTGATCATCAGTCATGCGTTGTGCCCAGTGCACATAGTGGATTACAGGTCGTGTCAGAGGGGCTGCGCGAGGCGTGTTCTAGGCAGGATGTCATATGATGTCCTCCCAGAACAATAGAGTTATCAGCCAACGTCGTTTTACAATAGCCCTCGTTTTACAATAGCCCGGGCAGGAAGAAGTTAAAGTGATTGTAAAGTTTTTGTTTTCTTTCACTATAAAAATAATAAACATGTTATACTTACCTGCTCTGTTGCAGTGGATTTGCACAGAGCAGCCTGGATACACCTCTTCTTGGGTCCTTCTTCGGTGCTCCTGGCCCCTCTCTCCTTTTGAGTGACCCCACAGCAAGCAGCTTGCTATGGGGGCATCTGAGCTGAGTCACAGCTTCTTGTATCTCTTCAGACACGGAGCCCGTCCCTTCCCCGCCCCCTCTCTCTCCTGATTGGCTAGCTGACTTTTATTAACATACTACTAAAATCGGCTGAAATTCAGACATTTGGACAGTTCGTACATTTTTCGGCCAGTTAATGGGCACAAATCCGTAATCAGTTGTGACGTTTTTTTTTATCCCAAAAAAACCGAAGGACAAGTTTGGAAATTTTCTGCCGAACGAACGATAAATTGAAAGGTTAACCACTTGCCAACCAGCCAGTTATATGGCGGCAGGTTCTCCTGGAACGCACCTGTACGGCGCTTTGCAGGAGCGATCCTGAGGGCACGCACGCGCCAACTCGCCAGCAGGGAAGCCGATCCACGGAGCCAACGATTGCTGCCGGGCAACCACGATCCCTCCCCGTGAAGATAGAAGGGCGGTCTGCTATTGTAAACACAGCAGACCGTTGTTCTCTCAGCAATTAATGCAGAGCTCCTGTGTTCCTCCAATTAAGGAACACAGGTCTCGGTGTTTATTTCACAAGCCCATCCCCCCCACAGTTAGAAAACACCCCCTAGGCTCACATTTAACCCATTGATTGCCCCTGGGTTAACCCCTTCCCTGCCAGTGTCATTATTACAGTAACAGTGCATATTTTTAGCAGTGATTACTGTAGTAATGTCACTGGTCCCCCCCCCCCCAAAAGGGGTCCGATCTGTCTGCCGCAATGTCGGAGTCCCGCTAAAAATTGCTGATCGCCGCCATTACTAGTTAAATAAATAAATAAATAAAAATTACATAAATCTTTTCCCTAGTTTGTAGCAGAAAGTGAAAATGATTGTTTTTTTTTTTTTTTTTTTTTAGAATTGTCATTTTTCTTTTTTTGTTTATAGCAAAAAATAAAAATTGCACAGGTGATCAAATACCACCAAAAGACCACCAAACCACCAAAAGAAAGCTCTACTTGTGGAGGGAAAAATGGACACATCAATTTTATTTGGGTACAGCATCGCACGACCTGATCATTAAGGATCAAAATGGCCTGATCATTAAGGGGGAAAATCTTCTGGTCCAGAAGTAGATAATGTGTTTCTCGTCCAAACTGCTTTCACTGGGTATATGTGAGCAAACGAACAAAAAAATGTATTCATTTATGCCCATTGAATGATTTATCGGTCATCACATGATGGCACTATCGTTTGCTCTCACGGCCGAGTGTTCGATTTTCGAAAATTACTTTGAATGATTTCTAGTATATAGCATAACACTGCCGAACACTCGGTTCTCAGTGCTCCCCGAACAGAGAGCTGCTGACTGTCAGTTACAGCTCTCTGCTCTGCCCCCTCCTCGCTCACTGGAGCGCTGGGCTGTGGAGGGGGTGGGAGCAGCCGGCTCAGGCTCTCAGCGGCTCTTTGCTGGTCCAGGCATGTGGGCGGATCCTGACTCCAATGTCGCGATCTTGGACCGGCTCTGTGTTGTCAGCAGACAGCAGACTTCAGCCCATTGTCTGTTGAGAATGGGTCACAGGAGTGCACAGCAAACTGCACTGTTTTCCATAGGAGAAACACACCCAAATGAGCCTTGGCTGTACTTCCCCCTTAATGAATTGATCTCCACTATTCAATTAAACCGTTGCAGATTTTGTATACAATATTACATGCAGTGGAATCATCTTCCTACTATTAAGATTCCTGGAATAAACCTAACTATACGTTCTGCAGAGCAGTACATTCCAGTCCATACACCATCCTGTGAAGACAGCTGGAAAAGGTAACACATCCACACTGACATGTCATTATCGAGATTCCACTAGCAGCATCCTCACTTGGAAATGGATAGTAAAACTGAAAATAATATGTACTGAAATATTCTTTATGATGCGTATATTTTGAGTCTATGACGAGAGCTCCTAAGGGACATACTCACAAATGTATATCCATTAACATTTTTATTTGGATTTATCTAATCCATACATTTATTTATCCACATGATATGGTATAATTTTACAATTTTGTTAATAGTAGAATTTTTTGTATGGCTTTTTTTTTTTTAATTAGTAATGCAATAAATATATTTAGCCCTAATTGTTTATTTTAGTAAGCAAACCTCCCATACTGTATTATTGAACAAACTAGTTAATATAATGTTAGTAATTGAGTCAATAAAACAATGCATAGGTTGAAAAGACCTAATTTGTACAGTACTGCAGATAATGTTGGCACTTTATATAACAGCAATTAATACCAGGTACTTCTTTACACTTGGTGCTAGCTGGTACTGTCAGCCCTCTGATCTGAAGGCATTTTTTTGTACTTTTTTACTGATCATGCCCAGGATATGATTTTCACCCCAGTTCAGCACCTTTCTACTTCCCTTAACAGATCTAAAAGCGGAGGTGAACGCTAACACCAGTCACTCTGCTTCAAGCATCATTAGGAAAAGCTGAGTAGTGCCTGACTGGGGTAAAGATTCCGCTGCAAACATGATTAGAGGAGAATAAAATCTAAACCAGAAGGCTGACAAAGCACAGACGTTGCACACAGGTTTTCTAAGCCTTAATGATATTAATAATCATAATAATAATACTAGCATTCACATTTTTCAAGATTCGATTTTTTCAAAATTCAAGATTTTATTTCACCTCTAGCAGGCATATACACATGTGCTTAACCACTTCAGCTTTTACACATGTACACCCCTTAATTCAAGAGCAAATTTTACATTTCTGCAATGGGTCTGTGTATTCGGCAATGACTAAAGGCAAAACTTTTTTTTTTTCATATGGGATAGAGTAAGGGAGGGTTATAATAACCCCTGTCATATTTTTTTTTTCACCATCTGTGTCCCATTGCGAAGATTTCCCCTCACTTCCTGTCCCATAGCCACACAGGAAGTGAGGGGAAATCCCTACAAATAAAACGAAGTCCTTGGGGACCCCCAGCCGGAACTAGTGTCTTCATTTGGAAGATTTCGCCACTATTACTTTTCTGGGGACAACCCAAAATTTGGGATTTTCTTTTACTTTTAATGATAATGGTACACAGGACAAACAGCGGGGGTAATTCTCCTGAACAGAGGCACAGGCAGCAATAAAAACAGACAGGGGTTCTAATCCCTCTCCTCTCTTTCCATTTAATAATTACGCTAAAATATGCATGGTACAAAAAAATGCAAGGTATTTATAAATGAAAACAAGATTTTTTTTATTGTTGCACTTTTATAAAAACACTAAAAAAAATGAACAAAACAAATAAAAAAAAATGGAGAAGGGGAAGAAGGACTTAATTAGGGTAACCCAAGGGTTAATGCAGGGTTAAACAGAAACAAATTGTATTTAAAATAATCTACTTTTTTTCTTTTCTGGTTGAATGCATGGTAGTATGCAGTTAAAGTGGTTGTAAAGTCTTGTTTTGTTTTTTTTTGGAACAGCCTGTATCCTCCTCTTCTCAGGTCCCTCATTGCTGCTCCTGGCCCATCCCTCCTGTTGAGTGCCCCCACAGCAAGCAGCTTGCTATGGGGGCACCCGAGCTGAGATGCCGCTCCCTGTGTCCATTGCAGCCCCCTCTCTCTCCTGATTGGCTAACTGACTTTGTTTGAGAGCCGCAGGAGCAAATTGCCCTGTGGCTGTGTCTCAGCCAATCAGGAGGGAGCGTCCTGGACAGTTGAGGGAGAGAGATGGGGCTCGGGTAAGTATTAGGGGGCCGAGGAGGCCTGCTGTACACAAAAGGTTTTTTTATCTTAATGCATAGAATGCATTAACCACTTAAGCCCCGGAAGATTTTACCCCCATTCCGACCAGGACCTATTTTGCGATTCGGCACTGCGTGATTTTAACGGACAATTGCGCGGTCGTGCGACGCTGTACCTAAACGAATTTGACGTCCTTTTTTTCCCACAAACAGAGCTTTCTTTTGGTGGTATTTGATCACCTGTGCGATTTTTTGATCATGCGCTATAACCAAAAAAAGCGCGACAATTTTGCAAAAATAACATTATTTCTCACATTTTTTTATATGAAATTCCCCCCAAAAAAATGTAAATCAAAATTTTTTAACATTTTCGGCCAATTTGTTTTATGCTACATATGTTTGGTAAAAAAAATCGCAAAAAGCGTATTTTGATTGGTTTGCGCAAAAGTTATTGCGTTTACTAACTAAGGGAAAGATTTTTGTCATTTTTTTTTAACGTGTAATGGCGGTGATCTGCGATTTTTTTTTTTTGCAGTATTGCGACATTGCAGCGGACAGATCGGACCCTTGACTGACATTTTTGACACTTTTGGGGTTACCAGTGACATTTCTACAGTAATCAGTGCTATAAATATGCACTGTTACTGTAAAATTACACTGGCAGTGAAGGGGTTAACTTTTTTTGAGAGGGAGGGGTTGTGTGTGTCCCTAGGGGCGTGATTCTAACTGTGATTGGCTGTGGCTTGAGGTGTAGGAACGGCGGCGCGCGCTCGCTCCCCAGAGCCCTCACAGGCTAGCGACGTAGTACTACGTCGCTCTGCCTGTGAGGGGCTGACTGCCGCAGTAAATATACTGTGAGCAGTCGGCAAGTGGTTAAGATTAAAAACCTTCTGACTTTACAACTCCTTTAGGGTATTTACCCACCCAGCGGATCCAGTGTTGTCCTACTGAGATCTGCTTCTCTTCTGCCCCCCTGATTGGTCCTGCACTTGTTCTGGTGTGATATCATTCGGAAACTGCCGACTCTTCCGGGTTAGGCTGGCTGCTCTCCCGATTACGCGCTGCTAGGCCCGCTGCCTTTCTCTTTTCTCAATGAAGGACTATGCCTCCTGGGATATGTGACACACATATGCCAGAAAGCAGAGCAGGCAAAATTAAATTAATTTGCTTAGGCAAGTGATGTGCATGGGGGGGGGGGGGGGCAGAGAAGACCTTGCTTTGTGCACTGGTGGGCAGTCATGTTGGAACAAAAAGGGGCCATCCCCAAACTGTTTTCACAAAGTTGGGAGCATGAACTTGTCCAAAATGTATGCTGACACCTTAAGAGTTCCCTTCACTGGAACTAAGAGCCCAAGACCAACCCCTGAAAAACAACCCCACATCATAATCCCCTGTCCACCAAATGATTTGGACCAGTGCACAAAGCAAGGTCCATAAAGACATGGATGAGTGAGTTTGGGGTGGAGGAATTTGACTGGCCTGACCTCAACCCGATAGAATATCTTTGGGATCAATTATAGCGGAGAGTGAGAGCCAGGCCTTCTCTTCCACCATCAGTGCCTGACCTCACAAATGCGCTTCTGGAAGAATGGTCAAACATACCCATACACACACTCCTAAACCTTGTGGACAGCCTTCCTAGAAGAGTTGAAGCTGTTATAGCTGCAAAAGGTGGGCCAACTCAATATTGAACCCTACGGACTTAAGCCTCGTACACACGCAACGATTATCGGCCGACCGATCGACCGTCTTTTGTCCAGTGTTGTTGTGTTGGTTGGAATGTGCTCTAGACTGCACACGAATTTTCTCGGCCAACAAAAACCAACTTCAGAAGTGATGTCATGTGCTGGTTTCTTTCCGTGTGTTTTTTATTCTCTGAGCATGCCCAGTCTTGCTCATCAGATTTTTGTCTGCCGAAATCTGTACTGACTGACGGAAAATCGGCCGTTATGTTGACGGCCAACAAAAATTTTATAGCCTGCACACCAGATTTTATTCGGCCGAAAAGTCGCAGTCGGTTGTCGGAAGCATCATACTAACAAGCCGAAAATCGGCCGATCGGACGTTGGCCGAAAAATTCACGGCCAACTATCGATGCGTGTGTACGAGGCATAAGACTGGGATGCCATTAAAAATCGTATAAAGACAAGCGCCCCAATACTTTTGACAACATAATATAGGTACCCACTAGGGAGCACCCAGAAATCTATATATGAAACATTATGGCACAGGGAAAATGTAAAACCTAGAAAAATGTGTAAACAGGTTTTATTTTTGAATTTTGCAATAATAACCCAGTAGCTGAAACCGTGACAGTCTCCATTTAACACAGTGTTTAGTCTTCCAGCAGCATGTTTAGTTCTATTTGTGTTATTACCAGAAACAATGAGTGCAAGCACATTACCAAGGCGGCAAAGAAACATCCATATTCTGAAATTCAGATCTGTTTATGCCAACCAACCAGCAGAGCATTATTACTGTTTACATTAAATGTAATGCTTGAGAGCTTTCGATAAGCAGAGGGCTTCAGTGACCGGATTTCAGATGTGAATGGGTTATCCACACTCTGCAGATGCAAATGCAACAAGCATTGGAGACTGCTGTTCAGTCCTTATTAATAAACTCTGCTAAGCACAGTTCTTTTCACAGAAAAGAGTGGGAGAACTGTTTCTATCTTTGGCTGTAACCATATGCTTCAAGTCATGCTAACGTCTGTCATCCGACTTCTTAAACTGCAGGAAGAATTCTAATTCTAGAGCTGCAATGATTACAGGGCACTGGTAAATCCTTATTCTGCTCCTTTGCATCACAAGGCACTACCTGAGTCGTGATCAGGACAATGCTTCCCTTCTCTCATCTAAAACATGATAGTGCCTGAAGGAAAGAAGCATCTATTGGCCTCTGCTGAGCTGTCACCTCTATATCCACTAACAAGGGCTACAGCATTTCCAATGTAAGGACAATCCATACATGATTTATTTGGTCCTTCTATCTACCTGAACTGCCTGAAGTTCAAAAGATGTGCAACATCTGCTAGTAATATTTGGGTTACCGTAAAGCCAGAAGCCACTATATGATATCACATACAAGTCTATATACAGTTGTGCTCATAAGTTTACATACCCTGGCGGAATTTATGATTTCTTGGCCATTTTTCCGAGAATATGAATGATAACACAAAAACTTTTCTTTCCAACCTAATTTAGGCAGATGTGTTTTAAAGTTGAACTTTTTTTTATGTAGTGTTTCCTTTATGTTGTTCATCCATCCAAAACAAATTATTTTTCAGTGGACTTACCCTTTGATCTTTTGAGACCAATCTTGCAGGTGAATGTTCATGCTAACCATGCAACTGATCACTGGTGGTGATCATCATGGTGGTGGGAAATGTCAGTTCTGCAAGGCAGTGGTGTATTTTAGTTTTGTGCTGCCCTAGGCAAGACTAAAATTGGGCGCCCCCCTCCTATGTAAATGTGCCCCTCTCTTACCTTTTTTAATGGATGTGACTCCCTCCAAAATCGAAGGACTACAAGTCCCAGCATGAACCCCTGAGATCTCATGAGAGGGGGGGGGTGAGAGGGGGTGGGAGAGAGAGAGGGGGGGATGAGAGAGAGAGGGGGGTGAGAGAGAGAGGGGGATGAGAAAGAGAAATGGGGGGGTTGAGAGAGGTGGGGGTGAGAGAGGGGATTAGAGACAGAGAGAGGGGGGGTGAGAGAGAGGGGGGGGGGGGTGAGCGAGAGGGGGATGAGAGAGAGGGGGATGTGAGGGAGAGAGGGTGTGAGAGAGAGAGCGAGAGGGGGTGAGAGAGAGAGTGGGGATGAGAGAGAGAGTGGGGGGTAGGTGAGAGAGAGAGAGAGAGAGAGAGAGAGAGAGAGAGGGGGTGAGAGAGGCAGCTCTAGCAACTAGTGGCCAATAGAGTCTAAGGTGGAGGGGGGCTTTTTTGACGCCCCCCTGCAAAGTGCCGCCCTAGGCCTGGGCCTTGTTGGCCTAGGCCAAAATACAGCACTGCAAGGTCTGATCTACTTCTAAATCTGCCATGTGGTTCAGGTCTTACCAAAGCCGGCAATATATGGTTTGAATCTTGGCTGGTTCAGCAGGGACCAGCCAAGACTTTAACCATCTATGGCACATGTGGCCATTTAATGTGGTCCTCGCACTTCTGGAGCTGCGACATCCCCCTTGTCTCCCTCACCACCTTGTCTCAGCAGTCAGCAGCAGAGAGGAGGACAGATCATGTACCGCACCCCCAGGTCTCCGCCTCCCCTGGTCTCAGCATGCAGCTGACTCCAGACCTCCTCTGGTCTTCCGCCAGACCTCCTCTGGTCTTCCTCCAGACCCTGCACTTTTTGCTTCTCAGCTCTGCCCTCAGCTTCTTCCAAGCAGTAGCACAAGGTAAGGGTGCACTGTAATGTAGGGAGGGTGGGGGACTCTTCACTTCTGATGGTGGAGGGGATCTTAATATCTCACGTAAGAAAGGGTGGGGTGCTCTGAACATCTGCTTATAATTATTATGAGAATAAAACAATTCTATTGCAGTTAAAAAGTAGGGTCCCAAACTGTTGGTATCATCATTTTTTCAGACATACCGTATTTTAAATAAGAACAAATGTAAGATATTTCTACTGCAGAACAATTATGAAAAAATCTCAGTGATATTAGTGGGAAAATCATCAAACAGCTAGACATACACAACTGCTCTTTTTTCTTGCAAAATAATCTGATCTGCCGACACAATTTCCTTTTCTGATTCATAATTTCCTGTCCACATGTGAAAACTGATTTCCCTGCAATTTCACAAGGCTTACTCCAATATGCAGATTTATTAGAAAAAAATAATAAATGTCCAGTCCACACTTCTGTCCTTTTTATCCTTTAATAAGAAACAAACCCCTTACAGTGTAATAAACACTAAAAGCATGCTTTACGATTTTATTTATAACAAACAAATGTTTAGCCCCCCGTTCACATTGACTGCGGCTTTGAAATCGTGTGATTCACCTGAAATCACACTATTTCAAAGACATCTGTGCGGCTTCAGGCACAGACGTCTATTCAAGTTGCACCCGAAATCGCCAAAAGTAGTGTATGTACTACTTTTTTTAATAGATGCGGCACTGCAAAATTGGCACTGCACCAATTTGAACAGTGCGATTTCGGGCAATAGGATGTGACTTGTCATGCAATTTGACCTGTCGAAGCAGCAGACAGAAAAAAACACATAGTTCTCCTAAAGCAGTGTTCTGCCTCCAGCTCCAAAAATTAAAAGTCAGCACTGTAGCTGCTGACTTTTAATATTAGGACACTTACCTGTCCTGGAATCCAGTGGCTTCACGACTGGGTCCCTACTACAGAAGCGTGAAGCACGCTGCGCTCCTACTGGCCTGGCAGCAGGGTAAGGAGGAGGAAGGAGGAGGGGGCCGAACTTCTGATGTACCTCACCGCGGCACGGTCCGACGGAAGTGGGGACAGGGTACCTATAAAAAAAAACAAGTACCCACTCCCCTGAAAGGTGCCAAATGTGGCACCAGAGGGGGGGGGGGGGAGACAGATAAGCGGAAGTTCCACTTTTGGGTGGAACTCCGCTTTAATTGAGACAAGTACACACCATAGAGCGATAGGCTTTATTCATTTTTTATGTCGGAGGTTTACAACCACTTTAATTGGCTGCTGTCTGAATAGACTCCAATACGTGTGTACAAATTGGTTATGCACATGTGTTATCACATTCTGCATGCAAATCCTAAGCCCAAGCACTTGGGGAGGGTTAAGGAAAGACCTGGTGATCTATCTTATAGAAAAAAAAAATTTGCAAGAAAATTCTATAGAAAAGGCTTTCAAGTGTATCAGTCATGGTGCCAGAAAGCTGGCACATAGAATCATACATACAACGTCAAACTGTCCCATGCACACAATTTAATTCCATCAAAAATGTAAACTTTCCCAATTACAAATTTGAATTTTTAATGTGCTGGTTTTTCTGCTGCTCACAGTTCTTATGTGGGTTTATTAACTGTTGAATGCAATAAATGTAAAAAGGGGTGGAGCGCTTAAAACAATAGATGTAAGAATCACAATTGCTTTCACACACCTTTGTGTCTGTAATATTACCGAGGGCCCTTTCACACTAGGAGCTGCATGTGAATCGCACAAGTACGCTTAGCGTTTCCTGTGCAATTCCCATGCAGTTCTGTGCAGCGTGATTTCAGTCCATCATTTTGAATGGGCTGAAATTGCACCGCACCAAAAGTTGTGCATACACTACTTTTGGAAGCGCACTGGACCTGGATCGCGTGGTACTTTTGTACCTCGGGATCCAGTGTGGGCAAACGCACGGCGTTTGTGACCTGCATTTGGGGTGTCGTTATTTTTGCTCTGACACCCGCTGCAGATGCAATGGTAGTGTGATCGGAATGCAGTGTAGGAAACCAGCAAGGAACTTGGCTTTCCCTCACGGCATTCTAGTGTGAATGGGCCCTTAGTGCTGAAAGTTGTTATTCTTGCTAAGCGCTATAGGGGGAATATGTTGTTCCACATGTGCTGCTAAAGTTAATTACTGCTGCATTGTAAACAATTAATGTGCCTGCTTACATTTTTAATCGCAATATTCTCTTTGTATTTCTCTGAGACATCTGCCTCGCCATGCTCCTTTGACATGTAAGTACAATAACTGTTTGGTAAAATGTAGATTCCATAACACATGGCCATCAGGTAAGCATTTAATTGACTGATACATCATAATGGGTTTCTTCTGCACTTTAGCTGCACACATACCCCTTGTATATAGACACAGTTAACCCCAAAACAAAAAAGAGAAACTATGCGTAGGTGAGGGAAGAGTAACAATCAGTTGTATAAAATCATTAAACCGAGGTACATTCTGTATTTTATTTACGAAGCCCAGGAAGAAGCCAGCAGGTCGAAACTTGAACCAGGCTAAAGTAGCACAATGCTGTCATGTTTTCATTGATTATTTTATGCTTTCATTTTATTATTAGAAGTTTAACAATGATAGTGGACACAGTGGGGTTGATTTACTAGAGGCAAATACACTGTGCATGTTGCTCTCTGCAAGAGAAGTTGCTTCAGAGCTAAGTAAATGAGCAGAAGCTCTGCTGACTTCCATCATCCAATCACGTGCAAGCAAAAATGCAGTTTTCTTTATTTTCCTTGCACATGATTGGGTACTTTTTGCAAAGTGATGCTCTACCTCATTCACTAAGCTCTGGAGCAATTGCACTTGCAGAGTGCAATTACACTTTGCAAAGTGCACAGTCTATTTGCCTATAGTAAATCAACCCCAGTGTTTTAGTAGAAACATCTGTGGGATTGATTTACTAAAACTGGAGAGTGCCAAATCTGGTGCACCTCTGCATAGAAACCAATCAGCGTCAACAAGCTAAAGTTAGAAGCTGATTGGCTACAATGCAAAGCTGCACCAGATTTCGCACTCTCCAGTTTTAGTAAATCAACCCATGTATGTCTTCTTTTTGCAAAAAAAAAATCCTTGACATTATTACCAGCAAAAATGTTTCAGTGCATACTGACTGTGGCATTTGCACAGTGTGGTGCACACTCTAAGTATCTTTGAGATGCTGGAAAGCGGAGCCAAGTTCCGAGTTACTCTACCTCAATCACCACTGATTGCTTTACCACTGGCACCCTATGGCCAAGTAAAGAAGACACTGGTTTCATAAGAAGCTTTGAGAGAAGATGACAGCATCAGTGAGGACAGCATTGCTGTTGCAGCAGAGAACAATCACAGGTAAGTTTACCATAGTGTGCAAGTGTGCCTTGAATACTTACACATTATGGTAAGTGCTCTTACTTCCTGATACTGACAACAGTGGAACATGCCAACATGGTCAGCACAGATGAGCTCAGGTATGTTCGGATACTAGTCGGAACCCGCTTGAGCTTTCCCACCAGGAAGTTGTCACTGCAGATCGACAATCATAAGTGGCTAGGGCATTCTCTGCCCTACAGCTACTTGTATACATGCCCCTTGTATAGGTGCAGCTGTGGGGTGGGAAATGCCTTGGCCGATTATGACTGACAATTTGCAGTGACTGCTTCCTGGCGGGGTAGCTCAGGTGGTTTCAGACTAGTATCTGAACATACCCGAGCTTACCTCTAATGGTCAATGTGTGTTGGAATGGCCACTTGTATTTTTTACTTTTTTAAAAATATATATTTTTATTAAATGTTTGAAAAAACATTCTTCCCTGAGGGATGCCAGCCCAATACATAAGGCACAAAAATGTATATGGCCAAAGAATGGGCACCTTGGGTCAATCAACATTAACCACTTGATCGGCTCTCCTCGCCACACACTCTGACAGTGTGAGGCAAGGAGCGCCGATAAATGGCACTTCTGCATTTACATGAGACTGGCTGTGATTGGACACAGCCAATCACATGGGTAAAGAGCTGCGTCATCGGCTCTTTGATCAAATGACAGCGGAGTGATACGGCTCTAATTTTGGGACAACGTCATATGACGGTGGCCAAGAACAGCCTCTCGGATGCGCAGTGCAGCAATTGCGCTGGTCCTAGGACACGGCGCGACCCCAATCTTGATAAAGAGCCGATGACGCAGCTCTTTACCCATGTGATTGGCTGTGTCCAATCACAGCCGGTCTCATGTAAATGCAGAAGTGCCATTTATCGGCACTCCTTGCCTCACACTGTCAGAGTGCATGGTGAGGAGAGCCGATCAGCGGCTCCTCCTCGAAGGGGAGTCCAGGACAAGTAATCAGGGCACTGATCATCAGTGCCCTGATTACAGTAAAGCCAGAGCAGTGCCCATCAATGACACCAAACATTGCACATCAGTGACACCAATCAATGCTCATCAGTGACATCATTCAGTGACCATTAGTGACCCCAATCAGTGCCCATTCGTGATGCCAGTCAGTGCCTGCTCATCTGTGCTGCCCATCAATGTCATCCACTAGTGCTGCCTATCAGTACCCAGCAGTGCCACCTATCAGTGTGTATTAGTGCCACCTATCAGTGCTCATTAGCGCCGCATATCAGTGTCCATCAGTGCAGCATATTAGTGCTTTCGCATCAGTGCCACCCAGTGCCGCCTCATCAGTGCCCATCAGAGCCACTTCATCAGCGCACATCAGTGAAGGAGAAAAATTACTTATTTACAAAATTCACTGACAAAAATTTAAGAAAACCTTTTTTTTCAAAATTTTCGGTCTGTTTTCTTTCTTTTTTTGTAAAAAATAAAAAACCCAGCAGTGATTAAATACCACAAAAAGAAATCTCTATTTGTGTAAAAAAATGATAAAAACTGTCATTTGGGTACAACATTGCATGACCACGCAATTGTCATTCAAAGTGTGACAGCGCTGAAAGCTGAAAATTAGCCTGAGCAGGAAGGGGGTAAAGTGCCCAGTATTGAAGTGGTTAAGCAGATGCTTCAACAGCAGTACCTAGAAAAACTACTTATCTAAAGGAAAAGCAAACAGCTTACTGATTGTACTAATTAGAGAATAATTCAGGGGTGTCCACCGTACACAGCATGCGTGCTGCTTAAAAATGTACTTTCCCAAAATACTAGTTCAGCGCTAAAGGGCACATTGGGGTCGATTTACTAAAGGCAAATAGACTGTACACTTCGCAAAGTGCAGTTACACTCTGCAAACGCAGTTCCCCCAGAGCTTAGTAAATTAGGTAAACCTTAATTATGCAAAGAATACCCAATCACATGCAAGGAAAATTAAAAAAAACTGTATTTTCGTTTGCACATGATTGGATGATGGAAGTCAGCAGAGCTTCACCTCATTTACTAAGCTCTGGAGCAAGTCTATTTTCCTTTAGTAAATCCACCCTATTGACTCTTCCAAACCACCTTAAAAGGAGGAGGAGAAATCGCTATTCCTTTCATGGTCAACTAGACCTTTGTAATTACCAAAACTGTGAATATGGTACACCTAACTCCTGGTAATTAAATGCTATTTTAAATAAAGAGATTATCTTCCTTGTTAGATAAGCTATAAGAAAAAGAAAAATCACAGGGTTTTTACTTCTTCACTGTCCTGCCCCACTTGTCTTCTTTATTAAGTTATCTAGAGTAGCAAAGCTTCCACCTCACATCTTTACTTTAGGCCAGGGGTCTTCAAACTATGGCCCTCCAGTTGTTCAGGAACTACAATTCCCATCATGCCTAGTCATGTCTGGGCATGCCAGAATTTTACAATGCCTCATGGTATGTGTAGTTCCACAACAGCTGGAGGGCCGTCGTTTGAGGATCCCTGCTTTAGGCCATTAAACCAACTGCACATTAATTTATTATAGTACTGCAAAATCCCACATTCTAATTCCTAGCCTGTGATTACAAGGAACACTGAAGCGGGCCATTTACAATGAACTCCTAGATTGTAACAAGGCCCTCTGATTCCTCCTGTATTGAATTGTATTGTAACTATACTGTCTGCCCTCATGTTGTAAAGAGCTGCGCAAACCATTGGCACTATATAAATCCTGTATAATAATAATAATCAATCATGGATTTGTGTCTTTAGCACCCCCAATACTTGTAACATCTGGTGTTTTTAAGAATTTCACTTTAACAGTAATAAGGTTATTATATGTATAGGTTAATTCATTTGTGTACAGTGTTCAACATTTCTCAAAGCTAGATTTGTTTCAAACTAATCATCTAATTTGGTAGAATATTAATTTTTATCACGGACAGTGGAGTCCTGAGACTCATTATTAGCTTCAGTAGGGTGTCAAATGAGTTCTAATAAATGCACATATACTTGCAGCAGATTTCTGGTAATTAAATTCTTATTGTCTTAAAAGTAACAACCAAAGTAAATATGAAACGGTTCCATCTACAACTTTCAAGACTGGCTTTGGGTTTTTTTTTTTTTTGGTTTTACACTCATCCTGGAAAAGGGTACCATTTCACCACGGGAGTAAATAGCAACTTACCGTCATAAAACCCCCCAGTTAGCTGTACCTCATAGTAAGCATATCTAAGGTATAGAAATGCCTGGGTCTTTGTAGTGCTTTTAGGGGCACATTCTTTGAGTCTTGAAATAATAATTTGACTATCTGGTAGTAACATAGCAGGGGATCTGCCCATTCACATCCTTTTATTGCATGAGGAATCTCTCTAAACAGCTGGAAAAAGTATAGAAACTTAAACCTACAAAGTATTTAAAAAAAAAAAAAAAAAGAAATGCTACACAGGTAACATTAAATTATTATTATGTAAAGGCCACGTTGAGACAACATGTTGTTTTAGTATTTATCGGGCCCTTGGGGACTGAATCACAATTTGGCCTATTATACATCTTACTTCAGTACCAAGATTTTGCTAGTGGTTTGTGTTCCTACTCCTCACATTGGGCTTTATAATGAAAATGTTAAACTCTCAGTTAAAAATCCACATTATTCCACAAAATAAACGTGTCCATTCCACATTATGGAAAAATCATTAGCAAGCATGACACTATCATTTGGATTTACATGTACCACGATGGTTAGGAGGATGTACTGGAAAATAAACGTCCAGCATGTGATTTGGCTTACCAGCAACTATTTATTAATTATTTATCATAGGTACTTTTTTAGTGCTGACAATTTACGCAGCGCTTTACACATATATTGTACATTCACATTAGTCCCTGCCCTCAAGGAGCTCACAACTATTCATTAATAAAAACTTAAAATTCTGAGTGGACTTGGTCTTTAAATTATCCGCTTTAACACTGGCGTGATCAGAACCATTGCTATTGTATTACTGCATTGTTTGATTTATTCAGAAAAGCAATATTATGCAATTATGACCTATATCAACCAATGTCACTGAACTGACTAGAGTTAACAGAAATATGATTGGTTGCTAAAGGTTTATCTTGGGTTACTGTGCTTTATGTTCTTTACTGCATAAAAAATAGTATGTGTGATATCACGATCTTTACTGTATGGAGCATGCATCATTCCCATACTTATTCCAATGTGTTTCCAGGCCTTTTTGTAGATATTTCCCTCCAGGATTATCAGTGTTTGATTTGAAGCTTTTTAAAAAAATAAGTATGGTGCCAACATTATGAGAAGTAAAAAATATGTAAATGTGATTAAACGTGTGCAGCTGCCCCTTTAAGTGGGTAACCTACCTTTAAACCAGGGGTCTTAAAACTATGGCCCTCCAGTTGTTCGGGAACTACAATTCCCATCATGCCTGGTCATGTCTGTGAATGTCAGAGTTTTACAATGCCTCATGGGATGTGTAGTCCCGCAACAGCTGGAGGGCCGTAGTTTAAGGATCCCTGCTTTAAACAATAGTGTATAAAAAGTCAGGCACTACTAAACCACTTCAGTTTTTCATGAAAAATAAAAAGTAAAAAATCAATATAATAGATATAGTAAACATAAGTCCATAAAAAATATATATCAATTCACAAAAAGTGTAAATATTAAAAATTCATATAGAAGTGTAAATAGTCCCTCTTAAAGTCCTCCAACCACCGTGCTTAGAGATATAAAGTGCTTGAATCTCCTTCCATTAGTGCTCCACCACAGTGCGTACAAAATGCACACTCACCAACCATAAATGTTAAACACGCTTTAGATATTTAGGGGTACCACCTGATATCAGTCCTCAGATCACAGTTCTGATGATCCGCATATATTGCCGTATACAATCGCACCAACAACTGGCCCTCCAGATCTCCTTCTCTCATTTAAAACCACCGGGAGCCAGAAAAAAGTGTAATATTCCAAGATAGTGTAATATTGTTTAATAAAATTAAATAAGTATAAAAACAAATTTACATTGTAGGGTGCTTAGCACCAACATAAACAGCCTAGTGTGTACTGAAGGCTGCTCTGACTGAGCCGGCGTGCAAGCGATAGTTCCCCTGCACTCAGGTACAATGGTAGTATCAGAAACAAGATGCTCCAAACATAATCCACATTTGGAAGGTTCCCCAAACATAATCCACATTTGGAATGGTCTCCAAACATGATCCACATTTGGAATGGTCTCCAAACATGATCCACATTTGGAAGGTGCTCCAGACGTGATCCACATTTGGAAGGTCCTCCAAACATGATCCACATTTGGAAGGTGCTCCAAACGTGATCCACATTTGGAAGGTGCTCCAAAAATAATCCACATTTGGAAGGTGCTCCAAACATGATCCACATTTGGAAGGGGCTCCAAACATGATCCACATTTGGAAGGGGCTCCAAACATGATCCACATTTGGAAGGGGCTCCAAACATGATCCACATTTGGAAGGTGCTCCAGACGTGATCCACATTTTGAAGGTCCTCCAAACATGATCCACATTTGGAAGGTGCTCCAAACGTGATCCACATTTGGAAGGGGCTCCAAACATGATCCACATTTGGAAGGTGCTCCAGACGTGATCCACATTTTGAAGGTCCTCCAAACATGATCCACATTTGGAAGGTGCTCCAGACGTGATCCACATTTGGAAGGTCCTCCAAACATGATCCACATTTGGAAGGTGCTCCAAACATGATCCACATTTGGAAGGTGCTCCAAACGTGATCCACATTTGGAAGGGGCTCCAAACATGATCCACATTTGGGAAGACAGAACTATACCTGAGTATCCGTAAGTGGCCTTACCCTTGGTTCTTTGCCATCATAAACAAAAGAGCCTTGGGATAAGGAGACCCATCATTAAACTTCTCTTCTACCAGCAGTCTTCATGCAGTCACCATGCCACCAGTTTGCTAAAGCTCTAAAGGCTTCTCACCATGTATCTAACACATATAAATTCCCACTGGAATGTATAGTGTAACAACAAACATGCAATTTGTAAATTCACAATTTCTGGATCATTCAATTTTGTTACTTAAACAATATTATTTAATATAATGGTAACAGGTGGTTGTAAAGATTAGTATTCCAGTACTGAAGGACATATGGAGAGTGCAAAATCTGGTGCAGCTGTGCATGGTAGCCAATCAGCTTCTAACTTCAGCTTGTTCAATTAAACTTAAAAAAAAACTGGAAACTGATTATATTCTATGCAGAGCTGTACCCGTGGCAATACCATTCAATGGTGTTGTAATCTATGGAAAGTAGTATCCATTGGAGAACCTGTATTATAATTTGTCTTTTTACAAGATTGGGCCTGTGAGGTCCACTCCATGACTTGTGTATAATGCTATTTGTATAGATATAAAAGGGAAACGACAAAGCCTTGGGGATGGGAAAAAGAGAAGGAGATAAAACAGAAAACAAGGTGTTTGGGGGGGACAAGAGGAAAAACTGTGTGCTTAAAGTGTTACAAAACCCACGACCTTTGCTATATACGGTCTCCCACAGTACACAGAACATGGAAATGCAATTATTTTAGTAAATATAAACTGCTAAATACCTTTTCCTATCAGCAGTATATAGCGGTTTTATGACTTCTATCAGAGTCTAGTTAAAGCTTTGTAGGAGGAGTTTTCATTCTAGTCTCACTGTCCTAAGAGGCTGCAGGACCCCTAACCCTCCCAAGAAAAAAAAAAAGAAACTCTCTAGCAATACACACCAAACTGAACATGTGCAGAGTGACTCGAAAGACTCTGTACTATCAGGAGATGGATTGTGGACAGCAGAAGAAGGGGAGGATCAGAGTAGACAGGATCAAACAGTGTTTTAACACAATGTGGAGAATTACCCTTTAGGTTCCACATGTG
The DNA here is from genome assembly GCF_965119305.1 of Pelophylax lessonae. Taxonomy (NCBI): domain Eukaryota; kingdom Metazoa; phylum Chordata; class Amphibia; order Anura; family Ranidae; genus Pelophylax; species Pelophylax lessonae. The sequence goes on along the minus strand of NC_138768.1, from coordinate 439,057,957 downwards.
CTTTACTGCATATACAGACTTATTTTACTGTTGTGCGTTTAGCAACACTTTAACCACTTGCCGACCGCCGCACGACTATCTACGTCGGCGGTCAGCCCCTCACAGGCAAACTAACGTAGGGCTACGTTGCTTGCTTGTGAGGGTCTAGGGAGCGAGCGCGCGCCCCCGGAGGCGCACTCCCGCGTGGTCACGGGCCCCCCCGCGCGTGTGACCAGCGGACCCGATGTCCGCCAGCCACTCGGCGATCGGCGGGGGAGAGGGAGAATGTCAGGCAGCTTGTGTAAACAAGCTGCCTGTCATTCTCCTCGCTGTAAAGACACTGATCACATGGATCTACTATGTAGATCCGTTGATCAGTGTCCTTACAGCTCAAGCCACAGCCAATCACAGTAGAAAGCACGCCCCTAGGGACACACACAGCCCCTCCCTCCCAAATAAAGTTAACCCCTTCACTACCAGTGTATTTTTACAGTAACAGTGCATATATATAGCACTGATTACTGTAGAAATGTCACTGGTAACCCCAAAAGTGTCAAAAATGTCAGTCAAGGGTCCGATCTGTCCGCCGCAATGTCGCAGTACCGCAAAAAAAATCACAGATCGCCGCCATTACGCGTTAAAAAAAAAAAACAACAAAAATGACATAAATCTTTCCCTTAATTAGTAAACGCGATAACTTTTGCGCAAACCAATCAAAATACGCTTTTTGCGATTTTTTTTTACCAAACATAGGTAGCATAAAACAAATTGGCTGAAAATGTTAAAAAATTTTGATTTTTACATTTTTTTGGGGGGAATTTCATATAAAAAATATTGCTATTTTTGCAAAATTGACGCTCTTTTTTTGTTTATAGCGCGTGATCAAAAAATCGCACAGGTGATCAAATACCACCAAAAGAAAGCTCTGTTTGTGGGAAAAAAAGGACGCCAAATTAATTTAGGTACAGCGTCGCACGACCGCGCAATTGTCCGTTAAATTCACGCAGTGACGAATCGCAAAATACCCCCTGGTCGGAATGGGGGTAAAATCTTCCGGGGCTTAAGTGGTTAAGCAAAAAATGGCTGTGAAGGCTTTGTTGTGCTCTATAGTTTTAATATTTGACAGGGTTAGATATCTGAAATCAAAAAACATATTTTTCTATAAACCTGGGCACAAGTGATAAAATCACTTTCTTTGCAAGTGATGAAACCAAAGTTATAAAAGCTTGTGATAATATTATTTAATTTCCTTTTGGAATAATTTCTGATATGTGCCAGTAATATAGAATTTCTGTGAATATATCCTGTTCTCTTGATGTGTTCAAGCTTGAAATAAGTTGTGTCCTTATTTATCACAAAAAAAAATTGTTGCGCATTCTCTATTGGTATTTTTATACAATTTCCCACAAAATGAGTACAGGATTTTTTAGGGTTACTCATCAAGAATTCTAAACCTACATAACTGTTATTTGGAAAAGCATGACAATTTTTAGGGCGGCTGCCAGGTTTGCTAACCTCAGCCAAATATAGGCAGCTGTTGCTGGATCAAAATATGAAACATTTTATAGATTTAAAAATATTCACATATTATTTTATTACAAACGTTTTATTTGGAAGATCACGTTACAAACAAGATAGTAAAGTATTCTAAATCAACAGTATATAAAGGATGACAAGTATAAGGAAACAGCACATAAATAAAAGCTGAATATGAAGGGCTGGTTGCATTTAGCTAGTAAATAGTATGTACCATATTGGGAGGACAGAGAAATAAAAAACGATGGGTTACAAAAAGGCCGTATCCCAGTTATCCCATTTCTTGTTGACGAGATGCATTGTATCATACAATGTATGGTGAATACGTTCAGATAATTTGATCATCTCCATCCTGGCTAACACCTGAGACCAAGAAATGGAGGAAGAACGCCAATTAGATGCGGTTACCCAGTGAATGGATACACAAAGAGTGTGTATCAATTTTTGACAAGGAATGGGAATGTCAGGTATTGGGGTGAAGAAGAGACATAATTGCTTCGTTAAAGTAATGGGGCGACCTGTTATTAAGGTAGTTTTCATACCTGCATGTTGCCAAATTGACTGAAGGTGCTCACAGCTCCAAAAAATATGGATAAAGGAGCCAAGGTCCGGGCAGCCACAAAAACAAGAGGGAGAGATTGACGGGTAAATAGTACGGAGCTTAGTTGGAGTAAGGTACCATCTTGTGCGTACTTTGATCTCAGTTTCCCAGATTGAAATAGATCTTGTGTTTTTAAGCATATTGTTAAGCATCTCTTCCCATTCAATAGGTGTAAAAGTGAGACCAGATTCTGCTTCCCATTGGGTCATTGGTTTGGTTTTCTCTGTGAGAAAACCTTCATTTAAGCCTTGTACACATGCACCAATTGTTGGCCGACCGATCGGCCGTCTTTTGTCCAGTGTTGTTTTGTTGGTTGAAAAGTGCTCTAGACTGCACACGAATTTTGTCAGCCAACAACAACCAACTTCAGAAGTGATATCATGTGATGGTTAACTTTCCGTGTGTTTTTTCTTCTCTGAGCATGCCCAGTCTTGCTCATCTGATTTTTGTCTGCTGAAATCTGTACTGACTGACGAACAATCGGCCGTTCTGTTGATGGCCAACAAAAATTTTATAGCCTGCACACCAGATTTTGTATTTAGCTTTAGGTAGCTGTAAATGCGTGATATTATACCTTTATCCCTATATAGGAATTCACAGATATGTGCAAACTGAGTGCGTTGCAGATGGGATGTTAGTGAGCAACTGCCATGAAAAAAATACTGGCTTTGAATATATCTAAACATTTCTGAGGAAGGTAAATACAGTATCTCACAAAAGTGTGCACACCTTCACATTTTTGTAAATAATTTGATATCTTTTTATGTGACAACACTGAAGAAATGACACTTTCCTACAAGGTAAAGTAGTAAGTGCACAGCTTATATAACAGTGTAAATTTGCTTTCCCCTCAAAATAACTCAACGCACAGCCATTACTGTCTAAACCACTGGCAACAAAAGTGAGTACACCCCTAAGTCAAAATGTCCAAACTGGCCCAAAGTGTCAATATTTTGTGTGGCCACCATTATTTTCCAGCATTGCCTAAACCCTCTTGGGCATGGAGATCACCAGAGCTTCACAGGTTGCCACAGGAGTCCTCCTTCACTTCTCCATGATGACATCACAGAGCTGCTGGATGTTAGAGACCTTGCGCTCCTCCACCTTCCGTTTGAGGATGTCCACAGATGCTCCATAGGGTTTAGGTCTGGAGACATGCTTGGCCAGTTCATCACCTTTACCCTCAGCTTTTTTAGCAAGGCAGTGGTCGTCTTGGAGGTGTGTTTGGGGTCGTTATCATGTTGGAATACTGCCCTGCGGCCCAGTCTCCGAAAGGAGAGGATCATGCTCTGCTTCAGAATGTCACAGTACATGTCGGCATTCACAGTTCCCTCAATGAATTGTAGCTCCCCAGTGTCAGCAGCACTCTTGCAGCCCCAGACCATGACACACCCACCAGCATGCTTGACTGTAGGCAAGACACACTTGTCTTTGTACTCCTCACCTGGTTGCCGCCACACATGCTTGACACCATCTGAACCAAATAAGTTTATCTTGATGTCATCAGACTACAGGACATGGTTACAGTAATCCATGTCTTTAGTCTGCTTGTCTTCAGCAAACTGTTTTCAGGCTTTTTTGTGCATCATCTTTAGAAGAGGCTTCCTTCTTGAAAGACAGCCCTGCAGACCAATTTGATGCAGTGTGTGGCGTATGGTCTGAGCACTGTCAGGCTGACCCCCCCACCCCTTCAACCTGTGCAGCAATGCTGACAACCTCTGGCTATGAGGCTGAGCACGTGCACTCAACAACTTTGGTTGATCATGGCGAGGCCTGTTCTGAGTGGAACCTGTCCTGTTAAACCGCTGTATGGTCTTGGCCACCATGCTGCAGCTCAGTTTCAGGGTCTTGGCAATCTTCTTATAGCCTAGGCCATCTTTTTGTTGTGCAACATTTCTTTTTTTCAGATCCTCAGAGAGTTCTTTGCCATGAGGTGCCATGTTGAACTTCCAGTGACCAGTATGAGAGAGTGAGAGCGATAACATGAAATTTAACACAACTGCTCCCTATTCACACCTGAGACCTTGTAAAACTAAGGAGTCACATGACAGCGGGGAGGGAAAATGGCTTATTGGGCCCAATTTGGACATTTTCACTTAAATAGGCTATATTTCTAAAATCCAAGCAAACTTGATTTCACTGGTCTAAAAGAAAAAGTCTTAAAAAATGAAATGACTATGTGGCTAAAGGTGTGATTGCCATCACCCCTAATAAATGAAAAAGCACTAAATCATCATAATGTGGGATTTTTAAGGCAATCCAAATAATTTTGTATAAAAATAGCAATTTTTATTCAAGATATTTCTTTTTTACAAAAAGACAAACAAATACACATGGTTAGAACATAAAGTGCACATATGCATATGTAGACATAAAAAAACTGCAGAGGAGTGGTCATAAGTTGGGTCAATAACAGAGTGGCATTCCCCAGCTGGTTGCTGTAAAATCCATAGGAGACAACAGCATGATTGTTACCACAGGAGGGGAAGATCCGACGCGTTTCAAAATATGTAACAGATTCTTCTTCAGGGCTATTTCTGCCACTTCTGTAATGTATAATAATTATATTCAGATTGAATGCTACAGAAATGTATTGAATACCATTTCATAAACATTTAAAGAAAAAAGCAGCTTACATATTGGGTATGACCCTTTGGTATGAGTGCATCCACTAATTAAAAGACCTCCTAGGTGGAATCAGTAAATTACGTTGCAAAGGCCATGCTTGGTTTTGGACCAGCCAGACCACATTTCGCCCCTCAAGACAGATGCTGTCAGTTCAGATGAGATCTGCTCTGCTATGATCAGCTGTTCACCTGTGACTGTTCCCAGTTGGGCTGCCTTCCACTTGTTGTGAATTGTTTTAATCTGACCACAATACAAGCTCTCTTTATTTGCAACTGGACTGTGTGTGAGGTAGTGCCGCCACACCACGCTGCACCCTTCCAAACATCCATAATGTGTGTTACCACAGCACATGTCAAAGCACTTGCTTTATCTGTGATTGTGAATGACAATAACGCAATTGGGTTGATTAAATAAAACCAGAGAGTGAAAAATCTGGTGCAGCTGTGCATGGTAACCAATCAGCTTCTAACTTCAGCTTGTTCGAATAAGCTTTGACAAAAAAAAAATGGAAGCTGATTGGTTTATATGCAGAGCTTCACCAGATTTTGCACTCTCCAGTTTTATTAAATCAATCCCATTGTATCAGAACCCTACACAGAATGCACAAAAGTGCATCACAATGCATAACCAATAAAAAAGGGTTGTGTACAGTCTTATGTTTGTGGTGCATTGGCAGCTTATTCATAACAAATGAGCTGCCTTAGTTAAAGTGTGCCATAATGCGCAATTACACACTTCAATGGAATGCTTAAAGGAGAAGTACGGTCAAAGCTCGTTTAGCTGTACTTTTCCTGTGGATCACAGTTTGTTCTGCACTCCTGTGACACATTTTCAGCAGACAGTGGGCTTTAGCCCGCTGTTGGCTGACATCACAGAGCCGGTACAGGCTCAGGAAGGATCGCAACCATGTGGTCGGGATTCGCCCACATGCCTAGACCAACTGGCACCCGGCTCAGCCTCTCAGTGAGCCACTGAGAGCCTAAGCTGGCTGCTCCTGCTCCAACCAACAGCCCAGCACTACAGTGAGTGAAATGAGGGGGGGGGGGGGTGGTTGCAGAGCAGACAGTCACCAGCTCTCTGCTCACAGAACTGTGAGACAGGAGTGATCAGCAGTGTTTGATCACTCGATTCTCAGTGTTAGAGCCGGCGGTGGACAGATGCAGCTAGGTAAGTATGATTCACAAAGAAACGCAAATCCCATACATCTCTTTTAAATGTGAATATGCCCTAAATATTCAAAATTGTATAAATAACGTATGTATGAAAAACAAAAAACAGTTCAAAGGCTCCAGCTAAAAAAAAAAATATATATATATATATATATATATATTATAAATATATTTATATATACAATATATATCATTGGTTTCTAAGGGATTTGTAAGGTGTATTAATACCCTTTAACTATACAAAGGCTACTACATTACATTTTTAAAGTGCAGAAATGAAAATCCCGTTTCAAATGTATCAACATGCACAATACGTTAACTGCATGTGACAAGCTATCCCGAATTTATCTGTCTTTAGTAAAAGAAAGGTCAATACAATCATTTCAGAAGGGAATATGCCAGCACATACAAGTATGAAAATAACTGAACAGCTTTAAAAAGGCGAAATTTGCCAGAACTGAGAAAAAAAAACGACTTCTTTTGAGTAATGCTTTCTAGAAAATGTTATAAAGGTTCTGCAGCAAAAAGAAAAGAATAGAAAATCTTTGATCACCACATGTGAATAATACTCTGGAAAACAGGATTATAGTGTACTTTACAGTCATACAGTTCATAGAATGATGATGGATTACGCCGCTCTGTGACATTTAATATCATGTGCGGAGTATTTTCACTGATCCATCAAAATGTTTTCCTTGCACGGCTACAAAAACAGTCAATGCACCCAAAGCAATACTGCGTTGCCATACTTTCTGCGGAGGATGTTAGATCACAATTTATCGAACGAGAACATAATTGCAGTCCTGCTATTGTAAATGTTAAAGAACACAGACAAACAGCGTCTCGCCATATGAAAGAGATATTTATCGCGCCTGAACCTTCTACTCAGGACACACTGTCACGACATGTGCTGAGAGTAATAAATGCATTACAAGAACACATATGATCTAATGGGAATAAACGATTAGTTGACTGTGCCTGCAGCAAAGCCCGATTGAGATGTACAGTGCAGACAGCAAGAAACGCTGGATTAGAGGTACATATATTTGCATATTATTAGCTTTTTCTGGAGTAAATGGCTTGTCATCAATTCTAATTCACAGTAGAAAAATATGAGCGACATTAATGAAACTGCATGAATAAGTAACAGCACGGAATGTTGCTTGGGCAACAAAAGAATATATTTTACTATAGCAGCTCAGCACAACCAATGGCTTTGCTGGTTTATATTTAAAAGGTAACTCCACTTTCGTGGGGAAAAAAATAGCAAATAAAGAAAAAATAATATAGCGTATACAATTGCGACACAAATCATATTGTAATTGAATGTTATTAGAAATTACCTTTACTTTTCAATTTGCAGCCGCTGTAATTTTCTGAAAATGCAATGCAATATGGCTACCTGGAGTTGTTCTGTACACAGTATGTATACTGACCACACCCCAGAAATTATTTCCTGCTTGTGAGATTGGCTCACCAATTTTCCCAGAAGTCTGCCTAAGATACAAGTCAGATTTCTGGTATCCCCTTCAATAAAAATGTCATCCCCTGCAATAAAAACATAATTTCCTGCTTGTGTGATTGGCTCACCAATTTTCCCAGAAGTCTGCCTAAGATACAAGTCAGATTTCTGGTATCCCCTTCAATAAAAATGTCATCCCCTGCAATAAAAATGTCATATTTGGTGAGATACTTCCAATGGGACCATGTCTAAAGGGATGCGGGCCTAGCAGCTTTCCTCATTAGTGCTCTGCAGCAGCACAGCTGGTTGATAATTATGAAGCCACTCCCATTAGACCTATTCAGCATAGAGGCACAGAGGAACAAACAGGGATTTATTCAGAATAACAAAAGGTAGGAATCTGTAACAAAGTTTATTATAATCCCTGCAATGTACAGAGATTACCCAGAGAGAAATGTTTTTTTCTCAACAAAAGTGGAGTTATGCTTTAAGAAAAAAAAAAAAAAATTGCTGCAAGCCACTACATGACTTTTTGGCATGTAATAAACTGCAGAACCTTTAATAATAAAACATTTAGGCATCATGCACACCGGACATTTTGAATGCTGCTGTTAGGGGTGTCTGCCTTTTATTTCTTTTTTTTTGTTGCCTCTAAACGCCCCTGCATGTTAGCCTATGTGTCCCTGCGCACAGGCTTTTAGAGGAGTTTAGAGGCAGGAAAAAAATCCACTGCCAGTGCAACCAAGAGAAGCATCGTTTTGGCAGAAAAAATGCTTGATACATGTAAACGTGTCTAAATGCGTGATAACGCTGGGCGTATTTAGTGCTTGTCAGGTACATCATTTCAATGGCCAGAATAAATTATTATTCTGTCCATTGAAATTAATTAATGTCCAATAGTTTGATGCACCTAAACACACGCATTGCACTACTGCCAGGAGGAAAGGCACCTAGAAGACGTAGCCAAACGTCTAGTGCGCATGGGGCCTTGGAATGCTTAAAGGTCATCATCAAGAAAAAGAAAAATGCACCTTCACAATGGGACTGCACCTACACTGCAAGGGTTAAATGCTCATTTAGGTCTAGGGAGCTGCGAAAAGTAGTTTTGATATTGGAACTGCCGTGTATCTAGCAGCTGATGCTCTCTTCTAGTCCTCCAACCTCTGGCAGTAGACTGTACTTCAGCGCCCTCTACTATGGGCTCTGTCTTGGATTTGATAAGGGCATTCAACCGCCGGAGTATAGGGAACCGGTCTTAAAGCGGAATTCCGGCCTATTATGCGACTTTAGCGATTCCTGGAGTGCTCGCTATGCTGATCAACAATTGGGCATTTTCAGTTTTTTTCAGGGGTCCCTTATCTTATTTCCAGGGCATTTTTGATTGTACTTCCTCCTTCCCCCCTCTGTAGCCACGGCCACCGACATCACTTCCGCCTTTGCATTGTATCCTGGGAGCTGTTTGTCATCACTCCCAGGAGGCTGGAATCAGGAAGAACTCCCAGAACACTCCCTGGAATCAGGAAGAAGGACACAGCAGATTACACTACAGCTTCAGATGCCCACATCTAAGATGGCCACGCCCAGACAGCGTTTTTAAAAGTAAGATTTTGACTAAAATCCAATACTGTACATCTTGTAGGTATGAGAATAGCGGTTCTGTAAAGGGCAATGGATTAGTATTATTTGTTTTTTTTTAGTTAAAAAACGTATTTGAGGCCGGAAATCCGCTTTAAGCCTAGTACACAAAAGCGATATGTCTGACGACATCGGCCTGTGTATATGGCAGCCGGTCTGACAGAAGCCGGCCATTCAGGTGGCTCCTGTTGAAGGGTCAAGAAAATGATCTGCCGACCGACTCCCAATAAGTGCTCTCAGCCAACGGCTCAAAGCGCTGACCGGAGTGTTCTGGTGGGGGCCGCCCCCCTGTCAGAACAAAATAGCTTAGCAAGGGAGATCGCTGTACTAAATTGGATTGTTAGTACAGCAGCTCTGACCTGAGCTGTCAGTCCAGAAGTAAGAATGCATTTGAGAGATGTAAAACAAAGGAAGATAAAGATGGAAGGTACATTCTAGTTACAGTATATTTAGACATATTACATTTATTATACTTTATAACAAAATATGAGTTTAATGTCACTCCAATGCCAGTTATTTTAACTATATCAATATTTCCAGAAGACAGGCTTTTACAATTTGACAAATCACAAATTATTGAACAGGGTGAAATTGTGAGTTGATAGACACCAAATATGATATAAATCCTGTGTACGTCTTCCTTAAAAGGTGTAATTTCTCCCATCGGCCTAGTGTTCCCCACAATGTAAGCATTTTTGATGTCTAACCGATTATTTTTTTAGTATATTAGTGTACCCATGTTTTATGAAGGCATCTCAGTTACAACTGTAATTATGGAATATAAACTTGAGTTGGGCTTTGGTAGTTAAAAACCTCAGACTAGAATGTGTATTTGCTTTCAGATGATTTCACAACAGGTTATTTACAACAGGGCTATGTTAAAAAGAATTGCAGACTCTGCAAAGTACTGTTTATGATACTGCTAGAGGTCAGTGTTAATTTTGGCAGCAAATTTCAATTTAGTTTTAGTCTTAGTCTTAGGACTAAAATGGCATTTTAGTTTTAGTCCTATTTTAGTCTTCTGCAAGTGTTTTAGTTTTAGTCGTTTTTAGTCGACTAAAACTCCAGTATATTTTAGTCGACTAAAACGCCCTACATTTTAGTCGACTAAAACTCATTTTAGTCATCTATAATCGAATGGGTGTAGTTCAATTGTAATTTGTAATGCATTATTTAAGCATTTCTCTACAATTTCCAAACTCATCATATACTACTGCTGGTCCTGGAGTGAAAAATCTAATATGTTATTATTTATGCTTTGAGCATGCACCAGTGTTAATTTTTGGCAGCAAATTTCGATTTAGTTTTAGTTATAGTCTTTTGACTAAAATGCCATTTTAGTTTTAGTCGTATTTTAGTCTTAAGACTAAAATGCCATTTTAGTTTTAGTCGTATTTTAGTCATCTGAATTGTGTTAGTCGACTAAAACGTTTTAGTCGGTTTTAGTCGACTAAATTAACACTGCTAGAGGTTTACAACATCCTGCATCTAAGGTTCTGTGCTTTGTTCCAATATGTCTTCGAACACATCTGTGTTCTAGTAGGGGGTTACATGAAATGTGTCACTTCTCCAAATTAAGATGTAATTTTTACCATTGCCGCTAGCCTGCGGACAAATTTGTCCATATTCGGAGATTTGGATGTATCTGAACCTCTTTATCACAATAATACCAGATTTCACTAAATCCAAAATAAATAATAGCGAAAAAATAATAATAATTTGTATTTATTCAGAAGACATGATGCAATAGTTTGGGCTTCTTGTTACTGTTTGAAACATCTGAAATAACATAACATAACAAATGATCTGAATTCAGATCTATTCGCTTATTTTCTAGTGTGCTGATTCTTTTTGCATTAACATTTTTCATTATTATGAAAAATGCACTACATATGAAATGGAAACAAATTCCAATAAATACAGCAAACTATAAAACTAAAATAAGATGATTCCTACTTATTGTGTTTGGTATTTCTGCACACTGGTATTTTAATGAAGGCTTTAGGTCCGCTTTAAATCCCCCTTCTCCTTCCTCCATTGAGAAAGGAAGGGGAGCGCTCAACAATGTAAACAGTACTTTGGCGATCACTGTGATTGGTCACCACAGCAATCATGTGGCAAAGATGCACTCCAAGCAACTATTTGCCTTAACCTGATGCATTCCACTGTCTAAAGTCAGTTGGAGAAGTGGTTTTGTGAGCTGTGTCCGGAGGACATGAAAGTAAATGGACGTTCACCTATCCTAACAAGGGCACTGTCTGGTCGCTTAGGCACGATAGCCCAACATAAAATGGTTAAAAAAGAATGCATGTAATAGCTTAATTTATTTCAAAGTCTGAGTCTTAAGGGCCATACACACTATATAAGATTTTCTGAAGACTTTTTCCTTCAGATGTACCTTTTCTATGTAGTGCAAGGGCCTGCCTGATTGCATACAAATTGAAAGTGTTTAGGTCTGACCTCATATTATATGGTTTTGGTAAATCTAAAGGAAAAAGTCTTCAGAAAATCTTATAGTGTGTATGGCCCATTAATCTTGCACTGTGAAAATATATTTATTGCCAAAATGAAATAAATAAATAAAAAAGCTATTTAAAACACCTTTATCCAGATGGAAGTAGCAGCAGGGAATACTACTCAAATTAATATATCATTTATTAATGTATGTATCACCTCCCAATGCTTGTACCATCTGTTTAAAAGGTGTTTTAGAGAAGTTGATTTTAAATGTGATAAGGTTATAATCTAGGTTATATATTGTTTGTATAGTGTCAACCATTTATCAGGACTAGAATTATTTGAAACGAATGATGGAAATTGGGAGCAGCAGCTGTGTCCCTGCGATACATTCAGTTAAATGTGGATTGGGATATGTCATTGGTTGCTAGGACGCCGGCGGTAGGGAAGCTATCATTCATGACAGGTGGGTGAACAGACCATTTAGTTCATTCATTCACCGAAATGTGAACAGCTAGAGTTGGAGACCACTGACAACTAGCGAATCCTGCATTGCCTTGTACTAGAATCTCATCCTCACTTACTAGGAGCTGTAGCTTATTTAAGGATTTAAATTGTAATGGCATCTACTGCTGAAATCTGGCACATCATTTAAAAACATCTCTCAATGCGTTACTAATGAGTCCCCTGTTTCTGTGTGTAATCTGTAGCTTGAGCTGCAGTGCTTGTAAACAAAACACTTTTTTAACAGGATGTGAATAGAGATACACATGTTAAAAGGAGCCTAAATCATAGGCAAACTAATCCTGGTGGCTTGAGATTTGACCTGGATTGGGTTGATTTATGAATATTGAATATCTCCAAATATCAATGGATCCACAAGAACTGGAACTATTTTCTTGGTTTTTCTTTTTTGTTTTTTTTTGTTTATTTTTAAATGTTAAGAGCAAGGGGCCCAAGAAGAAATTCAAACCCCAATGTACTAGAAAATTGGTCTTTTGATACCAAACTTTTTTAATAGGAGTAAAATGCATCTCATGAAAAAGTGTGTCTTCTGAAATTGTTAGTGTTATAATAAGCATGTCCAATTAAATGCAATGTTACAGTAGTATATGTGCATAAATCTTGTTAACACTAATACCCCACTGGCACTAAGAATAGGACTCAGGACTAGGCCATTTTCTTCACCACAAAGTGTATATTCTAACAAATGAGTTGATCTGACATCTGTGTGGGTGCACAGCGCTGCATGCCAACAGTGTGAGTTAAGGGACATGCACCCACACAGATGTCATATTGGGTGCAGCAGCTGCATCCCAATTGACATCAATGGGACTGCCTGCACGGGGATGCACAAACACCTGTGAATCCCCATGTGAGTAAGCACAGCCATGCACAGGTTTACATTGTACTATGTAAACAAGTCATTATTATGTTTTGTTTTATTTTTTTACAATTTTATTTTTAATATTCTTTTCCTTTTTGGAGGGGGGGGGGGGGTCTAAAGTCTAAACAGACCCCTGATATCTCTTTTGAGACAGAGAAAGGAATTGAGGACATAGAGTCCTTGTTACCTTTCTCAGCAGCCTCAGCTCTGTACAGAGGCTTCATATTCATTCACAAACGGAAGCACAGTAAACAGTTTACTATGCTTCAGTGATCAATGAACACGGGAGTGATTGGTACGGATCACTGACTGTGTTCATTCAGGAAGGGACTGGTAAACATAATATGTTTACCAGCTTTCCTCCCCATCTCCTGACACCGATCCCTGCCCCAGCAGCCAGTGGGAGGGGTAGGAGGGGAACCCAGCCAGCAACGCTGTAGAGGGGAGGGGGGCAGGGGATCTATGAGGGGGGCCCAGTACAGGGGGAGTGGACCAGCGGGGGCGATCTATTTTGATATTTAAATCCCCCGTGGTTCCCCTGCAGCACCCAAAGCTGAAGGGAGGGAATAGGAGGAGAAGCTGGCAGCTGTAGGGGAGCCACATGGGATTGATGCTGTAGGGGAAGGGGGTTGGTGCTGGGTTGGGGGAATCTGCAGGGCTGCAGGGGATTAGTGCTGGGGGGTACATAAGAGAGAAGGGGGGCTGTTAGAGAACACCTGAGCAGTGGGGATGTAGAACAGCAGAAAGTAAGGAAGACACAGGGCAGAGAAATGGTGGGGGGGGGGGGGCACATTTTAGGTGAATAGTTCTGATCACAGCTGTTAGTTTGTTCAGCAGAGCCTGCTAAACAGTTTTGGTCACTGAGCAGAAGGCAAAATGCCAGTCTGTATAGCATACTGACCTGAGCAGCTGGAAGTGGTTCTGTAGGTCTGTACACAGTACAGGCCTGGCAGCGAACAGGTTAAAACAAGTAATCCCTCACCTCTCTAGCTGCTTGTACTATGAAGTAATTTATTCTTAAAAATCCTTAAGTATCACAACAAAGACACTAAAGTGGGTTTTAGTTAGTTTTTAATAGCTTAGAGATATCTGCTGTGTGTTTACATTAGAAGGCTGCCAGGCTGCCAACATTTTCTGCATTGAAAGTAAGGCTGATGTCAGATGGGCGATTCTGCCACCAGATTGCTAGTGGCAAGATCATTAAATAGTCTGCCCGTCTGTCGCTATAGAATCTCTCCCTCTGTAACCAGATGCAGTGAGGTGTTACCTTGTCTCTGCCTCAAACGCTGCTGAATTCCAGTCGCTAGTGATGGCATCCATCTCTCATCTCAGCTACAGAATGTGGGATGCCTCTTAACAATCCAGTTCTTGACAATTTCGACAAATTGCCAGCCGTAGGATAGCTAGTCACCCATCTGACATCAGGGAAAATAAATGTGATTTCTTTGCCTCTGTTGTGACGTTTGTAGATGAATTTCCTCAAAATGCCTATAGCCACAGAGGTGAAAAAGGGCTGGTTGTAAAGTGCTTCTACTGCTTGTTCAGAATATGGGAAAACTTTGTTGTGCCTAGTTTAATCGTTTTAGTTTTTTTAAATGCAAACATCCTATGTTATTCTATGATACATCCATGATATTTTATATCACTTATCATAATATTAAAGTAGAGTTCCGGGTTCTAGCTAACTAATCTTAAAAATGATTTCCCCCCTCCTAACACCTATGCTGATTAACCTGTGTAAGAAAGTATAACATACCTTTCTATTTGTATAATTACTGTATACTTCTGCTAACTTACCTATTTTCAGGCTTCTCCGGTCTGGTCTTATGATCTAGTTCCCCTGTGTCAGCAAGCAGTGGCTGCAGGGGAGAAGAGGAAACACTGACAATGGATGGGCCAGAGAAAGCCTATAGGTGACATCAACGCTCCCAGGCATTGCCTGGGGAAGCACTCTCTTCTCTCCCTAAAGCTGGCGCTGAATGACACAGGGGAGATCCCATGACTGGGTCAGTGCAGCTTGAAAAATATAAGTATAAAGATCTTTCTTGCACAGATTAGTCAGAATAGGTGTTAGAAAAGAGATGGGAGGGGACATTGTTAAGATTAGTTAGGTATATCATGTATTTCTGCGTTTTTGATATTTTTTGCGCTATGAAAAAAACAAACGACAATTTTGAAAAAAAAAAAAAAAACAAAACAATATTTTTTACTTTCTGCCATAAAACATATCCAATAAAAAAATTAAAAAAATCAAATTTCTTCATAAATTTAGGCCAACATGAATCCTGCTACATATTTTTGGTATAAAAATCAGAATAAGTATATATTGATTGGTTTATGCAAAAGTTATAGCATCAACTATCTATGGTATATATACTGGAATTTTTATTTATTTATTTTTATCCTAGTTATTTATCAGCGACTTATAGCAGGACTACGATATTGTGGCGGTCAATCGGACACTAATGGACACTTTTGACACAGGAACCAGTGACATTAATTCAGTGATCAGTGCTAAAAATATGCACTTGCATTGTACTAATGACACTGGCTGGGAAGGGGTTAAACATCTAGGGCAATCAAAGGGTTAATTGTGTGCCTAGGCAGTGTTTTTGTGTACTGTGTTTAGTGTTTTTACTAAGGGAAGTGATGGATTTTATTTGCCTGCTTTGCAAGGAAAGAAAATCTATCACTTACCCCCTGTCAGAACAGCTTTCCCTTGCTTACATAGGCAGAGCTACATCCAGCCTCTCTTCCCAACGATCAGCAGGTGCCAGCGGACATCCATTCGCCTGGACCCGCTGATCGGCTTCTGCTGCACTTCCTAGGAAGAAGTGCAGAATCTCGTTTATATACGAGAACCCTGTAGCATTAAATATGCCATGGGGTGGCCGTTAAGTGGGTAAAAACACTGCAAGTACAGAAAAATCCCCTGCCAGAAATACCAGTATGCTAGTAACTTGTGTTTGAGTTTAGCAATGAAATCCTAAGCAGTGTCCGTATCCAATTATTTTCTCCATTGCTAAAGAACACCTCCCTTTCTCTTCATCACCACCCAATAAGGATCGGATCACACCTATGCATTTTTAGTGATTTTTGCATTTTTCAGAAATGCACTACAGTCCATTTAACATGGTTTCCTATGGAACACGTTCTGTAGTGCAAATCTCTGAAATGCAAAAAGCACTAAAAATGCATAGGTGTGAATCAGGCCTTGGGGGGGGGGGGGGGGTTGCTATAGTGCACAAAAGAGACCTGGGCAGGGTTAAAGAGGTTTTAATCCCTCTTATAACTTGTACCTATAGGTAAGCCTTTAATAAGGCCTACCTATAGGTACTGTAAATATCTCCTAAACATGCACCGTTTAGGAGATATTTACTTTTAATGCAGCCGATGACATCATTGGCGCATGCGCTCTGAAGGAACGGCCACCCATGCCGTTCCTTCAGAGCCCTGTGCCGTGAACGGCGGCTCCCCTGTGATGTCCCTGTGCCTCCGGCCAATCAGATGGCCGGAGGACGCGAACCAGGAAGCAGGATGGCAGAACATGTTGGCCGTCCTGTCGCTAAGCGGGCGGCACTGCGGAGGCTTCGTTCTAAGGTAAGTATTTCATAGTGAGCTATTTTGCAATGAATACTAGCTCATTATGCCTTTGTCTTACAGGGTTTTTTTTTTTTTTCTTTTTTTCATTTTTTTGGGGGGGTTTATGTCTACCTCTTTAATAATACTGCTTGCAATTTCAGATATGCACAGAATATTTATTTTTTTTTTTTTGCCCAGACATACAGATCTCAGTTGAAAAAAAAAAAAAACGCTATTGGTAATAAACAGTATAGTAACTGTTGGTAACTGTTACTAGTAACTGTTAGTTGTTGGTAATAAACAGTATAGTAACTGCAGCTTACAACATGTTAAGCCTCTGAATACAAACACTTCCTGAAGTATTAAGCTGCAAAATGATTTGAGGAAGTTTATCTATCCACTGGAAAACAGTTTGCAGCCTCATTTAGATCCAGGATGAGGGTTGCAAATAAGGAGTGAGAGGGCCGTATGCTACCCAATATACACCTGTTTGCCATGCCTTGTCTAGAGTATATTTGTCTTGTAAAATTATTTTCCATGCTGTAATCTTGCCAACATGTACAGTAACATTCCAGAATATTTAGAAATTACAATATTTTCATTACAGCTGACCCACTGCATTCTTGGCTCAATAAATAAAAAATACAGCCAACGCGTTTTTTTTTTTTTTTCTTTTACTGTTTCAAATGGTGACTTGGTACTGTATATGATGAATAAGTAATAACTGCTAGACTGTTTTTCATACCTCAGGCTGATGTATAAGCTTTATATTTATTATTAATAGGGAAACATTTTATAATCCCTTAAAACCAGCTAATAAGTGGACTCTGTGTACTCAAGTCTTGCCTTTACCCCCAGACCTACAAACCAACATGGTACTTCATATTCTCAGTGTCTACATCTATTGTGCATCTAAAATCCAGTCATTTGTCACCATTTATGTTTCTCCTGTATAATTTGGGTAACCTGAAATATCCATTGAGCAATAAAATCCCTGTTGCCACCAAACTCCTTTCACCCACCTCCTCCTTTGATCTCACACAAAGATCTTCTGCTCCAACTCACATTGGAGGACACACACTTGTGATTCACGTCTACTCCATATTATATTTACCAGACGCTCCTTTCCCATTTCATCACAATCCAATAATTTCCTCTCTCCCTGTCCTGCAACCCTTCCTCCAGACAAGTACCCTAACTTATGCAAAGTTGGTAAGTTTTTTGTGCAATGTACACCTCTGCCTTATGCAGGACATACACGGGATGAATTCCGAGGATCAGAAATTTCTTTCTTTTGTGATCCAATGGCGCCATCATTGATTTCGAAATTCGTCCCAACCAAGCCTTCAATTTCACCTCATGTTGCTACAGAAAATAGTTTTTGTGGCTGGGAATCTTCTTTTCTTTCTGGGAATTTTCTTTTCTTTCAGGGAATTTTTTTTTTGTGCTCATGCGCATTTATTTTTCAATTATATTCCGCACACGATTCTCCCATCATTGGTTAGAAAATCATTTGTTTTTCAAAAAATTTCCAACATGCCCAATCACTTATATTTGATGGTCGCACAAAAATCGGCTGTTGCTGCTGCTCAATAATGGTGCGAAATTCGAATGAAAATTCTTAGAAAAGATTTTCAAAAGAAAATTCTTTCAGAATTCGACCCATGTATTGCCGGCCTTAGACTTACTAAAAATGTTTTCATTGCTGTTCATTCCTTCCTGTCTCTCTGAACACGTAAGAAGCAATAACAGAGATAAAAACCTGAAATTAATTTTAATTTTCATCTACTCCATACAAAACTAAACAAAAACATTTTTGGCAACAGGGCTAGGCTAAGTGTCCATTCACACTGGTACGACTTGGTCAGCCTGACAAGTCACACACTGTCGCGTCCCATAGTGTAGTACAGGACCGGTTCTAATAGGAGGGACACAAGTCGCTCCGACTTAGAAAAAGGGTCCTGTACTACTTCGGGGCGACCTGCATAGACATTCATTTTATGAAGTCCATGCAAGTCACACCGAAGTCGTGCTGCACGCGACTTCACAGGTCGCCCCCTAAGTGGGAGCGACGTAGTGTGAACTGAGCCCTAGGCTTTACTCTGGTCATCTATTAACCACTCCCCGCAAACCGACGTACCTGTACGTCGGCTTGAAGAAGTGGTTGCACCGAGATGATGCCTGCAGCTGCAGGCATCAACCTGGTACTGTTTTTTAGAGACTTTTAGGCTTTTAGGGGATAACAACCGATGCGGCTTAGCAACCACTCTGCCATTATCCCAGTGAGCCAGAGGGGACGCCCCCCCCTCCCGTGTCTCTGGAGATTTTTAAGTACTGTAGTTTTTCACCATTCCACGAGTGTGCGCAATTTTAAACTATAACATGTTAGGTATCTATTTACTCGGCGTGACATCATCTTTCACAATATACAAAAGAATTGTGCTAACTTTACTGTTTAGTTTTTTTTAATTTAGTGAAATGTATTTTTTCCCAAAAAACTGCATTTGAAAGATCGCTGCGAAAATACCGCGTGCCAGAAAATATTGCAATGACCACCATTTTATTCTCCAGAGTCTTTGCTAAAAAATATATATAATGTTTGGGGGTTCTAAGTAATTTTTTAGCAAAAAATACTGAATTTAACTTGTAAACAACAAGTGTCAGAAATAGGCTTGGTCCAAAGTTAATAAACAAAGTTAATGTCACTCCCAGATCAGTTTGCATATCGCAGTGCGAACTGTCAGTTCAGACATGAATCAGATCACATAGGTGTGAACCGCCATGCAATCCAATTCTGGTGCAGACCCAAAAAAGGGTCCTGTGCAACTTTGGTCCAAATCTGATGCAAATTTAGCCATACAATCTGTATGGCTGAATTCATATCGCACAGACATTGCATGTGATTTGCAGAGCAGTGCGCTCCGAATCACATGCGATGTATGACATCATATATATACATGAACCAGGTCTTATGTTATAATTAAAACTCACCTGTCTCTGTGATTGACCTGCAATTGTGCAAACACAGTATGGTTCACATGCAAAATTATTCTTTAAAAAGGAATTTTGAGTCATTTTACGTATTTTTACTACACCAGCACACACTACAAACAGTGAGTCAGTGCCTCTTCAAAAAATGTTTCAAGAAAGAAGACAAGTCATTCAACAGACTTCTGTCTGCACATGTTCTGGCAGGTGCTTATTTATTTCCTTACTCTAAGTGAGCACAGCCTGCATAGGTAAGGTGCCAGTCATACTCATGATACCAAGTTACCAGCAGCGAAATTATATTTATTGTGAAGACAGAGTCACATAAGTCATAAGAAACCAAATATTTTGGAGCTTATTGAGTAATGCTCATGTGGCATGCTCAACTTATAATGCACACAGCCTGTTGGTGGCTCCCACAAGATGGTGCCACATCATTTTTCCTGCCTACTATTAACTTGTCAAATCCATTCATCACAATTAATTGCGGTATAGGATCTTACTACTTGCTCTACAAACACTGTGCTATTAAGATATAGCCAATTGCGAATTCTTTAAACAGATCACACAGTTCTAACAGTAAATAAAGTTTGCCCTGCAGCACCTCCTGAAAAAGAGAATACCAGTTTGAAAAAAGCTGGATATTGTAATTAAATAAGGAATTGTTGGGATAACAATATATAAATGGCTAACATGATTTTGTTGCACATGAAGACCAGCTAATTTGCCAATCAAAGGCTTTCTATTACATGGCACACATAAACCATACCCTCAAATTAGCAGAAAAAAATACCTTTTGCTTGTACCAAAAATTTTCAAAAGTACTGGTAAACATAACCACAAGTTCCTTTCTCATATTGGTGTTGATTTTTTAATAAAACGTTACCAGCCTGCCTAGATGGTATATTAAAGCCCAACTATTGGCCAAGTTTTTTTATTTAGTTTAGAATTGAGCAGGGAAAAGTTAAAACCTCTGCCAGGTTCTTGTTCGATAAGTTTTTAATTCATTTACTTATTTGAAGAATTTCCCAGGTCCTAGATGAGCAATGAAACAAACAAATGAAACAAGGTCATTAGGACAATAAGTGGGGTCGGCAACCTATCAATCGCGATCTACTCTTCAACTGCAGGCAGGTGCCAGGTTGATCACGATCTGGTCCCTGCCTTGCCAACCCCCAACTGGCAGAGCTGCGCAGCAAAGCAGAGACGTGCAATAGCTAATCCTAGCCAGCAAAGGCATTTCCCACCCCGCAGCACAACCTTTGCTTATGTGTTCGGGATGGGTACTGCCTCTGCCGCCTATGACAGCTGCAGGATAGCTTGGCGGGTTTGGGCTCTTATGCGAGCGTGCCTGAGCTCCTCCCAGTTGGCCCTCCTCTTCAGTTCATCTAGGCACTTGTGGATGACATCATGAAGAATGGACAATAGAGAAGGATCAGCTGGGATTAGCACTAGAACAGAGAACACAGTACAATGCACTGCCCCCCAGTGGTGTGCCTTCCTGACCCTCCCCCCAGTAGTCCGCATTCCTGACCCCCACAGTGGTGTACCCTCCTAACCCCCTCTAGTGGTGTACCTGCCTGACCCCCCTCCCAGTGGTGTACCCTCCTGACCCCCCAGTGGTGTACCCCCCTGACTCCCCCCTATTGTGCTCCCTTGACCCACCAGTGAGGTGCCCTCCTGAACCCATTGTACCATGCCCTCCTGACGCTCCCAGTGGTGTGCCCACCTGACCCTCCCTGTACCATGTCCCCCCTGACCACCCCCTGTACCATGCCCTCCTAACCCCCCCCAGTGGTGTGCCCTTCTGACCCCCCTGTGCCATGCCCTCCTGACCTCCCAGTGGTGTGCCTTCCTGACCCCCCTGAACTGTGTCACCCTGACCCCCATTACTGTGCCCTCCTGGCCCCCCAGGGGTGTTCCTTCCTGGGCCCCCAGTACCATCCCCTCCTATATCACTTTAACCTGTGAGAGTAGGAAGTTAAAGCAGAACTAAACTTTCTCAATCAACAATAAAGTGGATCTTTAACCCCCTTTCTGCCACAACTTTTAGACACATGTCTTTGGGGAGCGCCTAACTGATTTTGATAGGTGCACACTCTCACTTCTGCCCAGATCGCCTAAGTGATCCAAGCAGAAGTTCACCCCCCCCCCCCAGCCCCACCTGCAGCCTCTTGCAACACCTCTTGGAAGTCCCATGAGGCTGCAGGACCATTCACAGGGTGCATAAGAGGAGTATGAGAACAGCATTACAGGAGAGAGCAGAGAAAAAAAATCCTTCTTGTGCAGAGTATACAAGTATTTCTAAATACACACAGACACTAATATATCACTACAGCGCCATCTATAGTTTGGAGTGCATAGTACATGCTGTTGCACTTCCAACGGTGTGAAGCTATGTGTCAACCTTTTTTATGTGGTAGTGTGCCACAGCCTTTGTTAAACTCTCCTGTGTGGGCATCATGCAAGACATCTAGACTGGAACTCTCCCACAGCAGTCCAGATCCCCAGAGGGTATGTTGATTGGTTGCGTTCCATCAGAGCAGAAATGTGGATCTCCAGAAAATGTTGCAATGGCTTTAGCAAACCGACTCATAAAAAAAAAAAAAAAATGTACTTTACTTTATAGGCAGCCTTACTGAATTACAGTAATAAAAAACAAGGCTGCATTGGGTTTTACAAAAAAGTTAGGGCACATCTCCTCCTTAAGCAGGCATGCTATGCTTTTGTTATTAAGGTGACACGATGACGCTGTTCTGTGTGTTGGGGAATAGTAGATTATGTTACAGCTGGCAAGTAGCACATTCAGAGCTTGGTTTAGTGTGTATTAGGGTCAAGCATGGTCCCCTATGGGCAGTGCCATGTTTCACATAGCTGGGAGGCAGCCAGCTCCTGCAATGCTGACTGCTTCCTTGATTACAGACAGGTGTGACAAGCTGCAGAGCATTCCAGCCCACACAGGAAATGCTGAAGAGGCTCCACACAGCCAAAACTAACAGCAGAGAGTAAACACAGTACCGAGCACAAAGCCGGGCTGGGGAACATCATTTCAGCTTCATTTTACTGCAAAAAAAGTATGCTGTTCTATTCAGACACTATTGGCAACCATACAATGCCAGCTTTTAAAGTTTGCTTTCTACTGCAAGTACTGTGCCATGCCTTCTAAGATAAAGAAAGACGTACTATAATAGTTAGCAGGCTGCAAAAGAAACACTGGTTAGTCTCAGCTGCATGTACAGCTAACACCAGTAGAAGGAGAAAATTCTAACTTTTTGATGGAAGCCACAAAATACCATGCCACATATCTTCTAGGACCCAAGGCCAAAGCAAACATTTTTAAGGGTTACTTTTTTGCTCACATTCACCCTTTTAGCCTCAGCATTATTATTTGTCCAGTAAATTATACATTCGCCCTATTATACTAGTATATAGCGGGTAGTAAAAGGTTTTTTTGACACGGGAAATGCCCTGAGGGCTGTTCACACCATATGAATTGGACTGCGCTGTGCGGCCTTTTTCTTAACACAGTCCTAATACACTGATTTTTGTCCGGTAAATTCAGTTCACACCCCTGCGCTGCACTTTTTCTTCAGCGCATCATGTTGCAATGCAGAACACCACTGTGCAACCTGGTTTGGTAAGTAAAACTGAATGAAATGTTACTTTGTGACAGCTGGATTAAGTTAAAAAAAAAGGGCAAACAATATGGTCTCAGGCGGCTAAGAGCTCCAAGAAAACCAATATAAGATATTCTTCTACTGGTATCATATACCAGATAAATTATGCTCTATATACTTACTCTACTGCGGATGTTAGGGGCTGAAGATGTAGCAATAGTTTGGGTACACTCCAACATATCTACTGGCTGTGTCCACTCATCGAACTCTACTGGCTAGCAGTACATGTTCTTATCCACAAAGTCTTTGACGCCTGGATTCCATTTACTCCTAAAACATCCCCTTAGAGGTACCCCCTCCTAATTTTCTAAAACGTCTCCTATCACATCTTCTTATTATGGCGTGGTGCCTAGTGGCGCTTAAATGGAAAAAGCAAGAACCTCCCTCTTTGACGGGGCTTTACGCTAGAATTCTGGATGTCCAGAGGATAGAACTTCTCACAGCTACTTTAAATGACTCCTTGGATAGACATAACAAGATCTGAGAGCTATGGCACACAATGGAATATCCACCTTGGCTACATCCAGTCAATATTGTTTGTGCTTCCCCTATACTATTTTGGGGGTGGGATGGGAATGCGAGTTCCATTGGGTCACAGAGTACATCGGACATCTTTAACATTTTTATCCACTTTTATTTACATTAAAGGCCTAATGGTTGATGTCATTAGTAGGCCCGTGTGCTAGTAGAGTTCGATGAGTGGACACAGCCAGTAGATATGTTGGAGTGTACCCAAACTATTCCTACATCTTCAGCCCCTAACATCCGCAGTAGAGTAAGTATATAGAGCGTAATTTATTTGGTATATGATACCAGTAGAAGAATATATTATATTGGTTTTCTTTGTACAAGGTACAAATGGAGCTATTAGCCGCCTGAGACCATATTGTGTGCCCTTTTTTTTTTTTGTTAGTTTCTCCTCACAAGCCATGGTCGGTTAGCTACTCATAGTTATGACTTATGACTATTCATTTTCATATTGTCCTTTTTTTATTTTTATTTCATATGTGCAATTTGGTTACCCGATCTTGTTCTTCTGGCCAGGGCAATGTTGCAAGCCTATATTAATATTGAATACTTTATACAGTGGATTCTTCTGCTATGTTCCTTTTTTATGTTTCTTAAACAAATAAAAATACAGTTTTAAAAAAAGAAAAAAAGAAACAGTGATGCATCATTTATGATGCATCTGCACCACTCTCTTCACAGCACACACCAACAGCTGAGGTATAAAATGACCAATGGTGTGAACAAGCTTTTATACATTGCACTTTCACTTATAAAACCTTTACAAAATATATGTATTTTTTGTTCATTATAATAGCACTCAATAGCAACTGTACCTGTTGTTTTCAGGAACATTTTGACATTTGAAACAGGGTGCCCTGTATTTTTACATTTGAAGCAGATTTCCACCCAACCCCCTCCCCTTGTTTTTTTTTTTTTTTTCTTTTACCCCCGCTTCCTGGAAGGTGGGATTTGCATTTTTCTAGATTCTCACTCATCCAGAGGATCCAACATTATCCTGTTGAGATCCTATAATGCCCTACCACTGCTTGGTTCTGCACTGCCATGTTGTTTCTGACATCATCGAGAGGCTCACTTCCAGGTTCTGCCAGTAAGGCCTCCTGGGATATGTGACGTACATATCCCAGGAGGCACACCAGGCACAGTACACGTCATTCGCCTAGGCGAATGATGTGTAGTGGAGGTGGGATCAAACCCTCTTTAAGAAGGTAACCAAAAAAAAAAGCCACTATACAGGTAGGGGAGGAGCAGAGGAGAGGTGGACAGGAGGCATTTTCGATTTATGGGTGAATGAAGATCTGCTTTAAGCCCATAGGTAATTTGTTCTTTTTTTAAAGATACTCTTTATTGAGCATTTTGTGCTTAGGGTACAAAACAAGGCCTAGTGGGCATATCCAGGCTTAAGATAAACAGAAAGACAAAAAAAAAAAAAAAGAAAAAACACGAACGAAAACAAAAAACCAAAACAACAAAAACAATGACAAAACTATCCACTTGGCAACCAAGATGGCGCATTTGGATAAAACTCAATGGCATAGGCATAACCAAAAACGATACCTCCTAATCAGCCTCTACCCTGCAGATGCTCTCATTGGATCAGTAGAATGAAATCAGGGAGGTGGAGCAGATCTCATAGAGGTATCTCCAGAAGGGTTTGTTTCAACGGATGTAACCCAGATATCTTATGTTTTGGTGAATTTCCCAGGACAACCCCTAGACTCATAATTTAATTTAAGCTTTAGAACTCAGGCCAGATGGGATTGTACCATAGCGGGGTATGGGGGGACCACTGATTGGTGGCTCTAGGGTTTAGAAGAAGCCAGGCTTTAATAAGCGACTTCATTGACTGAGTAGTGTAAAGCGGTATCAAGGCTCCCTGGTGTAACAGGTTATGAAGTGCTTCACACAGCTTCCAGCACCACAGCAACATTAATTTCGTGGCCTAGGACATATACAAATGGAGGAAGCAGTTTCATTTTAATAATATTGATTTTCCCTATAAGTGATAAGGGAAGATCGCTCCACTTTTTCAATTTTTGTTTTGCTGATTGAAGTAGGGGCAGTAACTGAGCAGTAATCAGTAACATTAGGTTTTATCACTATGCTCAGATACTTTGCATCTGAGGTCCATTTAAAGGTATATTTATTCCTAAAGCTGACTTTCACCCAAGGATTGAACTTCCTCTCCTCTGCATCCTCTCCCTCTCCCTTAGGGCATTTGGCAGGCAGTGAAGACAGTTACAGTGCAACCCTGTTCACTTGAATAAGTCATGCTTGGTGAGCGGTATTAAAAAACATTGCAGGCATCCCTCGTGTACACCCCCTTTAACCCCCCAACCACAAGTGTAAGCAAGCCCTTTACCCCTTTGCACATAATTATGGTAAATACCTTATTTATTTTATTGCCTATCAATTCACGATTCCTTGCCTAGATGAGAATGATGTAGTACGGCTCCCCTGCATCCTCTGGGATGTCCACATTACATATCCAGGAGGTAGTGTTAAATGAATGATCACTGGAACAGTGATGGTTAACTTGAAAATTATACAGAGCCTCATTTGTGTCCCCCCAACACTACAACAGGGCTGCACCATAGCAGCACATTTTTGCACCTCAACGCCAAAAGATTTCAGCTGCAATATTTACCCACAGCATTGGTGTCAGTAAACACAATAATAGCCCCCAATGTTAGTATCAGTGGACGCAATAAAAACCCCCATCACTGGTGTTAGTGGATGCAATAATATCCCCCAGCACTGGTTTCAGTGGACGCAATAATAACCCTCAGCATTGATATCTGTGAACACAATAATAACATCCAACATTAGTATCAGTGGATGCAATAATAACCCCCAGCACTGGAGTCAGTGGATGCAATAACCCCTGGCAATGATATCAGAGGACATTGGAATTAGTGACTGAAATAATAGCAACCAGTGCTGGTGTCAGTACTATTAACCCCCACCCCCCACACACATAGGTCTGAAAAATATAACCACTCCCTTTCTGCATTGGTGGTCAATTGCCACTCTGACCTCCCTGTATTAGTGGTCAGTTGCAATGAATGTTAACCCCCACCCCCCATGCAATAGTGGCAATGGCAGAGAAAATTAGAAACCCCCCCCGCATTGGAGGTCATGGCACTAAAAGTTAACCCCCCCATCCCCACCCCCTGCATTGCTGGTTATAGCAGTGAAAGTTAACCCTCCCTGTATTGGTGGTAATGGCAGTGAACGTGGAAGCCCCCTTCTCCCCATTTTTTGTAGTCATGGCAGTGAGAATGTTAACCCTCTCATTCCTCCCTGTATTGGTAACTAACGCCCACATTACAGTTTTTCTTTCAATGCTGGGCGCTGGAACACAGCGTTCTAGCGCCTGGCACCCTGCTGCCAATTTGCTGCACCATATGCTGTCCGGGGCGCCAGGGATCTCGAAACTGGCAGAGGGACCTGCAGTATGTCTGCACATGCGCAAAATCCTGATGCACTTTATCAGGGGCCAGTTATGAAAATTAGAAAGAGACAGCTGGTTCCTGATAGCAAGACAGTGGCACCAAAGTAGAGCAGTACTACAGCTGCAAGAAAGACCACACTCCATGGTCTAGTAAGTAAGTTTTTTTTATGTCATTTTTATATACATACATTTATTAGAGGACACTTCTTAAGCATAGATAGGACGAAGTTCCTCTTTAATCTATAGTATCATATAATAATTGAGCACATTTTTCTTGTGACTTCTTCTGTGAATTCAGAAATATAAATGTGGATGTAATCATTGCATTTAACAACGCCTAGAGCAAAATGCAAATGACAGTACCCCACAGCACATATACTGTCTACTATGCCAAAACATATTTTCTAATTAACAAATCTGTCATTTGGAGCACAATTAGACATTCAGTAGCACAGTGTGGACAGAGCAAAACAACCAAAAACAAAAGCTGATGGGTTTTCACCCTTACCAACAGAAAAAAAATGGTGTTATAAATATACAGTAAGACCAATGGAAATGCAAAATGCAGTAACTCATGGCAGGAGCTTATATTTTAATTAATCGTTACCAACAGATTGTATAATCTATTAAGTCGACAGACCTAAGCAGACCTAGGTAGACAGAACTATGCAAGAATTTATATCTGCCCTTAGTAAGGTCTTTGGAGAATGGGGGACAATATCTACTGTCTTTGGGGCAACAGCAGATAAAACTGGCAAAGTCATGATGGGGCAAAAACAAATGAACAGGTTGACCAAGTGTTAATGATCCATAGGTTAGACACAAAGTGCAATAGTCCATGTTAAGGAACCTAGTAGATAGCCTTGATGCCTAGGGCTGGCCATACATAAGTCTGTTTTTTTTTTTTCATTTAACTAGGGGTTCGAACAAAAAAATTGATCCAATAACCCCATCCTCACATTTGAGGTGGATGTTGGAATTCTCCCTGCTATGTCTTCATATATACAGTACACAGAACAGTGCTGCAGTCTATTGCCTGTAGCACTGATCGAGTTAGAATATACTGACAAGGCAGTTGAATGGATGGTAGATTGACCCCTGTTCAAACACAGTGGCCACAAATGGATCAAAATACATATTTTTCTGATGAACTGGTCAAATTTTGATCCATGTATGACCAGCTTATGGCAGTCAGGTTGCACATTGCATGCCCAATCTCCAGCTACTGTTTGTTGCAAGCTTTTATGGTATGTAGACCGAATGCATTCATAAAAAAAAACTAGGCTCGGAAATATTTAAAACACTTTCTGTTTTTTCCTATCTGTGTTCAGTTGAGGATATTTCCCTTCACGTTTGCCCTGGAGAGACAATAGGACGTAAAAGGAAATCTTTCCAAAGTCAGTGGAAATTCCTAATTACATGATTCCAATAGATCAGGTGTCCTCAAAAGAAAGTGTTCTCCTTACCTTCTGTTCCTGTAAAAACTGTAACATTTTGGGTTTTCTGATTACTTTCTGACCCAGGGGCTTGGTCACCAGGACAAGAACTGAAGGTTAATCTCCCCAGTGAGTAAACAGACAGCAATAAGAAAACTTACAAAAGTTTGAGCTATAAACTTTATGTACGTGTGACATGAATAACAGAAACTCAAATCTCAGATGATATATTCATAGCATGGATTACCTATTATTGACCACAATCTTTTAAACATCTAAATCTGATTTATGTTTATTTCATCTTTAAATTATTTGTCTTCTTTTTTCTATTTCATCTGCGTTTCATTGATTTCTCAACGGCAAACAGTAATCCCTAGTCTCTAAACGAGACATCATAATTTTGCTGCTTAATTAATGAGCTCAAAGCTCAAATCTGACACCAGCAAAACCAAATAATCTGAATAACATTTCTTGCTTATATACAGAATGAAAATACAGGAATATTTATTAATACACCACTGCAAAAAAATATTTTCTTTGGAAATACAGTATAACATTACAGGTAGAACTCAAGCAACATTTAGCCTTTGGTTTACAAAAATTCTAATGGCAGAGTATTCTAAGGTACAGAACATTTTTTATTTTTGTTTTCTCTATTTCTGCATAAAATAATTGTAGGATAGCTGCATGTTACTTGCTTCCAGGCACTACATTAAAAGTACACATGATACAAAAAATGTATTGACAAGCCATGATAATAAGCTATTTACTTATGTCTGCATGCTGTATTTTGAGGCAGTGTTTGGTGACAAAGCTAAATAATTGCACTTTAAATCCAAAGGCCTGGATGCCACATGAGAGTTTTTGTACACAAACAATAGCCATGAGCATGAAGCTTCCAACACATAAATGATGCCACACTCACCTACTTAAAAGAAACTGGTTAATTTCAAATTTTACAATACATATATTGATTTATAAAAAGCAGACCTTTATTAAGGATCATTTTGACATATATCAAGACTACTTTGTATTCTAAATTTTATGAGGAAATTTGAGATATGAGCTAGATTGCTGATGTGAGTCATGCAAGTGTCTGGAGCATAGTCTATGCCAACAGCTTTGTGTGCAAGTGATGGTTTTTCCTGTAAATCCTTTGATATATTTCAGGCTGCAGTGTGCTAACACTTAAAGTTGGCCATACATGTATAGATTTCTTTAGATCAACCTGCGGGCGGAGCAAAAGAAATCCTACAGTTTTCTCCATCAATCCTACCAGTGCAGCTAAATCAACCACCCGGACAGGAGCCGGTGGTGCTGTCAGATATCCGAACAGTGCCTGCATCTGATTAGATGAAGGTGCTGTTCTGCTTCCAATTTCCGTTCAGGCTCCTTGGATGAAAACACAATTAAACATTGGACTGTTGTCAAACAGGATGGAGTCAGCCAAAATTCTAGCAGTGTATGGCTAGCTTACGTGTACATATGGACAATCCATACATATTTCTATAAATTGGAGATACATTTATTTTTAACTTAATTGTGTATACTATTTTTTTAGTGACAAAAATTTGGTGTTTATACTTAAAAAACCCCTCCAAAATACTATGGTAATACTGTAATGCTCGGGTCACGATGTATTAAAATTTTTCTTTATAAAAAAAGAGGAAAAAAATAATTATATATATATATATATATATATATATATATATATATATATATATACACACTCTGTATATATATCTATAGATATATATATATATATATATATATATATATATATATATACAATTTTTTTTACATACTTTCACCAGTCCGTATTCCTGGTCATTGTCACAAAAGTTATATGATGACGCTGTACTGCACTAGTTACAGTATGTAAATACGAAAAAAACATTTTTTATTTTATTTCTTCATTTTCCAAAACAATTGTGACAAAAAATTACATCTTCAAAAAACTTGCAATGCCTCTTACTAAATACCTTTAATTGTCTACTTTCCTAAAAGGGGTAATTTGGGGATATTTTTACTGTTCTGCCATTTTCGGGCCTGAAGAAATGAGATAGGTCATCAGTACATCAGGATTGATCAATTTTCATATATATATAGCATCGTTTGTGGACTCCACAACTTTTTAAAAAATTCAATTATAAACACATATTTATTTGCAAAATGTTATAACAGAAACTGAGAAAAAAATTATTTTTTTTCCCAAAATTTTTGGTCTTTCGTAGTTTAGTAAAAACAAAAAAACCCTGCGGGGATTAAATACTACCACAAGAAAGCTCTATTTGTGTGAAAAAAATTATAATTTCATATGGCCACAGATGCATGACTGCGCAATTGTCATTCAAATTGTGACAGCGCTAAAAACTGAAAATTGGCCTACGCAGGAAGGTGGTGAAAGTGCCCGTTATTGAAATGGGTAATATCTGAGCCAAAAGTCGGCCCACCAAAATGAAACTATGGTAATCAATTTAGTATTTGCAAACTGGAGGTGCTGGGTGTTTTAGGGCTCATTCATACTGGTTTTATTAACCTGAATTAAAAAAAAAAAAAAAAAAAAAACAGGCGTATTATATCGGGCAATAAAAAAGGTTCAAATAAAGTACCTTCTCGCATTTGTGCTGTGTTGCAGCATGTAGGTTAGAAAGTTTTCTATTTGAAAATCCAACATGGTGCATCTTTGGATGTGTTGCCCTGTGGGTCTCATTCACATTAACTGGATGGTAAGCACAGAGTATGCTTATGATTTGTGATGTGCCCAAATATGCCCACAGAAGCAAATAAATTCATTTAATTTATATACAAAGAATATGGGCTAAAATCAAAATAGAGGATCTTAATTTCTTCAGAGTATAAAGTAATGTCCTTCCTTCTAGTTGATTTAATTTTTTTGCAATTTATTTCAATCTCCTTTTTATGTCAACTCTAACAACTGTAATCTAAAGCTTTCGTCTCCTTGTACCATCACACATATATAACAATTTCCTGTATGTTTATGTTTCTGTTTTCATCCTTTCTATTTTGTCTTTTCTGCTTTACATTCCTTCTAAAATATACTGCCTAAAGCTATCGGAATTATATTTTTGTTTTATGGGCTATTTGATTTTGATATGACACTATACATTTATTATCCTCCTGTATCATTCACAACTTGTAAATAAGAATTGCATGGAATAAAAGAACAAATCTGTCAAAATTAAAATAAAAATGACTTGATGCACATTTCAAGGGCACAGAGAGCTAGATTCGAATATTTCAAGCATCCCATCTTTTCGGGACATTACCTGTTAACAAACACAGTTACCATTTTTTAACTTTGATAACCATGGGGCTATTTTGTCCCTGATGGAAAACGCAAAGTTAAACTTTGATAAATGTTCTCTCTGCACAAAATGTTTCTTGATAATAACTGAGCTGATAGCCTCAAGGTACAATAAATTATTCAACTGGAGAAACACACAAAGTGAGGCAAAATCTCGAAAGGTGATCAGCGTTATATACTAGAATGACAAGAAGACAATGGCAGTTGTGTTAATGAGGACCATACTAACTAGTTCATGAGCAAAGTCATTTAACATAAGCTCTTCCAATGTTATTATGTTTGAATTCATGCTTTCTTGCAAACTTCAAATGTTTGCCATGCATATCCCATAAATGGTTTCTAGCCCTTTATATGATATCTATATTAGCAGGCAATTAAAATATAGTTTAGATCAGTGATGGCGAACCTTAGCACCCCAGATGCTTTGAAACTACACTTCCCATGATGCTCATACACTCTGCAGTGTAGTTGTGCATCTTGGGAGATGTAGTTCGCAAACATCTTGGGTACCAAGGTTCACCATCACTGATTTAGATGAAAGAGCAATTAAAGTAATTGTAAAGTTAATTTTTTTTTTTAACCTCTTGGTGCCGGCGCCACCAGGCCCTTCACAGGGTTAAGGATGCTGGAAGACGAGGCGGGGTTTAAGATCATGTGACCATCGTAACTGCCTGTCACATGATCGGAAAACTCAATCGGGAGATTTCCGTTAGCCGCCGGTAACTGTGCTGGGAGCACGCACTCTCAGCACAGCTGTATTTACATAAATTCACGCAAATATGCAAATATGCTGCTCGGCGCCAAGGCCCACCCACCGAGAGGCTGCATATTTGCGTGTGCCTGGCGCCAAGGGGTTAAATACCAACATGTCATACTTACTTGCTCTGTGCAATGGTTTTGGCCTGCTCCTCTTCTCCATGTGCCACCAAAGAAAGCCAATTCCTATGGTGGCATACATGCAGACTTGATCCCGAGCTGTGCTTTGTGTGTCCATTGACACACACAGTTCGGCTCAGCCCCTCCACCCACTCCCTTGTCACTGAATTTGAGTGATAGCAGCAGAAATGGCTCCCACTGCTATCACTGAGCCCATTGAGGAAGGAGAGAAAGAGTAGTGTTGCTGGTCTCGGGCACAGCACTGGATTCAGATTGGCCTCAGGAAAGTGGGGGCTGGGGGAGGGGGAACCTGATAATAGAAGGTTTTTTACCTTAATGCAGATAATGCTTTCTTCTCCTTGTACCATCACACATTTATAACATATGCTGAACTCCAGCTAGATAGATCAGATGACCATTTCATCTAATGACGGTATTTTTTCAAAACCTTAGGTGTATTTTTACATAAAAATACATAAATCTGTTTTTATATTAGTTTACCAGATATCCACTGCACAGCAAGAAAATCGCTTAGGAAAGTGGGGCAACACTAGGCTTGTTTACGCTTGTGGTTGGAGCTAGACAGGGCTATTCTCATGCACCAAAAATGATCTCCACTGTCGTGCTCTGGGAGCAGTACCATCGCCAAATAGAATAGAATAGAGCTGCTCCGCAAATGTAAGCCTAGCGCTTGCTTTGTTGTTGCGCCAGGGTATTCAAATTTAAAAGCCTGTTTGCTCACCTCCTGTCCACCTTTCCACTCTACAAAAAGAGATCTGCGCAAGTGTAAGCAAGCCCTAAGACAGTGAAGCTCTGCTGTATTGCCCAGTGATGTCAATCTAACACTGGAAACAGAATAGTATAATGATCTGATCAGGGTGGTGATGCCACTAAACTGTCCAGTCAGCAGACAGAGGTAGGTTGATAACCATGCTGTATTGCTTAACTGTAGTGGACAAAAAAGGTCTTGTAATTCTGGCGGTGCTGCCTAGCGGAGGCACTTGGGTCATAAGACTGGCTGAAGAGAACAGGAAGACTCTTTAACGACCAATAGAGAGGTTTAGGGGACAGGAAAGGGAAGAGATACCTTTAGCTTTGATGAGAAAAATTAAGGTGTGCACATAATGTCAGAGCAGTGTTTCTAAATTTACTAATTATTTTGCGGTAACTCTTAAGCATTTTTTCATCACATGCCCTGCTTAAACTGCCAACTTTTGCAACACATTTTATTATACGTTGTATAGCCCTCTGTGTTTTTCAGTTTAACACATTGTGCACAATAAAATAAACAATCCCTAGTAAACTATTTGGTAAAATTCTTACCCCAGCACTTGCAAGTTACAGCTTTCAATGCTGTTGGCTTCTTCTCGCCAAGGGGTTGATTTACTAAAAGCAAATATACTGTGCACTTTGCAGTTGCTCCAATGCTCAGCAAATGAGCAGCTCTGCTGACTTCCATCATCCAATCGTGTGCAATCAAAAATGCTGTTTTTTTTTTCCTTGCATGTTATTGGGTATCCTTTCCAAAATGAAGCTTTTTCTCCTTTACTAAGTTCTGGAGCAACTGTAGTTGCAGTGTGGAACTGCACTTTGCAAAGTGCACAGTCTAATTGCCTTCAGTATATCAACCCTTTAGTGCTGCTTTCCTGAAATTCTGGTCTTCACAGTGGAGAGTGAAATCTCAAGCCAGTCTGTTAGCTTGGAGAAAAGGGGGGGGGAAGCAAGGGCTTGTGTTGATGGCATCAGTTTAAGATGCTTCTCACATCATTTAAAATTCAATAACCAAAGCATTTGACCTGCAGTTGACCTCCTTGTGACCTGCATTTGACCTCTTTCAAGCAGGTTTTGCATTCCCCTAGATAATTATAGGTCTATTATTATTAAAATGCATAAAAGCTTGTCAACGCAGGCAATTAGTTGGCAGCTACTGCCGCTAATAATGCACAAATACATTCATAGAGCAGCCTGTAGAACTTCCCTGTTTTGTTACTAGTCCAATAATCAATCTCATGCCACTGGGACTTGGGGGCCGGGGCCACATAGCACACAGGCATTGGTTTTCAGGAACAGTAAGAAAGTATACCTGTACAGTACCTGCCAAATGCCTGAACATCACTTTCCTAGAGCCGCTGGTCAGAAGTTTGATTTTAATGTTATGATCAGATACAAACATATATACTGTACATTGCATTTTAACCCATTTCTGTTGGCGTCCCATAAATGGGTTCTAAATGCTAGAATGTGGAGGTGGGTTTCCAGATCATGTGAGTGCTGTGATTGGCTGTCACAGTGGTCACATGATCAGATGTTGAAGATCATAAAAAACACATGGGAGCTGTCTCTGACAGCTCACAACAAAAGAGCACTTCCTCACGGATGTATATGTGTGGTGTCTCAGCGTTAAGGCACCACCTGCCCTGCATTCATATATATATATATATATATATATATATATATATATATATATATATATACACAGTATATCACAAAAGTGAGTACACCCCTCACATTTTTGTAAATGTTTTATTCTATTTTTTCATGTGACAACACTGAAGAAATGACACTTTGCTACAATGTAAAGTAGTGAGTGTACAGTTTGTATAACAGTGTAAATTTGCTGTCCCCTCAACATACCTCAACACACAGCCATTAATGTCTAAACAGCTGGCAACAAAAGTCAGTACACCCCCAAGTGAAAATGTCCAAATTGGGCCCAAAGTGTCAATATTTTGTGTGGCCAGCATTATTAAGTAATGTAGTTCTAAGCTATGCAATACACTAACATACAATATAGTCATGTTATACAAACTGGTACATGTGCTGAATAGTATTATACTTTTTGGTGCCAACAAAACAGCATAAAAATTACTATTATTATTACTATGAATATAGGATGCGCAATGTTCTCTCTACTACATCTATAGTATGTCTACTGCAGAGAATTATGTTCTGCATTTTGATGTATATATTGGAATTTAGGCTCTGCATTTTGCTGATTATTTTGGCACTGTAGCTGTAAATTACGCTGAGTGTATTACAACATGGGAACTGTGCTGTGCTATGTACGTATTTTGACATACAGGCTGCATTCAATACTATAGTTCTGCTTTCCACGTTCTGGTTTCTACTGTGTCTTTTGGAAGCAGCTAGTTCCATAAACTTGACTATACATGTGATAGAGTTTGTAAATGATTCACCTGGTAAGTCTTGTAATTTATTCTTTGCTGCAAACCTGTAATTTAATGCCAAGTATATTTACGTACTTTTAAATATGTAAGTATAGATTGTATAGGTTATTGATAGTGAAAAGGGTTTTTATATTTCATTTCAGGCAGCAGGTCAGCTATTCCTGGGAACACTCATCTTGTGCTAGAATATACATCCACTTTATTGGGTACACCTTGCTAGTACCGGGTTGGGTCCCCTTTTGCCTTCAGAACTGTCTTAATTCTTCATGGTATAGATTTAACAAGGTGTGCAACATTCCTCAGAGATTTTGGTCCATATTAACATGATAGCATCACGCAGTTGCTGCAGATTTGTCGGCTGCATGTCCATGGTGCGAATCCCCTGTTCCACCACATCCCAAAGGTGTTCTATTGGATGAGATCTGGTGACTGTAGAGGCCATTGGAGTACAGTGACTTCATTGTCATGTTGAAGAAACCAGTGGTGAGATGATTTGAGCTTTATGACATGGTGTATTATCCTGCTAGAAGTAGCCATCAGTAGATGGGTAAACTGTAGTCATAAAGAGATGGACATGGTCAGCAACAATACTCAGGTAGGCCGTGGGGTTTAAACAATGCTCAGGTAGGTTGTGGTGTTTAAATTATGCTCAATTGGTACTAAGGGGCCAAAGTGTGCCAAGAAGATATCCCAAACACTATTACACCACCAGCCTGAACTGTTGATACAAAATTTGGATTGGATTTAAAGTAAAATCTCCTGAATATATCATACATAAGGTTATTTTTTTGGAGTTTCATTTTAAAAGCTGCCTCACCTAAGGAGAAACACAAATTTAGGGCCTATGGAACATGCAAGTTAATTTAATAGGCAATTATGGAAAAACAGGGAGTTAGTAGTCACTCATGATGATCCAGCCATGTCCTCCTGCAGAGTAATCATTGCCCAGTGCTTCAACTTTTCCTCACGATGAGCCATTGTGGAAAAATGCATTTTTGCTGGTACAGGCTAAAAAAAATATATAGGGTCATCCAGCTCTGTTTGCTCCTCACTCTCTTGTTTTAAACAGTAAAGTGAAATCCTGCAGATGGAACATGGAGATCACCATAACTTCACATGTCAGGTACATATGGTGATAGGATAGAGTATTGGTTTCATTTCCATAAAGGACAGCAGCTGGAGAGTTCAGTTCCTGGCAGAGCTGCAAATTGTTAGCATATTAACATGTAAATAACATGCAGTATTGTGCAGATGTTTTGCGGCAGCATAATATGCAAATTTCTGCAGCCATTATGTTAATGTAAAATATATACATTTATTTATAATATACATACACACAAACTCATATATATAAAATATTATATTAAAAAAGATATGTATGCATCAACTACCTTTTCAAATGAGCAAATGCAAATACTGCTATTCCCATAACAGTAAATTTATGTATTTACGTTGGGTGTTGTCAACTACTGGCCTTCCTCTCTGTCTCCATTCAGCTGCTAGACTTGTCTCTGGTCCATGAACTTGTTGCATTGCTTTGTTTGGTGACTGTACACCAGCAGTTACAGCAGTTATCAAAGAGACTGAAGACGTTGCATATGATTGCTCTTAGGAGAGAAATGCTTTGCAAACAATA
Source organism: Pelophylax lessonae (assembly GCF_965119305.1). NCBI lineage: Eukaryota > Metazoa > Chordata > Amphibia > Anura > Ranidae > Pelophylax > Pelophylax lessonae. The sequence goes on along the minus strand of NC_138768.1, from coordinate 439,020,410 downwards.
ATTTTTCTCTTGGAGACCCACTGAATGATATTGATAAAGCAGTGGCGTCACTAAGGTTGATGTCATCTGGTGTGGTAAAACATGGTGTCACCCCCCCCAATAATTAAGGGGGCTCTGCAGACTGCGATGTAGGGGGGGCCCTGATGTGAGGGGGTCTCTAGTTACCTCTGGTCCACAGAGATACCACTTGCACCAGAGTTCCCCTTTACCCCAGAGTCTGCAGAGTTCCCCTATAAACCACTGTGCCAGACAATAAGTATTTCTAGAAGGGGGGCAGGTCAACCATGGCAGCCCCCTCACAGCACAGGGCCTTTTACCTTGTATGACTAGCCCCCCCCCCCCCCCCCCCCCAGTATGTGTTAGCATTTCCCTTCCCTCTATGGAACTACAAGCCCCAGCATAGCAGGCTGAGATCCCATTTTTCAGCTGCACCCCAGTGCTCCCCACACATTATGACTGCACTGCAGGAGAAGACACATAGGATAGGAGTTGGCGCATCACACATACCTATATAGCATAAAGGGGTATGCAGTTCATGTATAGTCATTAGTCTGGTGTAGTTGATGGCTGGAATGGATGACACTCAGGGCCAGCTCAGCTGCAAAGAGAAGTCAGCTCTGAAATATGGAAATAAAAGAAAAAAGCAGAGCGCCTCTAAGCGTTATCAGTTTATTAAAAAGGGGTAAGGCAGGTACAGGAAAACTGCTCACATTTAAAACAGTATAAAATAGCTCATGTTAGGTGGTCTGCTGGAACACAGAGGTCCATGGCTGGATGTTGTGGCTCCAAGAGGTGGAGCAGGGGATGGTGAAGGAGGGAGACGCATGGAGGGCCAAGTGACCTTGTAGTAGGATGGCCAGCCACCAAACAGATGAGCTATTTTATACTGTTTTAAATGTGAGCAGTTTTCCTGTACCTGCCTTACCCCTTTTTAATAAACTGATAACATGTAGAGGCGCTCTGCTTTTTGCCTTTATTTCCGCACTGCAGGAGAGAACACTCTCTCTATTTGGCTGCTGCAGTGCCGCACAAAAACTGCCACTGCCATTGCCAGAGTCTGTACCCCTCCTCTGCCACTCTCTCCTTACCAGACAGTGATATGTCTTCAATCCCAGTTCCCATCAGGCCCCCTTCCCCTTAGTTGGTTCTGTTGTCTGCAGGGAAGACACTGGTAGGTGGGGCACTGAGAGGTGGAGCAGGGAGGAGGAAGCTATATCCTTCTCCGCTGCTGGGGCCTGACCCAAGCCAAGCTGCAGCTATGTGTGTCCAATCAAGCATGGAGCTGCTGTTCGGCTCTGTCCCCTCTCTCTCCTGGTTGGCTAACTGACTTTGATTGACAGCCACGGGAGCCAATGGTCCCACTGCTGTGTCTCAGCCAATCAGAAGGGAGTGTCTCCGGCGGCTGAGGGACTTGTACACATCGCTGGACAGACATGGGGCTCAGGTAAGTAGTAGGGGGTGCTGGGGAGGCTGCTACACACAGGAGGCTTTTTATCCTAATGCATAGAATGCATTAAGATAGAAAACCTTCTGCCTTTACAACTCCTTTAACTCTTATGCAAGGGTTAGTAATGTCATGGTAATTGTTGTGCTATCTGGAGCTCAGCTTATTTGCTAAGGATTACTTGAAATGTATGTAGTAAGGACACATAAGGTACTGGGGGAATTTGGTAAACATTGGCCTAATACTAAAGAAATTACAATATTTTATATAGTAAAGGACACTGACTGAGTAATATGATGCATGGTCATAAGGTGTGTGAGCAAGAATCCTGCAGTTCTTCATTTGTTCTAATCTTGTTCATTAGTTCTTCATACTAAACTAGAGATTTAATCAATTCAAATCTATGAACCGTTTGCCGTTGAACATAGGTGAATCCTAATATCAGAGATCTGCTAAACAGTGATGACCAGATGTTCTCACCATCAGTTTTTAAATGAACAATTAACAGGCTTGCACGGGCCATTGGCCATAATCTATAACAATGTAGAATATTTGGCTCGAATCTGATTTACTGTAGGTAGCTATTTACCTGTAGCATACTTCACTGTACCTGCTCTAACAGTGCTTGTCATTTATAGTTATTACCTTGTGGCTAAGACTTAAACTCAGTAACAATTTTTTTTATACATGGCTCTAATAAGACATTTTGAACCAAAGGTTTGTTCCAGGTACCTTGCTCGTTACTCATACCATCATACATTGCACTTTCCTTCTTTCTCTCTATTAACCACTTTACCACCGGAGGATTTTGCTGTCTTCCGTCCAGGCCACTTTTTGCGATTCGGCGCTGTGCGACTTCAACTGACAATTGCGCAATCGTGCGACGCCGTACCCAAACGAAATTTACGTCCTTTTTTTCCCACAAACAGAGCTTTCTTTTGGTGGTATTTGATCACCTGTGCGATTTTTACTTTTTGCGCTATAAACAAAAAAAGAGCGTTTATTTTGAAAAAATAACAATATTTTTAACATTTTTTTATATGAAATTCCCCCCAAAAAAGATGTAAAAACCAATTTTTTTAAAAATTTTTGGCCAATTTGTTTTATGCTACATATGTTTGGTAAAAAAAATTGCAATAAGCGTATTTTGATTGGTTTGCGCAAAAGTTATTCCGTTTACTAACAAAGGGAAAGATTTCTGTCATTTTTGGTGTTTTTTTTTAACGCGTAATGGCGGCGATCTGCGATTTTTTTTGCGGGACTGCGACATTGCGGCGGACAGACCGGACCCCTGACTGACATTTTTGACACTTTTGGGGGTACCAGTGACATTACTGCAGTAATCAGTGCTATAAATATGCACTGTTACTGTAAAAATGACACTGGCAGGGAAGGGGTTAATTTTATTGGAGAGGGAGGGGTTAATGTATGCCTGGTGCTTACTGACGTGTAGGGGGGGAGGTGACTGTGTGAGTCATGGACAGATCGGATGTCCAGCTATGCTGAACAGTCTGATCTGTCACTCCCTGTCACTATGGAGATCCGCCCGCTGTGTTTACACACAGCGGGCGGATCTCCAGACTCGATCCCCGACGATCGGGTAAGAGCAGCGGCGATCGCCGCTGCTCCTCCCCTGGCCCGACTCCCGCTGTGAATGAAAACAGCGGGAGCGAGCCTCCGGCGGCGCGCAAGCGCCGCCCAGAAGGGGGAGTGTCCAATCACGTTAATACTACGTGGCTGGACGATAACGAACCACTCTGCCGCAGTAGTATTACTGTGAGCGGTTGTAGAGTGGTTAAACAACAATCTATTTACCACAGCATTTTCACTCTCTATCGCCTCCATACTGGTAATGGAATAGGTGTGTCCGTTAAGTGCAAATCGTTTTTTCCTTTTTACACTATAAACAAGTCTGTTTGATATCAGGTCTTGGTGTAGATCAGCCTTTCTCAACCTTTTTTCCCTAAGAGAAACACCTAAAATTTTCTCATGGACCTTTGCTAAAAAATATTTGTCTGGAGTCAATGGGAAAATGCCATTGATGAACAGTGGAAAGAACACAACTCTTCTGGTAGTCAGAATGCCACCTTTACAGATGGCTAAGAAGACCACTGATTTCATACTGCTGGCTCGAACCTGAAAATATAGAGGTACCATTAGATGGGGGGGGGCAATCAGCCATAGCTAGAGGAAGCCCTAGCAAGCTCTGGAGGAACCCTTGGGTTCCATTGAGCCCTGGTTGAGAATGGCCATTGTGATACTGTGCAAAAGTAAGTATAATGGTAAAAATACACCTCTAATTACCTGTAAAAAGATCAGTTAAGAAAAGTAATAAACTTGTTTTAGAAGTCTGTTTTTCATTCTGTTTTCCTTTGTTGAAAACACATACTGTAACCTCTGATGTGTGGTTAATAAAGTGTTTTGTAGCTGACAAACGCACACACTAGACACCTCTGACACAGAACTTTAAAATAACTGCAGTTTCCACCTCTATTTTTAACTATATAACCAAGTCCCAAGGCAGATTTATTAAAGGAACAAAAGGACCATGTGCCATATTCTCAACAATATTCTCAACCAAGGCAAATCGCCCAGCAATACATTTCTCAGCAATGGAACCTGAATTTGCTAGAATAAGTACTTCATATTTTAAGTCCATAATGCTCTAGGAACCAAACAATGCACACTTTTAGCTTATCAGATCAGTATGGTTTTATAGCACCCCCACCCCACCCAAAAAAATCAAACGGAATTTGCAATTTATAATTCCTGATTCAGATAGATCAAATGCAAAATCAAGCTCCTGTGGCTGACTAGGAATCCTGTTTTATGTGATGAGGACTTTTCTGTTGAGCAGAATTATCTCAGGGATTCTGCTAAAAAATAAAAATAGCAGGAGGTAAAGCACCTTCTCAAGTGCTAAAGAACAGTGCTAAACAAAACTACTACTTGTGGTCTCCACCAGAGGCTGTGACAGGGTGACAACGAAGGAGCACAATAGGGACAGTAGTGTCCCCCTAACAGAAAGCATCTTAATAAGGGCCCTAAAGTAGAACCTAACTGTATATAGGTACCATTAAAAATAATAAACATACTATTATATCATCTTTAACATTCAAAGCAAACTCACCCATTCATACATGTCTCCCCACATTATTTAGTTGAGAAATCACTTTGAATAAAAAAAACACCCCCCCTTAGCATTTCTTGCTGTAGCCATCTTAAATATGATACAGGTCGTGAGAAAATTGGGTGGGGGGCGCCTGTATAATAAATCCTGGCAAAATCGCCAGGAATTAGGAAGACCTGGAATTCATTTTTCGTCTTCATGATACAGGTAGCATTTACTTCCTGGAATCTATCTGCCCTTAGCTCAGGCATGCATCCAGAAGGGTGTGCTAGCGGGGGAAAAAAATGCCCATGAAGACTCCTAGGATGTATGACATCATTTTGGCCTAGGCCACGAAACCAGGAAGCAAATGTAAAAATGTAAAAAAAAAAAAGTTTTAAAACAAGTAAATTTAGTACTGTATTTTCTGGCGTATAAGACTACTTTTGAACTTCAAAAAAATCCTCCAAAAATGGGGAGTCGTCTTATACGCCGAGTATAATATCTCCAAGGTACCCTAAGTATAAGTATTACCGGTAGATGTATTCTCTCAAGACGCTGGCTATGTGGGAATCCTCTACCGGAATAACGTATGTACCGTAGCTTTGGCTACATACAGTATACCGCGCTGAGCCAATCACGGAGAGCGATGTATTCTATTATTGAATGCAAAGCCTGCTCGGATTGGCGGAGTAACATCAGCCCGCCTCTCTGACTCTGCCAATCTGAGCAGGCTTTGCATTAAATAATAGAATACACCGCTCACTGTGATTGGCTCAGCGCGGTATACTGTATTTAGCCAAAGCTACGGTACATACGGTATACCGGTACAGGATTCCCACACAGCCAGCGTCTTGAGAGATTACATCTACTGGTAATACTTAGGGTACCTTGGAGATATTATGAGAGATTACATGTATTACAGTACTTGGGGTACCTTGGAGATCTATGAGAAATCTGATGTTTTTCAATGGTGTTGCCTTGCTTCGGAAGGGAGGTAGTCTTATACAGCAAGTATAGCCCAAAACCTATGTTTTAACTTTAAAATTAGGGGGTCATCTTATACGCCGGAAAATACGGTATATCTTTCTTTCTATTTACTAATGTTAGCAGCATAAGGATTAAACATCGTTGATTGAGAGAGTCTAGTTCCGCTTTAATGGCAAGGAATTATTTTATTACAAAAAATTATGAAAATGTATTAAAAAGTTGTTGAAACTACATTAACATTTTAAAGCTTATATGAGATTTGTATGATCGGTTCCAGATCTACTTTACTAAAGCGTATTTAGGATTTACATTTCCCATTCGTTTATGCCAATCTTGGAAGGCTTTCTGATCATTGGTTTGCCTGGCTTATGGGCTATATTTACTTGTGTTTGAGCAGACAGGGGCTAACATAGTCCAAACAGATGCAATACTTACTAATTCTTAGTGAAACCGTTACTGCTATGATTTATGAACATATAAAGTGTTTCTTTCTCTCTGTCCGTTAAGAAATCATGCTCATTTTCCAAACGTACCAGTGTGACCTTTCGCTCTGTCTACATGCAGCGATATACTATGTTCCATCAAAATATTTTGTAAAATCATAATTACTGAAATGTACTTCTGAGACACACACTGTCTATGGACTGCACAACTGAGGAATGCTCAATTTCCAGTTTCTAAAATGGATGCCAGAAAAT